>NW_025335550.1:18994053-19305567 GCF_004798865.1 Varanus komodoensis | reverse complement strand
AAAAAAATAGAATTACATAAATATATAAAAGTAACATGTTCACAAAATTAAAAATGACAGAAACCCATATTACATAAAGCAGCATGAGCCCAACTTTATTTATTTATTTATTTATTTATTTATTTATGGATTTATATCCTGCCTTTTTCCTACAAAGGGCTCAAGGCAGCTTACATCATCTCTCCTCCATCTTATCCCCACAACAACAACCCTGTGAGGTAGGTTGGGCTGAGAGTCTGTGACTGGCCCAAAGTCACCCAGTTGGCTCCATGGCTGAGCGGGGACTCGAACCCAGATCGTCTGAGTCCCAGTCCCACGCTCTTAACCACTACACCACACTGGCTCGTATATCTTATATCAAATGAACTTAAAATCCTGGGGGTTATATAGATTGGGGGTGTTCTGCAAGCAGAAGGCTGGGCACCCGCTAGCTTTGCTTTGCTCTGTAAACTTGGTGGCAGATCTGGGGGCCTGCATTCTGGCAGAGGGAATGAGGAAGGTGCATTCTACAAGTGGATTTCCACTTGTGCAACAGCAGTGACAAGACTAGATCACTGTTCTACTCTGTTTTTAAAATGCTCCTGTTTTAACACATATTAAGAAAGATAATGTTTACACAGACCTGAATAAAATTGTATACAATTAGTAATGAACTTAAAATTCTGTAAGCCCCTGACAAGACACATCATTCTCTGTTTTCTCTTGACATCAGTTAACGCAGATAGAAAATGTACAGTCTTTGCAATTAGATAAATAGTTTGCCTACAATGTACATAGACTGGAATCGTATAGACAGGGATTCCTACCAGCTCCTCTGAAATCTAAGCTAGATGTTGTTTGTTCAACACAGTATTTAAAGGACTGTGTATAATCATACATACACATTCTTCCCCTGGCTTTAAAGCACATGGACTGGTAGACATAGAAGGAAAGTAAAGGAACAGGTTATATCCCAACATACCTAGTGATGTCAAATTTAATTATGCTTGAGTAAGGGCTATCCTATCTGTGTATCCTTTAAAATATCAAGCTAGAACAAAAGGAATTAGAAGGAAATTGTTATGCAATGGTGCTATTTCAGAAATTGATTGCGCTAAAAAATTGTCAAATACTCTCTGAATCAGAAGCCCTATAAGGAGTTTTATGCTCAAACACCTGTTACATAATTCAGAAAATCCTAATTTCACCACTGGAGATGAGACAATTCCTCAAAGAACAATTTATTTTCTCAAATAACCTAAAATGACTCAAAAGTTCACTAAAGAGCCTAGGGGGGCACTGAAGGTTCATTAAATGGCATTTAAACAGAAGTTTTACATGTCACTGTTTGTATTATTGTCAAGTTCAGCCCTTATAAATCAGAAGGGGCCAAAAGGGAATTTTTATTATTTGGATGCGTGTATAACTAAAATGATCAAATAGATTGGCGTCATGTTGAGTTTTTTAGGAGACTTGCCTGTACAGGGCTGTTTTGAAATAGTTATTTAAAGCATTCTCTCAACATGCACTCTTTTGCAATAAAGCAGCCACATATACTTGAAAGGAAGAACATGTTACAATTTTCTCTGTTTCATTCTTTATTACAGTAACATACTACGATTTGAATAGCCTTACGAATAGACAAATGTGCCCTTACCTCATAACCCCACCAATTAAAATGTGTTTTTAATGATTTAAAATTGACTCTCACTGATTAATCAAGTAAGCTTCGATTGATTAACCTACCATTTAAAGATTGCAACCTATTCAATGTACATCATATGCATTCATAAGCTGGTTCAACAGTAGTTTGACAGAGACTAAGAGCAGACTGCTACAAAGGCATTCAGTGTTTATATTTTCTTGTGTGTGTTTTAATAAATACCGTTGTACAGCCCTTGGAATGGAGCAGACTGGGAATGTAAATAACGTTAATTACTGTGGCATATGGAATAATGTCGTATGTAATTATAGCATTTCCACGGGGGTATTGAAATTTTTCTTTAATTGGACATAACTCCGTCAGATATGAGTGTGGCAACCTGGCAGTTTATAAATAAGTCATTTATAATTAAAAAGAATGCTACTCCCAAGAGACATGTGGCATCCTTGCTAGGAAATAAAGTAACTAGAAATCAGGGCAGGCAGGATTAAAAAATAAACGGAAAACAAGAGAGCAGGCGTTATCTACCCTTTAAGAATATTGCAGAATGTTTCATATGGCAAAAAAGGAACCTGAATCTTCAGATTATGGAATGCTAGTCCTGTCTCAAGATTTCTTGGGAATATTTTGGAAAATCTGAGATGGGAAGAGAGCGACTCCTCTTTATGGCTGCTCCCTGGTGCAACTTGCACTCCTGCCCTAAGGCTACAGAGTCAGTTTCATAGCAATGCTTACAGGCAGCTGGCTAGGTAACTACACTGAGCTCATTTTTCATCGCAGACACCATAGAGCAGTCTTACAAAAGTTACTGGTCCCCAGGCATTTTAGCTAGCCTATCCCCTCCCAAATTTATTGCTGAGAAGTGTGTGGCAAGGGGAAGAGCCTCGAAACTTCTCAGTCTGCTCAGAAACAATTGGGCTGTTTACAGGCTAGCAATAGAACTGGGTCCAGGCAGATGCTATGCCGGGGCAGAGAGCTTCTTTGGGTCCCTGTCTGGCTCTCTGGGCGTTCCGCAGACAGCGATGCCCTCTCTTCCTGACTGCACCCCTTCCCCTAATACTTAATATTTTTCAGCTTTTGCATCTCCCCCCCACCCCATTCTAAACTGCTGAAATGCCTCTCCTAAAGCTTAAATTAGTAGTATTAAGTGCTTCAAACAAACAAACAAACAAAAATGCTGGTGTTCAGTGATGTTTTCTATTGTACTGGAATGTGGCCTTTGAGAGGTTTTCTGAAATTAAATTAGGACCTTTGGTGGAAAGAGTTTCCCTTTCCTTGTTCTAAGGCCTACTGGAAAAGTGTGTGAGTTAGCCAGTCACATGGCTTAGGGCAGGGGTCCTCAAAGTTTTTAAATGGGGGGGTAGTTGAAAGGTTCCAGCACTGGGTGCAGGCTGCCAAGGCGGTGTGGGCGGTGGGGGAGGCACGCGTGCAGAAGGCAGGGGCATACATGCGCAGAGGTCATTTTCTCCCAACAAGTCCAAAACGATCTCCCTGGAAGCAAGCCGGCCCCTTGGGGCTGACTTGCTCACCAGGAGATCGTTTTGGACTCACTAGGAGAAAAGGATCTCCCAGCAAGGTGCCGGCTTGCTGGCAAGGAGATCCTTTTCTCTGAGCAAGTCCAAAACGATCTCCTTGCCAGCAAGCTGGCACCTTGCCACACGTGCGCATGCGCACGCGTGGCGAGCTATGGCGGGCTGGATGAATGGGCATGGCGGGCCGGATTCAGCTCGCGGGCTGTAGTTTGAGGACCCATGGCTTAGGGTAATGGAAAATGCTGAGGCTGAGACCTGATGAACAGTAGTTCCTAGGGAATTATTCTTACATCTGTTCCAGCTCTGGGTTTCTGATAATTTAAGAAATGGTCTGTTTTAATAATTCTGTACAGGTTGATATCATGGTCCCTCAAAACTCTTGTCATGTATAAGGAATAAGTAAAGTGGCTTCTGGATGATACTATGAGAAGGAACGATTATGATAAAAACTTAAATCTTATAGTGCAAAGCTGCTATTTTTGCTGCGGCAGATGAATTGATGCAATTACCCCTCTGGAAATAAAAATGTTGTTATTGGAGGCCCTCTAAGAGTGGGACTAATTCTCTCTGTATGTGTTTGTGTATAAAAAAACAATTGACGATAACGGTAGCTTGAATAATCTATATCTGCTAGCCAGGATTAGAGATTTGTACAAAGGTTTTTACCTGAGAAGCCTCAAAAGCAGAACTTATTTTCAGATATGGCATACGTCATTTCATATTTTTTATAATATTTTTGCATATTAAAAATCCAGATAATAAATTTTAAGGTTGGCTAAAGCTGTGTATAATACCTGACTTGTTGCGCTCTTGTTAACATTAGTGCATAAAACTTGTCCTTTGTTTATTTACCTTAGAACTGTTCCATAGAAGAAATTAAAAGGCTTTGTCTTGAACAGCTGGAACTCATGTCTGAGAAGAAGCTTCTGAAAATTCTTGAAGGTAAGCACCAGTCTATAATACTGTACTAAACATTTTTTTAAAAATTTATTCTAAAATTTTAGCATAATGCCTATGAAGGAATAGGAAGGGACACAGCTTTGTATGAGCTTAAAAATGTGAGCAAAATATTATTTGTAGTAAAATGTTAAAAGAGACCTAACAATGAACATTCCACATTCCACCCAGAAGCAAGTTCTGTTGAGCTCAGTGGGACTTATTCCTAGATGACTGTGTATAGGATTGTAGTCTAAATTACTATATCTAGGCCTCAGTTTCATCTAACAGATTAAAGAAGGTGCTTGCCTGTATTACAGATACTTGGTGATAGCTTATAATCCTTTATTTCATGCATTTCAATCAAATTGTGGATTTAATCTTAGATTATAGAGTTGTCCATAACAAAAGGAACAACTATAAATTATTATTTATAATTTTAAATCAGTAGTCTTTGTTTTATCACAGATAGAAGAAATTTGCATTCATTAGAAGTCTGCAGCACCATTTGAGCTGCATGGTCATTTAGCTTTGTTTGCACTATCCAAGGACGGGAATAAATTTTCATCCTCTCCACTAAGCTATGGTATTACAAAGGCTGTTTCTTCTCTATATTTTAGCTGTGATCAAAATGCCAGCTCCTTTTTTATTATTTATGTAGCATCATTAGTTGTGGTGCATTATAGAGTAATGTCCCCCCCCCCCCCGCCCCAAATCAAACTGTGAGGTTTTGAAGACTTCATAATCCACATTTGGCAATAAGGGATACAGCAAGGCTAGGGGAGGGAAAGAAAAAAAAGGACCAAGAGGACGATAACCACGGATTAATGCAAATATTGTGACAGATTGATTGATTTGATTTGTGCTCTGTCTCTGTACCAAGAAAGGTAGCATTCAAGGACATTTATAGTCATAAATAAAACTTGATTCAAACAGTAGTAAACAAATGCATTAAAAGATAATCAAAGCATAACAATAACAGAATAGTAATAAAAACAACAGCCAATACAACAGTCCCATTTACATGCCAAAGGCCAGGTTGAATAAACATGTGTGCTACATGTGCGTTTGTTTCATATTCAGATCAGGATTAGAATTTGACTAAAGATACCCTGAAAATAGAGATTCTGAGACGGTATAATGCACATGTTCTGAGAGGGAGCTCTGGGCATAAGGGGCAGCAAGCCCGAGTATCTTTAGAAAGTAGGTATCTTTGAGATGAGAGGCTTGGAGGAGGAAAAGTTACAAAGCAGGCATACAATAGGAAGTGAGGACAGAAAGGCAACAGCATGGAATATTTTAAACGTAGGAACATGCACTGCCTTGCCATGAGACCATTACCCTGTCTAGCATTTTCTTCACTGACCGGCATTGGCTAGCTCCAGACAAGAGTATTCCCAACTGTAACCAAAGACCCCAGGGCCCTCTGCATGCAAAAGGCATGTCTTACCACTGAATTGCAGCCAGTGAAAAAGACATTACATGGTCTGAGTACAAAAAGAGGTGAGAGGTTTTGGCAGTACAGTTTTGGATAGAAGAGAGACGATTAAGATGTTGAAGAGAGGACAGACAAAGATAACAAGTTACAGTAGTCAATGCAGGATCTGACTAAAGCATGAAACAACAGTTTTCCTTACCTGTTCAGTATCTGCTTATGAGCCAAGGAGACATTCTGAACCGTGTTTGTAGATGTGAATACAGTATTTACCTTGTATTAAGGACAGATATCCACACTAACTGCACCAGGCAGCTGCAGCTGCTTAGCCTCTACAGTATTATAGTGGTGTTGTCCAGTGCAAACATGTGAAGTGTAGACTACTTATTCATGTCTTTAAGTGCTTATGTACACTTATTTGGGAACCCAACCCAGAGAGATAACCTGAAGAACGTGTATGTGGATAGGTTGTCCACATTTCATGTATTTGTTGGATGATACACCAGTGTAGCACTAGTATACCTAAAGCAGTGGTGTCTGCTTGTAAATTTGGAGTCCCTAATGAACACCAAGTACAAGGATATTTGATTAGATATGCTGCAGAGAAAAACAGCAATTGCCTATAAGATAGATTGGAAGAGACACGTTGAACAAATGAGGGGAAACATGACTTGGAATCTATCTAATATAGAGAGACTTAAGATTAATGGCTGCTGCAGTCAGAGGGACTACTCACCAGAGTTCTGGTGGTGGTTATATTAAGCTTATTTCTTGCTCTGTAGATTAAAAAACCAGAAAGTTGTGTGTGTGTGTGTGTGTTATGTATAGGTAAGTTTGCATGACACAGCAATCCACTCTGAATAAGCTACACAGTGTGGGTTTGTGGAATAAACTTTGGTGCACCCAACAGGCAATTGGGCTTGCTGAGGGTTGTGTCCCCTTTTCTTTTCCTCCAGCATAGAAATCCCAGGCAACTTGGTTACTGAAGCAGCCTTGTCGTCTTCAGCATTGGTAATTTAAGCAGCAAGCAGCACACTGGAGCAGCCATCACTGCTTTACCAGATTTTTTTAAGATTCCACATGTGCAATTATACAAAATACAATTTTTATATTTCTTTTTTAAAAATTCGGATCTTTCCCAGGTAATAGAAACATAGAAACAAAGCAAGTCAGAAGGGGTGTCCTGGGCCATCTAGTCTGACCCCCAGCTTCAGTCAGCTCTGCTCATGTAATCCCCAGCATGTGGTTGTCCACTCTTTCCCTGAGCACCCTCACTGATGGGGCCTCTACCACCTCCCTTGGAGCCCATTCCATATCCTAGGGGTCCTAACCATCAGGAAGTACTTCCTGACACCCAATCTAAAGCCTGGTTCCTGGAGCTTTGTCCTATTGGAATGCAGCCTGGCCTCTACTGCAGGGAGAGGGCCCTCCTCCACATCACATCCCCTCACATAGCTATAAGTCACTAAAAGATCCCATCGGAGTCTCCTTTTCTCCAGGCTGAAAAGACCCAGATCCCTCAATCTCTTCTCATATGGCATCCCTCCCAACCCAGCTACCATTCTTGTGACCCTGAGCTGAACTGATTCTAACCTAGCTATGTCCCTCCTATAATGTGGAGCCCAGAACTAGACTCCACTTGCAGGCAACAAATGAAAAATCTTGCAGCTCAATGTTGTGATAAGTGTCTGCTGTAAGTACAGGAGGCAGCAGCCATGGACATTGACCAAGCAAGGCTATATAGTACTTCTCTCTTGACAGCTGTTAAACAGGGATCTGTCAAGTGAAAACCAAAGCAGCAAAAAGATCTTGTTTGTGAAAGAAAACTCTTTCCTCAGCTTCTAGGTGCTTGGGAAAGGGGAGCAGTGCATCCCCTCATTTGATGTTAGCATGGGGTTTTGACAGTTAGCAAAATAAACTATTTCTTTTAAAATACTCTTTTTTTAAAGGGCTAAACATGGTTTTTTGAGAGGCAAATATGTAGCTATAACATCCTCTGAAAAGGGCAGAAAGCTGCAGTAGTGCCCAAAAAGGGGTTCCATGCACAGTAGAGAGACTGAGCCAGGGATGGTCATTCCAAAGTGCTGCTTGGGCATTGCTGGAGTGGCTGCCATTGGTAGTCCGGTCTCACTAAGCAAGACCACCAGTGAGCTTTAGCTGTTTGTGTTGAGCAGCTCAGTTTCCATTCCCTCAACTCACAAGAGAGTCAGTCACCCAGGTTTGGACAATATGACAACCCCATGTTGGTTCACCAACTCCTAGTGCAAGCCATGGGTTGTATCATTGCACTTAATTTTGATAATTTATTTGCTTCTCATTTACTCTAGCATCAGCATTGGATTTCACTTGCAGAAGCTGCCAATACTGCTACATGTGTTGCTGAAATGTATTCTATGTCTAGCCCCTTCAGTAATGTTAGGTGACACAAGGTCCTTGAACAGACCCTGGCTTGTATTTTGTTTTTTCTGTGCAATACCAGGGAAACAGTTTAACACAAATGGCTATAAATGTGTTTTAAAAGAGGTTAAGATTTGGTGTTGGGCAAAGCCTGTCTGGTTGGATGTTATTGTGCTTGTTTGCACATCCCGACAGCCCATTACAGCTTCAGTTACCTGTGAGGACTGCCATATCATGCTAGGTGCCAGTGGGCACCACTTTTGCATGATGCGCATGAGCACATGGCTTGGCACGTCTTGTGAACCTAGACAGCAGTGGGTATTCGAGGGTTAGACAAGCTGTCAGTTATTTGAGAATTGTCTAACCTGCCACTGAAGTTTGCACGGCATGACAAACCACATCAAGTTGCACTCCTGTAAATGCCATTCAAAACAGTGCCTGTAGGAACCCAGCACAACACAATGGCCCCAATAGGTGAAATAAGCCAGTGCGGGCTGTTAGAGCACTGGAGAGTTATGGTCTGTTTGTACTGTTTATTTACAAATACACACATTCCTCAGATCATATCAAGCCGCCTGGGTTATACTGGGACAGACTGTTCAGCCATCTAAGTCTATCATCTATTCTGACTAGCGATAGCTCCCCAGAAATCTTTCCCAGTACCTGTTAGCTGATCTTATTTAAAACTGGAGATGTCAGGGATTGAAGCTAAAATGTTCTGTGTGAGCATTTGCTCAGGGCAAGTATTCTGTTTGTGCAGTGGCCAACCAGCTGCCCATGGAAAATTATTCTTGTTACAGTATTACATTTATACCCTGAGTTTCTTCTTGCAAACCTAACCCAATCTGGTGCCCACTGGATATTTTGGTCTACAGTTTAGATCACCCTGAAACTTTGGCTGAGCAATGGGTGTACAATTGGATGACCTACAAAGTATGTGTTCTTCCACTGAGTGACAGCACCTTCCTGGACAAAGTGAGGTACACCAAGCACTCAGCCAGGCATTACTAGTCCTGAAGGTAACATGCAGTTCACCACCCAAGCAACACTAGACCCTTGAAACTTAGCATTGTTCTCTATTGCCAGTCATCTACTCAACTCAAGTCTTTCTCCTTTACTGACTACAGTTCCAAATGCTTTCTGTCAAATCCTCCACTCAGGCAGGTGTGTCTCTTCATCTGACAGTCATAATGGTATTTACAGATGTGCAGTATTAATGAGGTGGGAAAATGTTGCCAAGTCATAGTGTCTCACACTGACATTTTATTTCAAGGTGAGAATGGGGCTGACTCTGACAGTGATGAAGAGATTGATGGGGGTGAAGAGAAGACAGCAACTGAATCAATCAGTCAGTAAGTAATTGCAATGAACAGATTTAATTTAACTGTCTTCAGTGATTTTGTTTTAATTTTGTCTTGCACTGAACATTTGAATTGAAGCACTTGTGAAATGCCAGCAAAATCCCAATTAAAGCCTTGGTGAAATCCTAATGAAATATTGCAGAGTACCTGGAAAGCCCTGGTGAAATGAAACCCTGCAAAACACCAGATGAAACTTCATTGAGCCTTGGAGAGACCCCAGTGAAACTTCATTTAAAACCTGCTCAAATTATGTGAAACCCTGGTGAAAGCGCCTTGAAGAGGAAATCCTTGCATACCACTCCTTAGATTCTGGGTTGTGCAAGGCGTAGCAGTGAGGGGACAAATTTGATACTGCAGTGGTCTCCAATACTGTAGTTCAGCAAGAAAGTATGTAATCCTAGGACCAACTTTGGAGTTATTTGAGTTTTGTCTCTAGGTATGCTTACTCATCACCTTTGAAGGTAGGGGCATCTTTAAAAACTAGCTTTGCTTTTGAATCTGTATCTTTACTTTGGCTACAGACTTTATAGAGTTCTTCTCCAGCCTGTATAGAGGCTTGTTTAAATTTTGCTTTAGCTGGCTCATTTACATCCATGAGTTGCTTTGTCTTATGGCTGCAATAAGACCAAGCAATATTCCTGGTACTTAATCCTATAGAAGTACTAGATCTATTCATCTGTATTATAAAAATGGTCAATCAATCTGGTAGCCGTCTACTGTTAATTTGGATTTGGAAGCTGAGAAGATTCTGTGGTGTTTATGAGCTGTGTAATAAAAATACCTTGAGGATTAGTTTTACTTGCTTTAAGCAAGCCATCGCTGCCTCTTCGTTCTGGTGCCAAATTCTTTTTGAAGCTTGCCGTTTTTTAAAAGTAGCAGGAGCATCTGAGAGAATTCACTTTCCAACAGAAACCATTTGGTATGGGAATATGGCCCATCTGTGCTGGTCCTACAGCTTACAGACTGTGCCCCACCATACTGGTTGCAGTTGTACCAACCTGCAAGATAGCAGGGGACAATGAGGAGGTATGGCCCAGCACAGGCTAAAGCTTAAATTTGTGAGCTGCACTTTACAAGAACCTACTTGGCTTCTTATTTTTATATACTAGAATGGTATGAATTATTGGAGCCTAAAGCAAAGTTCACCAATAAGGTAGTGTTTTCATATTTCCTATGTTGTAATTTCAAATATATTTATTGGACCTTACTGGATTCCCCTTGGAGCTGTTCAGCAATAGAAAGCTCCAGTACATCTGGAGGAACTAGAGTTCCAACCTGATGAAGTGAGATCATGATTCTAGAACCTTCAATGCCACCACAGTGAGAGTCTTTGCATGTTTATGCAGAAGTAATTCCCATTGAGTTCAGTGAGGTTTACTCCAGGAAAGTCTGCATGGAATTGCAGTCTTAGACTAGTAATTTTATTGAAAGTTGAACTCAGTTCTTTGCCTGGGGAGAGTTGTAATCTGCTTGAGATGACTGCGAAACTAAAGAAAGGACGTGCATGAATTTAAAGACAAGATGGCTCCAATAAAGGATATCAGATGAGCTACCAGTTCTCATCTTGGTTTTCTGTGGTTGCATGTGAACAATTTGCTGTGAGTCTTTCCATATTCTCCTGTGAATCTATATTTAATGTAAAGCAAGTATGCTGAAGTGTGTGGCATGTATCAGCTAGTTATTTTTGGTTGAAATTAAGAAATACCTGGGAAAAATAGCAGTTCATCTTTACACTGCCTGACCACAAGATGGCAGAAAATGCACATGCATTAAACTACAACTAGCAGTACTATATCAAGAAAGCCTTTTTATGATAACATAAGAATTGCTCACTGACAAGTATTTTGGGCAGCAGAGTATCTGTATTAGTAGGTGTGTCATTGCACTGAAGGGGTTAATAAAAACTAAGAACCACTAAAGTTTCTTCAGCTGGTTTTGTAGCACACTGTTCAGTTCTTAGAAAACTGTCATAACTAAACAGGTAGAATAAAACCACTTACGATACAGTGCACAATATGAAAGCGGAGGTTGCTGTGCTTTTCCTGCTAAATAAGTCCTGAATGAAATTTGAGGAAAGACTCAAGGTAGCAGGAGCTTTATAATCCTAGAATAGTAAATTGTATATCTTTTCTCTTTCTACAAACTAGTTGACTGTGCCAGATCATTTTCTCTTTGTTTGCTAAGAGACCAGTGCTTGATGAAAATATTCTCAGCTATTTTGAGAGTTGATGTCTTCATTCTGGGATTGGTTGAGAATGAGGCCTATAAATGCCTTATGGACATGACTTTGACTACCCCTCCCTTCTCAAGACATAATGGAACAAATGAAAAATATATTCATAATATATATATGCAATACAGGAACAGGAACACTGTTCAGAACAATTTTCAAAATTCCATCCTACAAATATTCAAAATTTGCACCAAGAAAATTGAATTTCTGTAGTCTATATAATCATTTGTCTATCTTTGCCTCTTTTCCATCCTCCTCCTCCTACTAGTTGATTGAAAATGTTACTTTGTAGCCTTAGGGGCTAGAAATTTAGTTAGTTTTTTGACTGGAGTTTCCTGAGATGCTGTTTTCTGCATCCTGTCCCATGGCCTCTTTACATGGTGCTATCCTAGAATAATTGCATCCCTGCACTTACCATTGATGTTGTGCATAAACATTTTTAACATTGTGACTAATATGTGTATGTTTGGACTCCTATATGAAAATTAGGCCTAGCAGGCTGAATTCATGGGATTTGATTTGGCATCTCTGATTCAGTTTAGCCAAGAAGTTTTATAAAAGCAAACCTTCTGCCAGTGTGGGGGAAGCTTTCTCTTCAAAGGCAGATAAATTAACCAGAGATCTCTTTAAAAATGAGCTGAATTTATCAACATCCATGTTAAGAACAGAGAGCTTTAATCATAGTTCTGTTATAATAAAATGGCTGGAACTAAGACATTAGAAGTGAACCTGTGAAATGTAAACGTCTGGGTGACACCTTGGGAATGACACTAGCCCTTTTATGTTACAGTTTAACGCCTATCTGCAGGCTGGATGCTTTGACTGCTTGCATATTAACATAATGCGTACTTTACAAATTTTAGACAAAGTAGTTGAGCTATGAAATTGGTTAGATGAATATAAAATAATTTTATGGCCAAAATGCTCATTAAACTCAACAATTGGACTTGCCTTTCATGATTTCAAAATCCTGTGGAGAGCTGTATCCTGTTTCCTCAAGTGTGTCTTATAATCTTCCCTGCTTTGTATAAAGACATTTGAACACCATGGTAAGATAACAGATAAAATCCCATTGTTTCAAGCAATTTTGAAGTTATTTTCTCTTCCTATATGTCAGAGAGCTTCAAATTTGGGTGAAAACATTTAAATATCTCTAAACCAGCATCTCATCACCCTTTTCCAATATGTGATCTAGTATGTTTTCATTCATGTTTGTATAGTTTATAAAATATGATCCTCATAACAACACTGAGTTAGGCTGCATGCTGCAGTTTTACAGGCTGTATACTTGCTTGCCCTTGGCGACTCAGTGATCAGGTTTGTTTGATGTGGTCCAGCTTACTCAACCTAGAATGAGCTTTGGCACCTCAGGGTGCCACTTTGCACATTCAGCTCTCACTTGGGGGTGGGGTGCTACATTTGTCACATGGGTTACAGTTAAACAGTGGGCTGTTCCAGGGCTGTTCTTTTCACATAACCAATGCTTGCTGGGTCTACATGACTCAACTCCTAAGATGGAGTTGGATGTATAACACATTGGTAACATTCACTGCATCCTCTTCAGGGTTAAATAACCCACCATGAGCTATCATGTGGGTTTCTGCCTATTGTGGGTTTGTGTCTGAAAATATTTTCACTTTTGGGGACAGAAGCTAGATTAGTGTAAAAATCTCCTTAATAATAGTGTGATGGAAATATTAGTATTAGTAATTAGTATTAGCCTTAGTAGTTATAGTGTATGAGCAGCAGCACTGATGAACATTGTTAGTAAAGTTTATGTCTGCCTCTTTGTGGGGTATTTCCATATTTGTAGATCAATGATGGGGAAATATGTGGCCCTCCCTTTGTTGGACTGCAACTCCCATAATCCCTCACCATTGCATGTGCTAGCTAGGACTCATGGAAGTTGCCATCCAGCAGCTTCTGGAAGGCTGCACCCTCTTTCTTGCTGTAGTCTGTCATCTCTCCTATAATCCATAGGTTTCCTTTGAGACATCTCAATGTGAACCTAACGTTGCTCATTCTATCTCATGCATGTCACTCAAGAAGCTTCTTTTCATGAGTCTGTTCCTGATAGTAGTGACAATAGCCAAATAAAATTTGTAGTTAGGGTTTAGTTAGTGAGACAGATACCTCAAATTCTATCGGTCAATCTGCTTTAGGAATGCATCTGGGAAGCCATTCTGGGAAAATGGAACAGCATCTCATTAGTACATAAAGTCAAAGATGGCCTTTGTCTGGCAAGAGTCAGAATCCACCCAAGGAATCAGCCATACGTGCAGTGAACCTCTCTGGTGAATGGCTGTAGTTCAATGGGAGTTGATGCTTTGTGTGCAGAAGGAACCTGGCTCAATCCCCAGTATCTCCACATAGGCCTGGAAACAACTGCTGCCCAGAACTCTGGAGAGGACTTGCCAGAAGCCTCGGCTAGCATGGCCAGGAATCCTGGGAGTTGACATCTGGAGATCTACTTTCTTTCCATCTCTTTTTTAGACAATACTAAACTACACGTATTAAAAATCTGACTTGGTATAAGGCATCATTCTCTGTTCCTCTGGAACTAGATGCAAAAGAGGACAAGGCATTTGCCTTTTAATACCAGTACAGAAGAGATGTAGCTTGCATTACATCTTCTTCCTCTTCTACATAGATGTTAAATGGCCAGAAGCCCTGTTCAGTTTTGCATCTGGCTACATTAAGGGTGACAGTACACTATTAATATAGTACACTTTCTAAGCATTCAAAGTATTTAACATACGTCATCATCACAGCTCCTTTCAGCTAACTGTTCGGACTGACCAGATGGGTCACGGGAATAGTGAGTGCATCTTATGTGGTGGTATTTATTTACTTAAAACTTTTCTGTACCGTCCCATCACAGACGTCTCAGGACGGTTTACAACATTAATAAAATAGAATAAAAATAGAAGTAAGAGTATAGCTGCCTTGAGTTCAGGCCCAGTTTTGAGCCAGAAATGGACTTGGTTGCCCTTGTGTAAGAACAGCAGGAGTATGACCCTGTTAGTTTTTCCCAGTTTTCCATGGAGCTTTGATACCATTGACCAGTGGGTTGCCTCTTGATTTGGGAGTTGGAGGTACTGTTTTTTGGTAGTTCAACTTTTCTGGGGTCAGTTCCAGAGAATAACATTGGGTGATTCTGCCTTAGTCCCCTGATAGTGTGGTACACAGCACTACTTTGACTCTACTACTTTGTTTAACATCTTTATGGAGCCATTGGGAACTGTCATGATGAGATCTGGGGCAAGTGTTATCAGTATGGCAATAGGCCCAGCTCCGTTTTGCTGTAACATCTGAATCAGGAGGGGACATGAATTTTCTGAACCAGTAGTGCCTTAGACATGGTTATGGGCTGGACAAAAATTAACAAATGAAGCTGAATCCTGATAAGACAGAGAACCTTCGGATGGGTGGTTCCAGGATCTGGGAATTGGGTTAACTGTTCTGAATAGGGTTGTGTTTCTTATGAAGGAACAGGTATATTGTTTGGGGGTGTTCCTGAATACATTCTTATTACTGGAGGCAGAGGTGGTCTTAGTGACTTGAAGCACCTGCTCACCTTGTTTGGAAGCTGTAGCTTGTGCAGAATGCTCTGTGGGGCATCCAGCCATTTACACATCATGCATTAAAATAAGTGCATTTCTGCCTGTTGGCTACTGAACCATGAGCAAGCTTCTGTTGTTGATACACACAACCTTAAATAACTTATTTCAGGTACTTTGCAGATGACCTTTCCCTATATTCACCCAGTTGATTCCTGAAACCTTCAGAGGAGGTCTGATTATTTCCTGACCACTAGAATGTTACCAGGTGGTATCACTGATGTTGGTCTTCTCAGAAGTTGCACTCACTTCTTGGGACTTTTTCCTACACACAGTTTGAGAAGCAGAAACTTTTTCAAAGCATTTGTTTATGCAGGATTTCCCTGGGTGGTAATGGATTAGGTCACTAGTCTATTTTATTCTTTTGTGGTAATGTTTTACATTGTTTTATATGTTTTAGTCAAAATTAGTTAGAGATTAATTATTATGCATCAATAAGCAAATAAGATAGAATTGGCTTGGGAAGCAAGATATTGCCTGGGTTTGCATTATATGGCAATCCATCATGGGTAACTCACTTGCGTGGATTGTCAGCTCCAGTGAACTCAGAGCACTTCCCATAGGGTGGCATGTTTTTTCCCCAATGAGCCACCCTGAGAACGCTTGGCTTGTTTCAGGGGTTGTTGAACCCTCAATGGACTCTTCATGTCAACTGGGCAACTAATTCCATTGAAAATTGTGGGAGGTGGCAAGCTGTACAGCAAGAGCAGCAAACCTGGCTTGCTATACTCATCTGAGCGAGTGCCAGTGACAAATGCTTCACCAAGTACCCAAGTGGTATTTTGAAGTGAACACTAATGTGTTCCCTCACACTGCTCAGTTTTGTGGTTGTTGAAGCTTTTTTGCGCCCTTTCTCCCCAGAAACTGACTTTTTTGTTTTTGCACTCTCTGAAGTGACAGCTTCTCCACTGTGCTAAAGCAACACATTGGAGTGGCTGTTGCTGGTTCTTCACCATTTTTGGTTTGCTTTGGCACCAGAAATATGTAAAATTATCTTTTTGTTGGGAACTTGGAGTTGCACAATTGCACATCTCTGACTGCCCAAAAAAGTGAAACCTTGCAGGCCCAGTGGCCTCTTAAGTGCTTGCTGCCAGAACAGGCACCATTCATAGAAATTGACAAATGTTAATTTGCTTTCATTTGACAGCTATCAAATGACAACCTATCAAGTACAAAGCAGAGCCACAAGACCTTTGCTTGTAAAGGGAGTAGGAACTGCATCAACCCCTTCACAGCAAGATCTTCTAGTTTAGAAGTGTGAAACTGACAATTCTCACTGTCCCTGACCCATTCCTGCATTTCTAGGGCTTTTGACAGCTGTCAAAAATAAAGATTTCTTTTAAGCAGGGCTTTTGACAGGGATATATGCAGGCAGGGAAAACCACCAGTGGTGAGCCCAGTCATCTGACAGACACACTGTGTTTTGTTCTGCTAACAACCCACACTGCATAGATTATTCATAAGGATTATCTTATCATAGAAACATAACCAATAACTTACGTCAGATAAACATCTTGAATTCCTGGCTGAATTTTAATTTGAATAGAGGTTTCCATCTCATAACATCTACTGTAGCTACTATAATTCTAATATTGCTGTAGATTGACACAGAAAAACTTGCTGTGTATGTTTTCCTTTGGTAGATAAGCGTTAGATTAACCTTTATGATGAGCTTGTTTTCCATCAGACTACCTCATCATGGTGAGAGAAAAGCACTTCCTGTTGAATTTTGTTTCTCTTTGGAATAGTAGGGCTTGCTTGCTTCACTTGGGTTAAAGGATATTCTTGCAACATGGAAGGAGAAATTTTGATAGGACTGAGGTGGTTATAGTCATCTTGTGAGTTGTATATTGGGCCATTCAGAGACATTCTACTCTTTGAATAATGTTGCCTGTAACACTCTGTTTCTGTTCTTGTTACTGTTCTCAGGTGCAATTAAAGTTTTTGGTGTAGAAAAATTGACATCTGTTGTAGCTATGTTCCCAAACTGGGCAGAAACTCTTCACCCAGCAGGTGATATAATTATGTTAAGTTTCACTGGCTGTGGATCCTAGGGGGAGGAGCAATACATTCTAGACTGCCCTCCTAAACCTGAGGAGAATGAAAATTAATGGTAAGTATTACCATGGTTTTACTCACACAAGTGCAGATTCCTGGTCACCTATTTGTAGCCATTTATTCTTCCTCAGACATAAAAACTTACCCTGTGAGCTAATACTGTATGGTACATAATGTTGAAAAAACTATTAGGTAGAATCTCATATTTTAAAGGAAGAAATACTGTTTCTGGTATGTAAAGGCCCATGCTTTGGTGTACCCAAGAAGCTTTGGGGCTTGTGGTTTCCAAATAGCTGGTCTAGCTTCCCAGTCTTCCTCCCTCACATTGGATTTTAAAAGTGACAAATTTTTAAAATTTTACCCTGTATTATGGGGGGTGGGGGGTCTGCTGTTCAGGCAGAAAATAAAACTTATAATTGCACACTGCTTTTCAAACCCTTAGGCATGCTTAAAATAGCTGTTTGGATTTCACTCGCCTAGGGTTTTTAATTTTTTTTCCTAAAACATGCTGGTAAATATATTTTATTGTACTGAAACACTGTACGTAGATTTCATGAAATAAACAAAAACGTGGACAGCAGAAAGGTATTGCTATGCTAAAGTGCTTCTTTTTCTACTTATAAAAGGTATACTAATCTAAATATATTCTTTGTTCTCAGGCAAGATAATAGCATAGACTCCACTTCTTCTTTGAAGGAAGACAACAAATTGGAAGGATTGGACTCAAAACAAGGTAGGAATTAGGGAAGGTCCCAGTGTTGCCACCTTTGTATTTGGCATGACAGTAGCTATAATGTGATATAACCTCAATTAAAATAAAATGCTCTGAAGCATGTGTGCAACTACCACATAATAGATTATAAGTATGCTAATACAGAATAATGTATATATTGAAAAAATAATTGCATTTCAGACATACAGGAGTTTCCATCTCCTGCCACTTGTCAAATGAAGCTCAGAAGTTGTTGGCATTTCAGGAGGTGGGTTGGGAAGAGGGCAAGCTTGTAGCTGTATGGGTGGGTTACACTGTAGCATAGTTGGAAACTAACCAACCACTTGTATGACCAACTAACGGCCTGTCCCTTTTGATAGAGTTAGTAGAATGAAAAAAAGTTCCACTCTTTCCCCCAAATTCATTGCTCTACTTTCTCCTTAGCACCCCATCCACCACTGACATCTTTTTCTACTGTCAGAACAATGAATGGAGATCTTTTTCTAAATGGTGTTGTAGCTACTCAGAATCAAGCCTTTGCCTGTTTGTTAGCCAGCATGTTGTATGCTGGAACTCGCCATCATTTTTCACTTTCTGAGAGGCACAATGTTACAGGCTTCCAGACTGTGGTAGGCTTATGTGGGCTCAAGTAAGGTAGGGCCTGCCATTAATTTATATCGAACAAAGTAAATGAGCATCAGTCAGCAAGATGGGAAAGGTAGGGCTTGCTTTTGTCTTCTCCATTCACTGGACAGGTCTAATCCTTACAACAAAAGTGTGCCTGAGTGCACCCTCTAACTACCTCTTGAGTAAGCTAACGACAAGTGTGCATGTCAAAAAGGGGGTGGGGGTTGGAAATACCCGCAGCCACTGAATCATTGAGTTTTGAGGCAAGGTGATCATGTGTCTCCTGTTTTTTCCATTGATACTGAGTTCTGGCACCTTGGAGAGTGGCAACAGCACCTTTGAAAAACCTTTGGCACCTGTTTTCCTGTTAGTAGGAATCCCCTCCAATTTTGCAGTTTCTCCCTGTGCTAGAGGTAGGATCTCCCTGAAAGAAACCAGGGCATTGCATTATGAAAAGATGGAAAGGAGCCTCTTTCCACGAATAGCAATCCTCTGCTAGGGCTTTGCAAGTTGCTGACCTGCCAAATCTGGCAGTTCACCTTCAGCCTGAGCTAGGCAATGTGTTGGCTAGGCACCCATTCTGGCCAATACTTATCCCAGGGTCCCCCTTGTGCTGACCTGACATTCCGTGTTTGCATGGGTAGTTCAGGTTGTAAAGAAATCATAAGTACATAGCTTGAGTAAAAGCATGTAAAAAGGGGGGTGACTACAGGCTGCTCCTCCAAGGTACCACTGAAATTCCTTGTGGGGGTATCAGATCATGGCTGCCAAAAATGGGACTCATAATAAGCTCATGAAAGCTCCCTGACAGGCAGTGTTCATAATCTCCAAAAAAGAGTAGTTAAAGTGATAATCTGCAGGCAGAAATGGGTCTTCGACCTTTGAGGGCTAGGACAATGCTGCTCTGGCTCTTTAGGACAGCCTTCAGTGATTTGCTCTTTGGCTAGACTGGCAAGCCGTTTTTGTTCCTTTGGCCAAGCAGCTCTGTAGCAGATTTGGGTTTGTTGTACCATCTCAAGTCAGATGACACAGAGAGCCCAGGGGTGGTTTCTAAGCCACATAACAAGACTGGGCTTGTTAGGGTGACTTATAAATCACAATAGGCCACCCCATGGGAACTACACGGGTTTGACAATGCAGTAAGGCAGCTGGGCTTATAAGCTCAGGTGGTTTACTGTGTCATGTGAACACACTGTGCTGCAAGAAAATTTATCTTCTATTCCTGCTGTAAGTCCAGGATTAAGAAGGTTGTGAGAGAGGGCAAAGTGGGAATAAGATCATAGGGAACCATGCTGTGGCTTACGAATTAGCAGGAAACAAAATGACTTACTGTGTTGGTTGTCAAAATTTGACAATTGGATAAGCACCAGTGTGAGCCCAGAGCCCAGCTGGTATGTTGTATGGATGTACGTTTCAATATTTCATCTCCTTGCCCAGTAAGAACAGACACATGCAACAAGCTGCAAGAAAGAATCAGCCAAGATCCTATTACTGTGGGAAATATCCCTAATAATTACTTAGGACTGTTTAGAAGGGTGTGGCCCATTATTTCTTAAAGACAGTAAAAGTAGCTAATAGGGGAAATTGATGAAAATTGTATCATAAAGGAGATGAGAGGGTTGTAGGATGCAGCAACTTTGTGAAGGATGCTTTTAAACATTGCTTGTTGCACTTTTTAGAATGACCTCTGAATTGACATGTTTCCTGCAGACTTCCTCTCTTCCTTCTCTGCTATCAGAGGGAATTGATGACTTGTTGCAGGTGATTGCTTCTTTGTCCTTTTTATGACTTTATCAGCCACCATTTCGTGATGGCTCTGGGCAATGACAACACTGCTAGTCAGGATGTGAGCTTTTAAAAAGCTTTTGAGAATGTGCAGGCATAAATTGTAAAACTTAGTAACTGTTCTTCTTCCATACTGGAGTCTGTGTTGCTGAAGATGAAAAGTATGAAAGCCAAGGGGTAAGCAGGAATGAGTAAAAAGTGGTTAAGAAAGAGAAATTAAGTGCCTGGAAATGAATTTCATAATCCTGGTTGAAGGAATAAATACAAGTGATCAAAATGAAAAAGATAATGAGAAAAATGCCATCAGAGACTTTTATTACTGTGTAAAATTACAGCTGCAAAAAAGGGAAATGAAGCGGTTCAGCTAATTAAACATTTGTTAGGCCAGTAGGGCTGTCTGATTATTGTACATCGTAGGTCCATGGAGATTTCCAGTGATGAAGAGAGAACCCAGGCAGATTGTACCTTTTAAGGTTTAGGTAACTTCTTATTCTTGAGGAGAAGGATAAAAGATTTCTCGTTTTAGTTTTCTCTCATTCCCTCAGGTCAGTGCCCCTTTCTCTTGGATCAGTTGGCCTTTGGCAAAAAGAGATGAGTGTGCTGGAACATAACTTCTGAACCTTGAACCAGGCTTATTCGACAGAGAATGTTTTCTCTCTTTGGAGATATTCTGTTCAGTTGTACAATGTATTAAGTAAATATGGACTAGTACCCTGTAGCAAGGCAAAATAATTTCCATTCCTTAATCCTATTGATTCCTATTTCTTTTGATCTTTCACACACTTTGTTTCTGGCAAGTTAAAAGCACACGGGTGGTGTTTGGAGTTCATGCCTGCTTTTCTGGAGGCAATGTGTGGAAAAGATTAAAAACTACACCTTGTAGATTAAAGTAGGATATTTGATCTTGTTGCTGACAACCACTCCTCTATGGAGTGGTTGTCAGCAAGGCTATGGTGATGAAGAGATATATTTGCATAGGTTTCTAATATCTATGTTTTAAGCCACTTTGTCATCGCTACAGTAGACTTCCCTAGCAATGGCTATATTAGGCTTAGATTTTTCTTGCTTTAAACATCTTCAAGACGACAACAATGACAACAGCAACAAAACCATTGTGATATCCTGCTTTTTTTCCTCTTAGGAGGAACCCAAGGAGACTTACGTAGTTCTTCACTCCATTTTATCCTCACAACAACAACATTGTGAGGTAGGTTAGGCTAAGAGTGAGTTCCTTGCCCAAAGACACCCAATGAACTTCATGGCTGAGTGCAGATTGAGACTTGACTCCAGCATGTAATTACTACACTATAGACCATCGTAGTCTTATTTTTGTACTTTGCCTGGTTTGAAGCTGTTTTTGATCTTGCCTTCTTTGGGCATGTTTAACTATAATTCTTAAGGTAAGGCAAAGCTACCCTTTCCTGTGTGTTTAGCTGTTCACTTTTAACGAAGATGTAGAAGTGAATGGGCTGAGTGTGCTAGCATGCTCCTTGTCCACACCATAGATAGGTAAACCAAAGTTCCTGGCTTAGCATAACATCCATGCATGGTCATTGTTCTGTTGAATCCACGTTCATTGAACTGATTCTGCTAAACAGCTTATTTGATAATATATTAGACTAGTAATTTTAAATAATTTCAGTCCCAGAAAATTGTGCAGTTGTGTTCATTTTTTTTAAATAGCAAGTCTTAACAGAGCGTGTGCTTATGGCTTTCCAATAAATGTAGTCTTGCCTGGTTGATGTCCTTGTCTGTTTCAGCTGTCCAAGAGAGTGGTGAAGTGTGGTAGGTAACAGCTTGACCAAGAGAGACTACATATAGGCCGATTTGTTCATTGTTACCAAGGTGCCTGTTGAAAATCATTGCTAAAGTGGGGCAGAATAGGTGCTCCAAAAGGGTTGGCAACAAGATTTCACCATTAGTAATCCAGTCCTTTGGACTTCCAAGTGTTGTACTGCCTTCCACATTTCTGACATGACCCCAGGTCTCCAACTATTTCAGAAAGGGGAAGGTATTAACTTTTCCTTTCTAAGGCCCCCTTTGGAGCACTTCACTGCTGTGGTTAACTGTGGTTCTAAAAAGAACCCCTAGGTAACTGAATGGGATGGAACAAATGAGGCCATATGGAAGGGGCAGGAATAAGTCCCATTGGTGCTGGTACCCCATGTGCTCCATCTCTAAGTTTTCTAAATGCCTCTCGTAAGTGGGAGCCCACAGCTTCCCCAGGTTATTTGTTTGTTTTTTAAACTGGAAAATGTGTATACTTTTTTGACTGGGTGATATATGAACATTCTGTGAAGGCACAATCTATACCGATTTCATGGCTGGGAAGTAAATGGAGCCAAAATTGTGCATCTCTGATAAACCACCAACATTTTTGTAATACAATTATGAAGACATTTGCAAACAATTTAAGGGCCAAGAAAAAAAGGAAAAAAGTGGTGAAAGTATCGCTTTCTCCAAAGTCCTCCTTAGGCTTTAGGGGAGGGTCTGTCACTGCTGGTGGCATGGATGAGATTGTGAAGAGTGGCAAGTGATTTTTGCTACCTTTGCCAAGCGGCTTGCTAGCTGTTCCCGACAACCCATGATGGAAATGGGGTTTTTGGGTCTGGGCAATATACCAACCCATTATGAGTAGAACAAGCTATGTATTGTCAGAGTGCCTCATTGCTCCCAAATATACCATCCTGCTGGCAGTGGCGCAGGTTCAAATGACAAAACAACCTCAACTCATGTTGAGTTGTTGTGTCATGTGGACCCAGTCATTTTCTTGAATTAGGCTCTCAAAAGCACAACTGTGCCTTTGAGTGCATTTTAGTGAATTTTTTGAAATTTTGTTTTAGTGATTTAGCCATACAAATATGTTTATAGATGATGGTTGTCTATTCAGATATATTTTTAGTAATTGTGAAACTGCTACTTGTAGAATGGTTTTCTTTCCAGTTGTTTTAGATAGCTACCTCCTAACTTTACAGGGGAAGAACATTTATTATACATTTCTCTTAGTGTTCAGTATTGATTTTTCTTCCCCCTCCAGATACCAGTTATATCATAAAAAGTCAAAGAAAATATGTTTTTCTAAAGATTTTCTTCCTTGCTCATAAACACAAGACACACAGAGGAGAGAGAGAAAAAAAATTATGGCATTTCTTTCCAGAAAGATTTAAAGCTAGGGTAGAATTTCTAAAGCCTTTCCTCCCTGCTTTTGACTTGAAAAGAGAAGTAGTCCTACTTGACTCATTTGGAATTGGTGCAGATTAATTCCAGTTCCTCATTTTTTCCACAGAACTTGTGAATGGAAAGTATCCAGTAATAAAGATAAAAAGCAACATTCTCCACTTAATATGTATGGAGAAGTTTCAACTTTTCATCCCATTTTCCAAAAGAAGCCCTCACATCCATGTAGCTACTGTTGCAATACGGTATACTATTATTGCCAAAGGCACTGAAATATTTAACAGGACAGCAGCATACTTCAACAATCTTTGTTTTCAGAAACTTTTGTGATGAGCAGGGACCAACACATGTTGAAAAAAAAAAAGATTTCTAGTTCTCAGCAGATATTCTCATTACAAGGCAAAATAATAATGAATAATCCTGTTGAAACTTCTGCATAAAGCAAATGCTATAAATTAGCAATCTGAAAAAACCCCAGCCAAGACTATAATTCCAAAGATTTTACTGCCAATCCAAGCACATGATCTACAGATTTGTGATTTACCCATCTATAGAATTCTCTTGTTTTTACAAGAATCTCAAAATACATACACAGTGGGATAATTTCCGTTGGATCATTGTTTATATTAATTACTAAAAGTAGTGATGGCTAACCATTCTGCCAAGTGTGCTTCATATTAAGTCCAAAGCACAGAATTATGTATTTCAAATTTCATGTATCTAGTTCTCCCTCTCCTATTTCCCTTTGTCTCACATTGCTTTATCCTCTCTTATGTCTCCTCCATCCAATAGAATGACTGGGTTCACACAACCTGACTACATTTACTCAAAGTTGAATATGGGTTGGTATTGAAGTATGAGTTGTTTTATTGTATGAACTTGGCTGCACTTAAAAACCATGGTTGCTCACTTATCTGTGGAGAACTATTGGTTGTTCATGGTTAACGAAGTAGAGTAGCTGGGTTCAGCAACAACCCATAATTGACTGATACTCAGCTTGGTTGTTGTGCTGTTCAAACCCAGTCAGTATCTCTGTGCTGGGATACATGCAGGATGAAGCCTTTGCAATGGCCAAGACTGTGCTTTTAGTATATAGGTCCACACAGCAGGCTGGCTGTACATCCACTTTCCATTGATCTTACTGGAAATAAATGGGAAGAGTTGATTCACTACATAGAGGGACAGCAAGTTCTGGACCACCTCAGCCTTACTTGCCTTCCTGCTATTGGCATTGCCTATCAGTAAATTCTTCACAGAAACAGCAGAAGGTCTTTGATGGCATTGGGCTGTCAATTTTGATTTTTACATTAGGGGAGCTGAAGAACAAATATACTTCATGAAAGATCCATGAGTGGCAGTTGCGGGAGGGAGAGGGCAGATAAACTCTGATATTTTCCTTCTCCAGAGTACGCATGAGATAACAATGCAGTGAAAGGATATGAAAAATACACAGGGAGAGCAATTGTTCCCTTACAAGTGATTTTTTAAAAATTACCCCTTGATTAAAATTTGGTAAATGGTCTTAAGAGCTATATATGTTTCAAGCTCTGGATCCAGTCCATGGCCCACTGCTTCCCTTGCCTTATTTTGAGGATACCAAATCCTAACATTTACTGCTGTCTGAGCCCATGTTAACAAGCATCCCCTTTATAATCAAAGCTTTACTAGGACTGAAATTATTTGGTGCTCAGGAAGTGCAATTCAGAGGAACTTTTATATTGGTTTCCAGTATATCAGTGACTGTGGTGCTGATGAGCAAAAGTAGCAGATCAATAATGCTTCCAGCCTTGGAGATTTGAAAGCTGAAGCTAGAGGAAAGAAACTGCTAATTCTGTAAAAGTAGTCCAGTCAAGGAAAATATTTTGGTCCAAATGGGAAAAGGCTAATTGAAAACAAAATCCCTAAGAAAGAAAATAACAGTAAAGTATTGATAAAGTATGTAATTATTTCTGGGTGTTCTGGTCTACTGCTATCATTTTATTATCATAAATGGAATGTAGGAGCTTGGAAATGAGTGCAGTGTTACTGTAGGCTTCTTCTCCAGCACAAGCTGAAAAATGATCTGTATTTTTATCCATGCATCAATTTACAACTCTAAAGGTTTCAATTAGGAATGTGTGTCTGATTTGGATTAAGACGGAGTAGAACTGGGCCACTTTGGTCTGGTTCTTCCCAAAGCCACCAGAAACAAAGCTGGAGCCAAATGAGACTTTGTTACCAACTTATGTTTCAGCGACATGCAGACTTTATGTTCCCACAAACAGACTATTTTGGTTTCATTTCAGTAATGCTAATTATGAGCAGTGGAATGATGGAAAAAGGATGTGCAGTTGAGTGACTGATAAGTCTACCTTATAATCCAAGGACATGTTTTACCAGGGGCTCCAATCAATGTGTGTTGAGTTCTATTGAGTGTTTCAGTAAACAGCCTTGCTGTCTAGGTTCTCTCAGTTGTACATTGTAGGAAATTAGAAGTAGGAAGTAAAATGACAGTTTCTTTTTTATTTCTGGGGATTTGCTCAAGTTTTGTTTATATCTGTTTTAAATCCAGTTTCTTCTTGAACTCATCCCTACTCTCAGAATTCTTGTCTCCCCCCCCCCTCCATTTTTGAGATTTATCAGTCATTCTGTGTTGTAGTCTGTGATCCAGTTCACACAGTCATCATGGCTTAAATGAGCCATGGTGCTCTGTTTAAGCTATGGCACATGTCAGACACTATTTGCCTAACTAGGAGTGTGGGTGTGGCTTGTGATATTGTCAAAACTCAAGCAAAACAGCTTACGAGAAAACAGCCATCAAATACCTCACTTAGTTCATCTGTTGTTTAAGTCATGGGGATTGTGCAAACCAGCGCTGTTTGTGCCTTTATGTAGGCTTAGATAGTGCATCCATGTTCCTCTTCCCTAGTTAGGAAAAAAACGGGTACAGTCTTATGCAAATTTAGACATTAAAAGGGCCTACAACTCCATGCTTATCTCAGCCAGTATAGCATAGCTGGCTGGGTATACTAAGAGTTGTAGGGTTTTTTTCTGTCTAAACTTCCCTAGGGTTGTTCTTTAAATAATTTGAATTTAGTTCTTGTTACTCTGCAATGTGTGGGGTTATTCTCATTTTCTTTGTCTGTATCTTTTGTTTTCCTTTGCTTTCTTTCTAGGAAGCTGACAGTGTCTTAGTTCTTCCCCTTTATTGAATTAATTTTGAAAATAAATTCTTAGATTCCTTGCTTCTATTTTCCTTTTGTTTCTAGTTTCATTCAGTACATTTTGCATTGTATGAGCATTTAATAATTATAATTTATAATATGTTATTTATTCATTTGCTTTTCTTCTGCAAATCCCAGTGTTTTGTGTTTGTTAGGAAAGCAGTTTAATCCAAAAGGCTTCTTTTCCCATTATGAATTTGGAAACATAAAATCTTGATTCCTAATCCCTTTTTGTTCTACTTTTCTTTTGTTTCTTGTTTCATTTAGTACATTTGTACTATCTAATATATATTGTAAATTATATTTATCATCAAAATTCCTTGTGTTTTGTTCTGATGGTTGTGTGCACATGTGCATGTCTTATTCCCTCTGTATCTCCCAGTTACTGCTTTTTCCTGCAGTTATGTGGAGGTGGGGGGAGGCGATTCAGTTCTATGTGCAATTCCTGTCAGGAAAAGTGATTATTTAGAATCCAGTTCCAGTTTGGTTCTTCTTTCTGTCTTTCACATTCTGCTCCTTAAAATACCTATTTTTAAAAAATAATCATCTCCGTACATTGGTCGATGCTTTGTTTTTCAAGGTGTGGGTAGCACTAGCCTCTTCTCTTGTGTCTTATCTATTTTCTCCTCCAACAAAGTATGCTACCTTGGATTGGTGTTGTGGCTAGCAACATTTCTTTCTAACTTAGGATCACACACGGTGGCCAACATGTGTGCCCTTTCTTGGTACATCTAAAAAGGACTTAAGGACCATCACCAACTGGGATGTGTCGTCTCACTGTTGCTTTGACAGTGGCCCTTGCACACCAGAGCTCTCCAGTCTGGCCAACTCATGCATCACTGTTCTGTCTCGCTGTGCTGCATGCCTCCAGCATCCTGCATATGGAGTCACATCTTGTCCTCACTGCCTGGTATGGAGGGTACACCCCTGGGATCCCTGTCTGTGCCTGTTTATACTACAGCTGCCAACATTTGCCCTTGACAGTGTGGTGGAAGTAGTTTTGATAGGCATTGTCAGTAAAGTTCCAGATGATGACATGCTGAGGTGCAACATCCTTCTTCACACAGCCAGAATGATCCTCATGATGAGGTAATGTTTGGGAACAAAATATGTAGCTTTTGCTCTCAAGACAAGTCACTGAAACTGCTTTCATACTCTTCTCACCTTGATTTTTCTACCACTGTATGGACTGGTCCTTGTTTTTGGCACGGAGGCCCAATCACACCCTGCATTACATTTCATAGTGCTGTCTCCTGATCTGTGAGATCCATCAGATGACTGAATGCTGTGGACTCCACCAAACAGGAGGCAATGGCTAGTCATCCAGTGCCAGCTTGGCACCTGGTGGAGTTGTTGAACGTGGTAGCTACTTGTGACATTCATATTGTAGTCAGAATGATTCCAGTGGGTAAAAAATAAATGTGTATGTTAACATTCTGTAAATCTGTGAATTAAGACCATATCAGCAAATTCGTTACTGCATTCTGTGGAATAATATAAAGCTGTGACCTACTGCAGTAAATTGGGCAAAGAAGCCACTGTGTATTTTATCTCTTTTCTATTGCAAGGCTGTGTATAAATTCTTGGCAAAGATTTCTCATTGTCCCTTTAAAACTATTGTACATAAAGTATCTCCCAAAGAGCAACATATTGATCTTCAGCGTAATAGACCATATGTCCTTTAAGATGTACCAATGGGTAAGCAAGCTTGTATCCAGCTTTTTAATATAGGTAATGAATTTTGAATTTGTCTAGACTATAATTGTAGGTAGAGAGTTGTAAAAACAAAATGTTATGCTTCAGTCCTAAATACATTAAATGAGGGCTGGTTCATGCAAATGTGTATGCACATTGACAACGGGGTTCACACAATCACCATGGTACATCTTACCATATTTAAGTCATGCCAAGCCATGGGCACCATTCTGAATATTTGTCCTGCAACTGTAGCTTGTTTTATTTATCTGAACTCATAAAATGTGGGCTATGTGAGAGTTAGAAAACCCCCTTTTTCTGTCTATACATACATAGGATTGCAATCTAAAGGACTGACATATACCCAAGAAGCTCAAGATAACAAAATGGGTGAGATACAATCTGAACCCACATAAGATACCTTTTAAAAGTGCATTTATTAACAAGAACAGATAGACTATAAAATTACAGTCAAATATGTGCATTATTATCATCTAGCTTGTAAACACATAAACCTATCCCTAGCTAATTGAATACAGCAACAGATACTTTGTCTGTTTTCAGAAGGTCTATTACAGGGAGCTCTCTCATACTGGCAGGAAAAAAAGCATGGATTTAAGGGAGCATGGCAAGCTAGTTCCAACTGAAGATTGTGTTAGATTACTATCTAACAATATGACAGACCAGCAGTTGTAAAAATCTACCATGGCTTGTTGTGCAATCTGAACACAGTTACTTCTGTGCACCTTAAGAAGTCTGGGACCAGTTCACTGTGCTGTCAGTTCTCTTGAACCTGATGGAAGTTTCGGAAGCATTGTGCTGTGAAATTGGGACTGTGGCATTTAAACTAAATCTTTTTTAAAATGTCCAAGCCTTGGGGGTGAATGCTGAGCATAGCTTTTTGGATTCTAGCCCACATTTTTAATCATAATTAAACAAATAAGAATGCCCTAATTGTTCCTGAGATAACTTAAACTGAAATCCTCCATTAGAAGATGTTATGCAGACAGCTCTAACAAGTGCAGTGGTACACTGATAACTGTACCCTCATATTATTTTTTTCCATGTATAAAGTAATTGTAACAGTATTTTTAAACTGCACTTTAGGAATTAAATTTACTTCTAAAATAATAAACAGTAGTCAGTCCCAAAGGCTTCCCACATCAACTTTCATTTTGTAATGCAGACGCGTCCTTGTGATATAAAACCTTATGACATTTTAATTAGGAAAATAGATCATGCAATTCCATACGATGGAATAAATTTTCCAAGCGCTGCTGCTTTGGTCTACTGCATGTTCTTCTAAATTGGAATAAAAATGCATTAAAACTTGTCTAAATTAAATCGGTCTTAAGGTTGGGGGAGGGCAGAAAAGAGAGAAACTGTTGTTTTTAATTTATAGATGACCTTTTCTATACTTTAAATCTGTGCAAGGGAATGTTTGTGTGTAGAGGTAATACTTTGCAAGCTGGAAAGCAATTCTTTTTGTGAGGTTTCTGAATATTTTCCTTCTGCTAATTTTGCATTACAGGCAAAGGAGAAGATAGTGATGTTCTAAGCATCAATGCCGATGCATATGACAGTGACATTGAAGGTCCATGCAATGAAGAAGATAATCCAGGTGTGCTGGAAAAGACTGCCAAGAGTGGAGATGGTCAGATAGATGACCTTCAGAAGGACATTGAAAAAAGTGTAAATGAGATCTTGGGGCTTGCTGAATCCTCCCCAAAAGAGTCTAAGGCAACAACTGTAGCAGTTCCTCCACCAGATGATGTTCAGCCTTCAGCACAGCAGCTGGAGCTCCTGGAGCTTGAGATGCGAGCAAGGGCTATTAAGGCCCTCATGAAAGCAGGAGATGTAAAAAAATAGCTGTGGGGCTGTTTCATTTGCAAGATGTCTGTATTTGTTCTGATGGGTGTGATGTCAGCTCTCCTCAGTGCTAAAGTATATTTGGACTGGTTTTGACATTCCTCATTCAAACCCTTTCTGTATCTTATCTCATAACTGAAATATTTGGCAGCAGTTTGTTATCGCCATCAGTTTGCTTTGTCTGTGACTTACACAGACGGATGGGCTTGATACTGTTTGACTTAGTTGGTCATTTTTGTGTGGTGTTAGATTATTTTTCAGTATGGATTGGGAAACAAATAGTCATAGCCAACGTGGCTCTCTAGTTAAATCCCAGTGCTTTACAGAATACTAGAAGAACAAGGTAGGGCAATTAGCTTTCTGGTGCCAAATATTTGTGAACATTTACCTAGGAAGTTTAATTGTGGAGAGGAGAAAGGTGATCCCTGCTATTGGGAATGGAGAGATACAGAGCATGGGCATTGAGAATTCACACCAGAATCCCTTGAACATTACAGACCTGGGTGGCTTGTCAGCCCATGTTGCCGGCACAGACTGTAGTTTGAAATAAAATTTAGTTCTTATCTTCCTTAATCTTCAGCAAGAATTCAGGAATATAAGTGACTGCATCTTAAAATACACAGTTTAGGAACATCTGGCGCATGGAAGTAGGTATGTGTGTGGCACCCAGCTTGCTGGAATTTTAAAAGAATTTTAAAACCCACAGACATTTGAAGTGCGTTGCTTAAATTGCAGAATTAATCAGAACAATCAGCTTTTTAAACCCTGTACCAGGGTGCTGCATAAGTGCCTGATTCCTATGGCTGGGTATGCCAGAACAGATTCATTTCTTGGCAAATGTGCACTTCAGCACCATTAATGTTTTCAGCTTCTGTTTGAGAATACAAATGGAGACATTTACACCTAGCTGTAGATCTAGTTTTTACACACATGCCCTTTCTGTAAGATGAAGCAGAGCAACAAAGACTGAGGTTTCGTTTGGAAGTAAGTGTACTTGCATCCATTGTAAACATCAATGGCTCCTTATTCAGCGAGCACAGCATGTTAATACCTGCCATGTTGAAAGCAGGCAAAAATCAACATGTACAAGTAATCTGAATAAATACAACTGACTTTACATGATTGTGCATGCTCAGGATTATTGTGTACAAAACATTTATTTTTAAAGCACCAAGCCAGGACAGCTAGGTATACCAAAAGGGTTTGCAAAGTCTTACTGAGCCCAGTGTGGGTGACTGCACTGTGGTGTGCTGTGCTGGAAGAGCAGTGGAGAAGATAGCCTGGCAAGTGGTTGCTCCTTGAACAGTAATTACTCATGTTGAATTGTGCACCTTTGTTCTCTCATCTCCTTAAGCTTTGGTGTTTGGGTTGAAAAAGGAAGAAGGGAAAGCTGGCTGAGCCAGGGATTAAACCGTTAATACAATAGAGATCATCAGCTTTGCGGGTTCAAGACTGAAGGGGACAGAACTGGTTTGCAGGAGAAGAATAAGGATTTTGATTTCCTTGGGTGGTGTGGGAGCAGTGAAAGCTCAATAATTGAGAAATGAAATCTGAAAGTGATGAGAAGTGAATCGGAGATGCTTGTGGGAGACCTGAAAGGAAAGTTAATGTTTTGGAGTTCAGATGTTTCCATGTTTTGTTCTAAGGGTATTGAAATGGCAGTTCTTCCTTCTACTCACTTTGTAGTCTTGAGCAAATCTCTTGTTTCATCCTAGTTTTCTTCTGTGAAACTTGTTGCAACATCAAAAGTAAAGTAAAGGGAGAAATGTGGTGTTATGGGATACAGGCCCAGCCTCTGTCTTGCAGTCTGGTTCTGGGCAAGACACTTGTCTCTATCTAATTCAGCAGGTTGCTTCTAAAGTGGCCAGACAAATGCTTCTGGAAGACTTGACAAGCAAGCATCCCTCTCATGTTGCTTATACCAACATCTGGAATTAAGAGATAAAGTGCTTCTGAATATGGTAGTTTCATTTAGCAATTATGCCAGATACATGAGGACAGTATGGGCAAAGTTGGGGCGGAGCAGTTAGGAGGAGCCTTGGATGGATGGGCCTGAGGGAAAGTTTCATGGGAATAGTCCACTACCATGGACAAGATTCATAATATCTCCAGTTTATGGAGAATCAGATTTGGTTTATGTGTTCCTTTAATTATTCTCTACTATTTTCTAGAAAAGTGTTAAAAGCCTTAATGTCTCATTAAGAATTCAAAAATCATACAAACCAACTCTTTTATAAAAGAACACACTATTTACAATCATCTGTAGTCTTAAAACTTTAACTCAGTTTTCTGCTTGCTCAGTAGCAGTGCTATCTTTGTACTTGATCACCTGATTCACGAATAGTATTTTTTTAACTGGACCACTTAGTTGTATCCTGAATTTGTTTCACTTAAAAGTAATAAGCAGCTCATATTATTATGCAAGGAATGTTTATTAAATGCTAACCTTTCAAGCTTTCTGTTAATCACTTTTTAAAAGTCTTCCAACATGGAAGGCAATGAAAGGAGACCAAAATATATGCTACTTCCCTCTCTCCTTAACTTGTGATATTTCATATTCTCATGTATTTGCTTGAATGAAGAAGCCATGTTTATTTTTAAATGTCAGAATTACACTGAGATGCTGTTGGGGTCAGTTTGGCTCCAGTTAAAGTGATGGGAAAAAAGATAAAACTGTGTATCCCATACGATCCTAGCTGCAGTGAAAACAATCCCGTCTGGGGTGTTTTATTGAAGAAAACATCTCACTGTGTTCAATGGAAATTATACACAAATAAGGGCAAAGAAATAACATCTGTTACGCAATAGTTGCTTCATGTTGACATAACAGCCACACGAGTGGTGGAATACATTGCTGAGATTGTACTGCAAAAGCCCATGGGACATGTTTGCCAGGCAAAACAAGTTACTACAAGCAGCAAAGTACCTGATTGTCTGTCAGGAGTAACATGGGTTAGCAACTGAACAACTAGTCTAATGTGGCTTATATCCAGTGCAGCATATTATGATCTGCGAACTGTCCCCATTGGCTATAGCCTTTATCATTACAAACAAAGTCTCTCTGTGGTATAGATGTACTATAAGCAATCCTTAATAAAATTCCATTTTTTCACATTAGAGTCATTACCTAAAATACCTCTTCAGCGCTGAGATCTCAGATACTGGTATCAGAGCATCTGTACTCCCTGCCTACATGTAGGAAGATTAACTGGTGGTTGTGATTTCTTGAAACAACAATAGAGGAACCTACAATATCTAAAATACCTCATTGAGTTTTAGATGGAGGTTTTCCTTATGGCTTCTTAAAAATGATGTGAACTTTAGAAAAAAGAAGTGGGCTTGATTCACCTGAAATGGTTGAATCAATGATAATAGGACTGTAACACTAAGAATGATACAAACTATGATATAACTAAATAAAAGATGATTTTGATGATCTCCAAGGGGTATATCATACCCCAAATTTTCTCCAGTTAGCATGGCAGTAAGGGGACATTTGCCTGGGCTTGCCTGCAAAGAAGAATGGAGTGAACCAATTAGGCACTGCTGAGAATTCTGACTTGTTAACTTTGTCTTCAGTTCAGTAATTCTTGTTCTTGCCTGCTTAGAGAGCTAGAGATTTCTGCAAGACTGGAGGTAGTCAGGTGAAGGACTAAATATGGAAAAGGCTGATGATAAGGAGCCCCCAAATTGTGATTCAAGAGGTGTACAAAGCCATGCATCTTTGGAATAGCTCTACTGCTTTAGTTGCCTGTATGTTACACATAAAATATAACTCCTTTAAAATTACACCTTTCCCCCACCCCCTTTGTTAGCTGCCTTTTAGCTGTGCAGAGAATTATATCCTTAGGGTGCTGCATTCTTCAGGCAGTCTTATTTGTTTAAAGTGTTTTTCACCCTACCTTTCCATAGTGCATGTGCAAGACAGCTTCTACCACAAAATTTAATCATGGAACGTTTGTAAAAAATACTTCGAGAAATAAATTTAATGTGACAACAAACTGTTAAAGCAACAGCAGCTTATTAGTCTGAAAAACAGGAAGTTTTTTACCCAACATTCCTATTTTATCTATCTTCTGAAGGGTATTTGAAGATCTTTGGGTTACCGCCTTATACTAGATGGCAGGCAGGGTCAAATCAAAAAGTATTCAAGTGGGAGGAACTAACCTTCTCAGAACAGGCAGGAAATCCCAGGAACTCCACCAATTCCATCTTCAAAAGGAGCCATGAAAGCTAGAACTAAGTATTCCATAGAAGGCATCAACCTAATCAAACTAATACAATAAAATATTTAAAAATGGGGGGGGGGGTAAATGAGGTTGCAGGAAAAACTACCCAACAGGTCCTCCATTTATAGTTCAAGCAGAAGCTGGTAAGGAATAAAATGGGTAGACTAGTCACAAGGTAGATAAAACAGGAATTCATAGAAACTTTCTTTTCTCCTGTATCTTCTGGAAAGTATTCCAAGACCTTTGGATAAGCCAAAGCAGTGTAATCCCCCAGGAAGGATCAACATGTACCATCACTAGGCATGAACCTTGTGCACTATGCATCTAGCAAAGGCAGTGTGGCCCTTAATCCTGAACTGACGTGTTCACAAGCTGCAGAAACCACTGCTTTCTTGGCAAATGAAGAGCAGCCAGAATCACCCCTGCTGCCATTAGAAAGACCCTGTTGAAAAACCCAAGGAATTCAGGGGAAAAGCATTCAGAAGACTCTCTAGGCCAAAATCACCCAGTGAGCTTCATCACTGAGTGGGGACCAGAACCTGGATCTCCCCGATCACCAGGTCAGCACTCTAACTGCTAGCTCACACACTGGCAATGTTGTCTCGTCTAGCCAGATGTACTGGCCAGTGAAAGGAAGTGCTCTCTTGCCTGGTTGATGATTTAAACTGCTGTCCTAAGATTCCTGATGTTGTACACCCTTCTTTGTTTCTATGTGTCTTGGCTGACACACTGTTGGTTTGTACAAGCACACCATTGCCCCGATCTGACTGTGGAAGTGGTGAACTGCAACTGACAGTGTGGTGTAGTGCAGTGGAATCAGTGAGCTTTTAAAAAATTGATTATGGAGTCATGGACTTGCAAGCAGTCCACAGAGTGTGTGTTGTCTGTTGTCTCAGTAAGAGTATAGATGGATGCCCACCAACTTGAGATGAACCACCATTGTCATCAGTAGGGTGTGAAGACATTGTGGGTGATATTAAACTGAAGGGCACTGCTTTGTACTGGATTGCTCCTATATGCAAAGCATGTAAAAGTCCAGTGACAGGCACATCCAGGCATGCTTCCAACAAGTCCAGAGATGTGAAGAAGTACTGCTGAAGAATGGTTGCCAAGATGGACTTGAAGCATCTGTAGCACAGGAACTTGTTCATCTAAGACATGGGTCCTCAAACTACGGCCCATGGGCTGAATCCAGCCCACCATGCTGATATATACAACCCACTTCAGAGCTTTTGGACTAGCCTGGAGAGAATGATCTCCGAGTGAGTCCAACAGCTCTGAGCCAGTGCAGGCGTACTCAGTGGGGATATGGCCGTGATTGCGGTTGCACTCGTGCAGGGAAGACGGGTGTGATTGCGGTCGTGCTCGGGGGGGGGGGATAGCCGTGGTCGTGCTCGGGGGGGGGGGGACGGCTGTGATCACGCTGGCCTTCCTTGCATGAGTGCAATCCCCCCGCAGCACAATCGTGCCCGTCTCCCCCGCCCCCAGCACGATCACAGACATTGTAGCTATGTCCCTTGAATATGGACATGCACTTCCCCACCTCATCTTGAGCTTCTGCTGCAGCCCAAGCGAATGGAGCAAACATTTTTTAATTTAATTTTTTAAAATTTAATTTTAATTGATTTTTAATGTGCAGTGTGCATAGGAATTTGTTTGTATTTTTTTCAAACTCCTATAGTCCAGCCCCTCAACAGTCTGAGGGGCAGTGAACTGGCCCCCTGTTTAAAAAGGTTGAGGACCTGTGATCTAAGACATCTCTTAACTGTATATTCCATTTGGGAACCAAGAAAAGAAGAAAGCCTTTTGGTCCCATGGAACCACTTCTACTGCTTCCACCTCCAAGAGATGTGAAATGTCCCCCAGCATTGTCTGCTGTTTGGAGGAATTTCTGGACCTCCAGGAGGACCAGCATTTGTCCTTTAGTTGGTGAGTGAACTCTGTGGCATAGCTGGTTGATGCCCAAATCTCAGCATAATTATGATGACAGCCCCTTAGCAGGTATGATAGTGAAAGACTAAAGCCACCACCAGAGCATCCAACATTGGAACTTTGAGAGTCCATAACTGTCTCTGATTAAGAATAAAGCTGTTAGCCACCTGCAGTTAAGTTTTGTTTGTGACTAGATTGCCCCATTCATCCTTCCACTTTTGTCCATAAAGTCTGAAAGGACCTTGGGGAACCACCACCTTGGCCTCTTTGCAGGAGGAACATCATGGGGGACAGTCTTGTCACCCATGTTTGCCAACTTCAACCACAATTGGCCTTGGTAAATAAAACAGAAAAACATCATTCAAATCTAAATTATCTTCAGAAGGTTTTGCCCCCCTTCAGAATTTACTGAAACCTCTACATTTTGGAGAGAGCGAGAGTAAGGTTGGATATCTGAGAAATCTTGTTCATGCTCTCTTTGTTGACCTGGAAAGCAGAAACAGGGTGGGGGGAGGGCAGCGTTTACAGGCATTTGCTCCTTTTCCCTGGCTTTCCTCGAGTTGCAAAAGCTAAAAAAAAATTGGAAAAATTCAAAAATTTCCCTTATTTTAAGCCATTTTTTCTGAAAAAATATGAAAATGGAAAAATGGATTGTTTTTTATTTCAGATTTATGAATAAAATGTTTCAGGCAAGGTGTTCAAGTATTTACTCACCCCAGTTTTTTAAAACTACAAAATAGAAGTTTATGTGGGACTCCGTGCAGTCTTGAATCATTACGATTCTTATGCACTGAGATCAAGCAAGTCCTAAGTTGTAAATTGTGACTATAACCCTTAAGTTTAAGAACAAGATGCGTTTCTGCCTCTGGAGAGCACTGCTGTTGCCACAAGAAAAAGAAGGTTTTAGTTTCTTTATTACTTGTAAGCTTCCTCTTGTTGGTGTTGTTCATGGATCTCATTCTCTCATCTTGACTGGGCCTCAAAGGACTGGGAGAAAGTATGGAGCAACAAAAACAGAACTGAAATTACACGTATTTGATAGGTAAAAGTTTACCTTTGTTTGAATTCATAAAATGGAACCTTTTTTTAACTGTATCTTCATATCCCTTGTATAAATTAAAAATTAACTTTTGCTAAGCTTATGCTTAGTTGCTACAACCCCCTTCCGCTGCCACCAAAGCTTAGTGTTTACTGGCAGGCAAGCTACTAAATTTACTGGAGACCAAGGCTAAGATTACCCAAACTATTGTATTCTAAATCACTTTGTATCGGTCTAAAAGCTGGAAAGTGAAGAAAGCTGACAGGAAAAAAAGTTCAAAACATGATGCTGGCAAAGAACTTTGCTAAAACCCTGTACCGACAGAAAGACAAGCGAGTCAGTCCTAGACCAAATCAAGTCAGAACTTTTCCTGGCAGTAAAAATGATGGAACTGAGGCTGTCATACTTTGGGCACATCATGAGGTGAGACTCACTGGAGAAGACAATCATGCCTAGGAGAAGGCCGAATATGAAATAGACTGCCTCCATAAAGGAAGCCACAGCCTTGAGTTTACAAGAGCTGAGCAGGGCTGTGAAGGACAGGCCATTTTGGAGGGCATCTAGCCATGGGGTCACCATAAATCAGAGACAATTTGATGGAACAGAACACCACCACCAAATGATCTCTTCTTTAACTCCCCTTAGCAAAATGGTGAAGCCAACAGTTAATGTATAGAGGCATTTCCAAACTGCAAGTTCTTCTGAGGAAATATAAAGATGTGCAAATACTATTGAATGGAATTTGCATTTCCAAAGGATTTTGTATAATATAAGAGGTGTCCTGGAGACATTAAATGTCCTTTACTGGTCTAAATGAAGGAGACCACACTGATGAAGGTGCAAGTAACTTTTCCCATCATTCTCATTCCAGAAAGAGAATACTCCTTCTATAACACCCACTTCACTGCAAAGAGGTCCCCATCAGTAAGAGCACCTCAAAGTGACCAAACATGACAAGCGATTCAATTAGCTTCATTTGCCGACAAGATGAAAGATGATACATGAAGATTAGGAAAAGAAACGTAGAAACATAGGAGTCAGAAGTGCACTCCTAGGTCATCTAATCTGACCCCCAGCTCCAGCTGGCTCCACTCATGACATACCTACCATGCATATGTCCAATTGACCAAGATCAAAACAATTGACCAAGGTCTTGCAAGAACAATCTATTCTTCTGGAACTCCATTGTCAATCACTGAACATGCATACTGGCAGGAGATTTTTCAATTGCTAAGACCTATCATGCTATTTATTTAGCAGACTTACTCTGAACAAGCCTATTTCAAAACCAGAATAGGAACACGTAATGAAATCTGCAAGGGAAACTCAGCAAAGTATTGTGTATTGCATTATTTACTGAGGGTGGATAAATATGAAGGGAGAGGGAATCACACATTATGTGATAATACTTCAACCAGGCTTTTTTCAGAGAGAAGAAATAGACACATTTCAGAATAGATCGGTTGTAAAAATGCATAACATCCTACAGAAAATTGGGATTGGTAAAAAATTTGCTTTGCTGATTGATGTTACAAGTAATCTGAAAGTGGCATGGGAGAGCATAATGGATAAGAATACACATGCAGCTGCAATAAATGTGTCTGCCAGGGGCTAACTTGCTTCTTGACCTGCATAATAACCTGGATACCCTCCAGGATGAAAAAAAAAGTTATAAAACTTGCAAAATCTACTTAGATTGTAGTTGCAGTCTTCAAGAACAAGGAAGGAAAAATGCAAAGAGTAAAGCTGTGACACTGAAGCTCTGTAGTAAAACTCAGTGGGATGGAGTGTGATCGCCTCTGAACATTTTTTATATATATTCATTCTTCAAGAAACAGTAATAATGGAGGATCTGAAAGTGCCTAGAAATGTAAGGAACACTTATTGAATGTCTTCTGGGTTCAGCTGTAGAACTCCCTGAAGATTTTAAAGTCTTCAAATTCTTCAAAAATCACTGTATCTGAATCAGTGCAGTTTTGTTGGATATTCCCCACCAAATGTTTCAGTTCAAAATAATTGTTTTTAAAATCTTAATACAGAAAAGTAAAGATTGCATTAGGAAATAGGAAAAATTTTGTTACCATCCTAATCTTTTAGATGCAAGATTCAAAGGCAGAAATGCAAGTGACGATACTGCTGCTATCACATTTTACCGGATTACAAAGAAGCAGCAGGATTTGATGTAGGAAAGGTTTTTTTCAAATGTTGGAGAATGCAGAATACCCTCAGAGATTTGGTGGAGGAATGCAGTCTGGGACTCTGTTAAACATATCCCTCCTGCAACATGGTGGCAAGGCATTTGAACAATGCAACCTCTGATCCCACTTGCATTATATTCCTGCTTCATATTCTTCTGTCTTCTGCAGCATGTAAAAGACACTAGTCATTGCCTGGAAACACACCAGATCAAGCAATAAACTGATATACAAAAGGGTAGAGAAGCTTGTTTTCATCTGGGCAAACCTTCAGTTTTTTAGAAATTCATGATCGTTATGATGAAGATAAAGATGAACCCCTAGAAGTAGACATTGAAAATGATACAAATTGAGTCTTGGCTCAACTCCCCCCTCCAACTTCTTATAATGGCTATGAGTGCTTTATGTCTACTTGACCCTTCGAAGGAGAGGGCTACAAAAGACATAGTTTCATTAATATTAGTAGTTTCCTCTGTTTTATTTGTTACTTATTTTTTGCAAATTCTGCATAAACTGGCCAAAGCAAGAAGTTGCTTAGGGTTCAAACTTTACAAACAAACAAATAAAAGGAAATTCAGTTTGTAATCATTATCTGAACAAACTGTACTTTTAATACACCAAACATAATGTATACATTTTATGCTCCTGAAGAAATCAATACTTCTTTTCAATCAGTAAAGGGTGCTAATATAGTCTGCCTTCTGTTTTTTTCAAAATTTCAAATTTTCCAACTCCACAATACTTTTCCCCAATGACTTTAAAATATCTAGAAATTTTGCATCTCTAGCTTTTCATTATCTGAGAGGGTATCACAAGGCAGACTCTCTGGAGGATGAGGATGAAGGACAGGAAGATCTGTGCCTGTTTTCACTTCCTACACATAGATCTGCTTCTTGAAGCATGAGTGTGCTTCTTTCTCATCTGTCACATGGGGTTTTTGAATACCTCAAGAAGATTAGGAAAGGCTGGTTTTCTCCCCTTCTCCTGCTTGTGAGATAGTGGATCTAACCTTGAAATCAACTGCTGAACCCATGTCAGAAAGTTGGGATGGGCCAGATCCTGCTAGATTAGCTGTTCAGGCTGGGCAGGTGGAGATCACAGAATGACTCCTGCCATTTCATTTGCCAAGATCAAGGGCTGTTGCAGAGAGCACTGGAAAGAGCTGTCTCCCAGCAATGGTGCTGCCTGTCCACTCTCCCCCACTGAGATTTCCAGCCTAGGCTTTGGGCCCCTCAGCTTTCCTGAGCCCTGGTTAGGGGGAAGTTAGAACACATTTTGGGAGAGGTTTGTAGCCAAACAAGACTTACTTCCAACTGAGAATGGTTGGAAACCACGTGATGCACATCAGCAAAGGTTGTAAACAAAAAACCAAAATGTGATGCCCCCCACCCTCTTTCCTGGTTAGGAAAAGTGTAGGTGAGCATTGGTTCAGTGCCCTCCATGCCTCACAATGGAGGCCTGACTGAATCCTGGTTAAAGCAAGGCACTAGGTGATGAAGGCCCAGGTGCCTTGCATGCTTACAGAGAAAAGACCTGCAAGCCATACTTCCTCCTGTCAGGGACAGGGTTAGGCGTTGGGCCTGCTGGATCTGAGGGAAACATAGGCAGCAGTACAGGCCTCCCGGTTAGAGACATCTTTGGCTTTGGTCAGCGCCTGAGTCCTGAGTCCTTTCCCTTTGTACAAATGGAGTCTGCCTACTCAGTTCTGAGATAAAGCTCTGATAGCCAGCATAGGTGCCCATTCCCCACTAGATATCAGTGCGGCTGAAGCTAGCTCTAGCGAGCACCATCCCCTTCTCTGCCTGTTAAGCTGGGAGGATAAGGCAAAGGAGGAAAAATAATGGAAAAACCCCAGTGGAAGAATATTGGGGAAAATTCTGCCAAAAACACTATAAACCTCAGCTGAACTGCTAGAGTTGTGCAGAAACTGCGTTGTCACCACACATGGCCAATCTGAGAAGGTCTAAGGTCTGTGAGTGCCCTCAAAAAATGCAGAAGGCATGTTTCCTAAACTTGTTTTTTGGTTAATTGAAATGCAAAGATGAAGGTAGTGGCAACTGGGAAGCACCTAGTCATGTTTGCCTTCAAGTGCACATGTTTTTCTACTTTTGGAGTATGCATGCATGCGCTTTCTTTCTGTGTGCCTGCAACTCTTCCTCCAGGAAATGATGCTCTAGTGGAGAAGAAGGAGAAACTGCAGATGACTCCAAGGCCATTTACATTCATCCATCAAATTTCTGTACTGCCCAATAGCTATGTTGGGTGATTTGCAACATGATAAAACATAATATAAACCCTTTAACTTCAAACCAGAACCCAGTATAACAACTAACATGAAAAAGCCCCATGATAGACCAGCAAATGCCTGGTGCAATTTACAGGTGCAATATATTAGAAAGCGTCATTTAAATCATAGCAGGTAAACAGGGAAATAAGTATACAAGGGGAAGGCACAATACCCAACAAATCAGTGGAAATATAATATAATGATGAAATAAAAATGCAATGTGGAACATCTTGGGATAAAATATAAGGTAAAGTGGATGCTATACACAAGACAAACATTTACAACATGCAAAATTAGCTACAATTAATCCTTTATAAAAACCTCATGTTTCTTCCTAATCTCCTACCAGGCTGGTAGCTGAAACTTACCATGTTCCCAGCTGTATAATAGGTTGATCTAAAGATGGAAGAAGAAAGACAGACAGACAGACACCTATCCCAAGCAGATAAGATAGGCCAATGTGGCCTTAGACAGAAGTCCAAGCCGAGGCATTGGATCCATTTAGAAAATTAATCAATGTAGGAATTGAAAAACCTGTTTTAAAATAGGAAAGGAAATAAAAAGGAAAAAACAAGATGATGGGGAGGGCTAAGTGGGTTAGGAAATCAGGGGAAAAAAAGATAGTCCTGTGTAAAAATTACTTGGAAAATTTCTGCAAAGGGAGGAGCAAAATCTCTCCAAAGAAGAAACAGATGTACAAAGGAACTCGGACCTGCAGGAAACTCAGCAATGAAAAAACCAAACCTCTCTAACATTATTACAAATGTATTGCAAGCCAGGATAAATGCAGGTAAAAGCAAATCTAAAAATGCTCAGTTCTCTGTATTTCAGTGAAGAGATATATTTCTTAGCACACAGAAAGCACCAGAGAAATAAACAGCAAGACTTGTACTGAAACTTTTCTCTGTCCCCCCAATACTCCAAAGTCTTTTCCTGCTTCCTGATTGACTCTACCATCCCTCCCCTCATAATTAAGCACCTACATAGTTCTGTATTGCTAGATGGTAAATCAAGGAGAAAGTTCTTTATACACCTTTCTAGCCAGACATTTGTCTTGGGATAACTGATCTCATCCTAGGGACTTATCAAGGTGCACTTTTTGCACAGAGCTGTTGGAGGTATCCAAATTTGTGCATTCTTGACCCAGGCCTTGTCACCACAGCAGTGTATTTGCCTAGTCCCTTACCTGTTAATGCCCTTTTGCAAACTTTGGTTGCACTTTATGGGAAATGCATTTTAACAACGACGACGACGATAACAACAACAACAGGGCTATCCACATGATTGCAACAACTCTGATGCTCACAGCATCCAGAAAAAGGCTGCTGTGATGGCCCAAATTGTGCACCCCTTCTGGAAATGTCTGTTCTTTCAGTGGTGCCTCTGTGTGCCATGCTTGGCTGTAGGCTTCGAGACAGCCCTTATGTTCTAGCAGGGCTGTTGTGGAGTTGCTGGAAGTGTTAGCCCATCCATAGGCTTGGGCAGTAATGGGTCTCCACAGCTGCTATCTGTAAAAATAAAAGAGCATCTGGATCTGTCCATCTGTCCGGACCATAGATCCAAGACCATGAAGCTTGGTCACCTTTCTCCATGCCCACTAAGAGGACCACATATATATTTAAATATGTTCATATTGTTGAACAGACAAATCAAATGATATTTCAATTACAATATCTGAAACCACCAATGGCATGCTCAGGATTTTTCAAAATATGTGATACAAAGAAGTGTGCTTTGATACGCAAGTAACTGAGAAGCAGAGTTTGAAATTAAAAGAACAGCTTCAGGAAAATTGAAGATATTAACAAAAGAATAAATTATTTCTTAATTGTTGTACATTATCCCCAGACTTATTCAGGCATTAATTCATTTTCCAACTACTGAGCTATTACATTTTTAAGAACCATCAGCCATATTCTGTTAGCTTCTGCAATGATTCCTGCCTACCTGCCTCTCTGTATAATTTTAGGTCCAAAGCACCTGAAATACTGAGCATCAGTTTAATTGCCGCTTAAGTCGGCCTTTCCTAGTCTTGGATCCCCAGATGTTGTTGGACTACAGCTCTCAGCATCCCTAGTCAGCACAGCCAATGACCAGGGATGATGGGAATTGTAGTCAATGGCTTCTGGAGACGTAAGGTTGGAAAATGCTGCTTTGAACATTCTTTGATTAGAAAAGTAAACTTAGTAGGTGTCAGCAGGATCTGCACACGAAAGATTTCAGGGCTTACTTTGGAATATGTTGATTAAAGATGCCATCAGTGTTTGCCCTGAGATGATGAAGGTTTCTGAAAAGGAATGTATGGGGCTGCTAACCTTTTTGTTGCAGTCAACTTGGAAGCCAGCCAAAATGTGGAATCTCATCTTGCCAGAGTACACAACCAAGATGCATATATTGAAGCACAGGCCTGGAAGCATTCGTCTGGCGTTCTGCTTCCATGGGGGCCAACAAATGCCTATGGGAAGCCCATATGGAGGACATGAGAGCAATAATACCCCCCTGTTCAACTGGTATTCAGAGGAAGTATGCCTCTCATTTCACAGATGAGAACAGGGCTATGTTTGTAAAACACCTAGTCTCATATCAAAGATCAATGCTCCATTTCCTCCCCTCCCCCTGGTACTGGTCACATTGCTCAAGGCTCCGCGCCATCTGCTGCATTCATTTACTCTGCATTGCAGTCTGTGCTGCTGCTGCTGCTGCTGCTCAGTTTCAAGCCAGGCATTTGACATCCTTTGCATTCAAGAGAGGCTAGGAAAACATAATTGTCCTCCAATCTGTTATTACCTGTTCAAAAGGAGTCACAGCAGTATGTGAAATGGCAAGCCATGGACTATACGATCCCATGCATTTGCAGGGATGTGTGATAGAAATGAAGTGAATCCACTGCTTACTCCGAGACTGAAGTTTTAGAAATCCTGGGAAATAATCTGAACCCTGAAGAATTCACCACTTCAGCAACGTCTGCTAACAAAATTTGCACAAAACACCCCCAAAACACAAAAATAGGGCTAGTGATCCCCAAGGCTCAGAAAATAGGGATTGCCCTCCTTTTTACCTGTGGTCACCCTGAATATATTAAGGCATCTGTAGGAAAGGGAATGACTAGATGTGCAGGACAGTTCCAGTCATGCATTACCTTGTGCAGGGCTGTTTGCTTGGGTGGTTGAGGCGGGGGGAGTGGAAAAGGTGGCTCGTCTCCAGTGAACCTTCTGTGGCTGGGATGATATCAGTGGATGAGGCCCAGTTTCAGCTTTCTCTGTGCCTCTCTCGGTATGGAGAAATGGACAAGCAGCATTTTGTCCGCTCTTTCTGGTGTTGAGCAAATCCCCATTGTTTCATGGCACCTCTCATTCTCGTGGGGCAATGCACATGGTTCTAGAGGACCCAACCAGTGCTAGGGAGAGTCCACTGCTGCTGGTATTCTTGCTGTTATGTCTGATTGGAGATACATCACCTCAGTGATTTCTCCAGAGGGGATTCCTCTGGGGAGTAGAGCTTGGAGTTTATATTCCTCCATCTAGAAGAATGCACAGAGCCCATTCAACTTCTGTGGGCTGGATTTTCTGTCCCCCTGTTGTAAGACTGGCATTGTAATGTCAGCAGTGCAGTGCTCTAGCAAAGGAACAGTACAGAATGTAGAGCTGTGCTGATGTGCGTTTTGTGAAATGAATGTATTCAAAGAGACATGTTCTTAAATCACATAGACATAGGCCTGTTGTTAATGAGCTTCTGGGCTAAACTGCTGGTGATCTTTGTTACTTGCCGAGCAAAGAAACACCTTGGGTAGCAGATGTTGAGGGATGATGAGATGACAGATATGTGCCATGTTGCTTGCCTTGCACCCTGGAGCTAGCCTGTTGCCTTCTGGTACAGGGGAAGTTTCTCTCTGCATACAGAAGCTGAACTAAGATTCAGTTCTCAGTCTCATTTACTTTTGTTCCTGAGAGATATTGTTCTTCACCTTGGGCAGCAAGATACCTGTCCAAGGCCAGTCCTGCATTTGGCCTAGTGCCATTTCCTTCCTTCCCAACAAAGAGCCCAGTGGTGTTGGGCATGCTTACTGGGGTTGTGGCATTAGGATGGGGCTTTAATCTTTTGTCCTCACCACTGTCCTGATTGGAACCTTCCTCCAGACTATTGACAATAGGAGGAAAGATACTAGTGACAACTGCTGGCCTGAACAGCAGATGTGCAGCAGGGGAGGGGGGCTCGTTCCACCTGGTACTGTGGGAGGGGCAAATAATCAAAGAGCCCCCACTCAACATTTCCAATATGTCTCAGGCCTGTTCGCACTGTCCATTTGTTAAACAAGAATTCAGCAATGCAAGGCCAAACCCTTACATGAAAAAAATAAGGGAAAAGAGAAGCAGGGATTCCAAGCTCACCAACATTCTCTGAACTTCATTTCAAAACTTTGGTTGGCTTACGCCTGTTTTTCTTTGTGACTTTTTTGGTTCATTTCACAGAAGAAAGTGTGTACTTTCGCCCCACAGAATAAAGCATGAAAATGTGTATTATTTTGGAAAATGTGCATTTCAAAACATGCATTAAAAAGTGTTTGTGTTTTGAATGCCATAGGCTGCAAGTAAATTGTCTGCAAATGTGTGAACATTTTTTGAAAATCGTATGCCTGTTCACATATGATTATTTGAATGGGGGGTTAGACCCATTGGCCTTATTGGCACCTTCCAGCTCTATTATTCTATGATTACATAGAGTTTGGGCAAAGTTGAGCAAAATAACAAAACAAATATACAAACAACAATCCAAGTATCTTCTCAGTATAGCAAAGTGACCAGTTCCTTTTATTTTTACCCCCTTCATCATGCCTGGCAGTAAAACTGATGCTTAAAAAACTAAAAGAAATATAAATCAATAACATTAAGTGTCCCTTAAAAATAAGCCCTTGTGAAATTTATTATAGAGGCATGCTAAAATCTACAGCCATAATTTCTTTGAACTGAATCTATGATATATATCAAACATTCAAGAGTTAAAGTCTGCTGTCTTCCTTAAAAGAACAGAACACAGCAAAACACCCCGCCCCCAACTTTTTCAATTGAGAGTAAATATGACAATAGCCATATATTGCATTTATTACTGTGTAAATGAGACTCTGTCACTCAAATGGCATGGACATTTAATTTCCGTCTCATTGAAAAAAACTGTTCTGCTGACCAGCCATTGCTTCTGGAAAGTTTGAGCACTTAATTCTTCATGCAAATAAGTGATATTATGTAGTATAAATAAGACACCAAACAGCAATGCTTAATTTTGCAATTGCTTCCTGAAGCGGATATTAATTTTGCCATGCAAAAGCCATGTAGCCTTGCTGCTCCTAGCCAGTAGTATATAAGATCCACTTAGTTACAAATGAATACATTTAATTGTTATAGCAACCAGTTAGTATGCATGCTTGTTCAAGAGATATATGAAGATTATAAAACTGGAAACTTGTTTAAAAATTGATTATTAAAGCAGCCCTTTTGTCCTTTGAATCATGATTTAAACTGCTCTGCTTGGCAGCCATGGCTTGCTGCTTGTGGTTCTGGACTTATTCACATGATGAATTTTCCTTGTTCAAAGAGCAACAATTTTGGTGGAGAATTCTATTGTTTAGATTGCTATGCTGTGCCTATTTGCCTTGTTGTGTACTGTGTGACACAGCTGCTCTGCACATTGAGGACAGGTAGCTGGCCAATCAATGGTGGCATACATGTGATTCTCTCTCCTTGAATCTATGTGTTTTCTCAACCAGTGTGCATCTCAGCTTGCTGGACAAGACTCACTGTAGTGCAGTGGCCCAGTTTCATTGCACAAGCTTCATGCATCAGGAGCTAAGACACTCTGTGTGCAGGGCTGAGTGAGGATCATCATGGAGCAAGTCACCAGGAAACACTGTCAGCTGAGTAGCCTGATGTAAAACAGGACACAGGGAAATCCTTCCCTTCACTGATCAACTGTCTTGTGAGCTAATTCATCCTGCCTTATCTATTACATGAATATCCTGCCTTCCATCCAGGAACTCTGCCTGGGGTGAACACCCTGCCCCATTTTATACACATGGTACTCCTGTGGGGTAGGATTGGTTGGGAAAACGACTGCCCCAGAGTCACCCAGTGAGCTTTATGGGTGAGCAGTGCCATGGGTAAATTTAATGATGGCACCTGATTATTCAGGATCGCAAATGTGGTTCCATGTTGCAAGCAGTAACATGCAACAAAACCAAACACTACTGAATTTCATATATCCTCTGATGGAATATAAGCTGGGGCTGACCGACCAAGAAAGGGATTTTGGATTTGTGCTCAATAACACAATGGAAATGGCTATCAGTATTGGCTGTTGTGTACAAGGCAAATTCCTTGTTGGGCATCATTAGGGCAAGGGAATAGAAAATAAAACTGCTAATGTAATAGTGCCTTTATATGAATGGATGGGACAACCATACTTGGATACTCTATAGAGTTCTAGTCAATGCAACCTAAGAAAATGGAAGATCTGGAAAAAAATATAGAAAAGGGCAACCAAAATGATCCATGGGCTGCAGCAACTGTCCTATGAGGAATCATTACAATCATTTTGTAGCTTCTGAACATAGAAAAAAGGCAATTAAGGTGGACTAGGCATATATGATAGTGATACATAAAATTATGCACAGTGTGAAGACAGGGACAACTTGTGTCCCTCATCAATCATACTAGAAGCTGGGGTCATATACTGAAACTAAATGGTGCAAGATTCAGGACAGGCAAAAGTAGTTTCTTTTTACACAACCTTTTTACACTAAACTATGGAATTCACTTCTACAAGATGAAGTTTTTATGTTATTATTAACAGAATACAGGACTAGATAGGCTTTCGATCTGATCCAAGCACAGCTCTAATGCCCTTATTGCTATGTGCCACTCTGACCAGTCCACCAGGCTGGCTTTCCATGGGTTGGGATTGCCTAACTCAAACTTCTAAAAGGTTTTTGGGATTATTGCTCACCACCAACTCAGTTAAGGGAAGATATATACAAATGCTTGATCAAGAAACAAACATCTGGATCCTTTTCAGTCCGGCTTCAGACCTGGGTACAGTACTGAATCTGCCTTGGTCGCCCTGTACGATGACCTGTGCAGGGAGAAGGACAGGGGGAGTGCATCCCTTTTAGTTCTCCTGGACCTCTCAGCAGCTTTCAATACCATTGACCATGGTATCCTTCTAGATAGGCTTGCGGGATTGAGGGTTGGAGGCACTGCTTTGCAGTGGTTCCGCTCCTATCTCAACGGTCGATTCCAGAAGGTAGCACTGGGGGACTATGTCTCTGCGCCATGGCAGCTATGCCATGGAGTACCACAGGGCTCCATCCTATCCCCTCTGCTATTTAACATCTATATGAAACCGCTGGGAGAGGTCATCAGGAGGTGTGGGCTGCGGAATCATCAATACGCTGATGATACCCAGCTCTACCTCTCGTTTTCCAGTAATCCAGGTGAGGCAGTGGCTGTGCTGAACCGGTGCTTGGCCGAGGTAATGGAATGGATGAGGGCCAATAAACTGAAACTCAACCCAGACAAGACGGAGGTCCTATTGGTTGGTGGATCGGGCTTCGGAGAGGGTGGATTTGACCTGGTCCTGAATGGTGCAACACTCCCTCTTAGGGACAAGGTCCGCAGCTTAGGAGTACTCCTCGACCCGGAGCTTTCTTTGGAAGCTCAGGTGACAGCGGTGGTGAGGAGCGCCTTCCTTCAGCTTCGGCTGATTAATCAGCTGCGCCCCTACCTGGAGTACGACTGCCTGGCGACGGTGACACATGCGCTGGTGACTTCCCGCCTAGACTTCTGTAACGCGCTTTACGTAGGGCTTCCCCTGAAGACGGTCCGAACACTTCAATTGGTGCAAAATAGAGCTGCCAGGTTGCTGACAGGGACGGGGCGTTATGCTCACTTGACTCCAGTCCTCCGTCAGCTTCACTGGCTTCCCATTGAAGCCCGGACCCAATTCAAGGTGTTGATTATGACCTATAAAGCCCTAAACGGCTTGGGTCCTGGCTACCTGAACGAGCGCTTATGTCCATATATGCCCGACCGCCCTTTGAGATCTGTGGGAGAGTCCCTTCTCCGGGAACCCTCCATGAAAGAAATTAAGAGAGTAAGTACCCGGAGGAGGGCTTTCTCTGCGGTGGCGCCCAACCTATGGAATTCACTCCCCAAAGAGGTCCGCCTGGCACCGTTGTTACTGGTTTTTCGGCGCCAGGTAAAGACCTTTTTATTTAAACATCATTTTAATTGTTAAAACGTATGATCTGGCCAGGGCAACTTCTTCTTCCTTCTCTTTTCTCCTCCTATATTATTTATTTACTTATTTTATACTGATAATTTTAATTTTATATTATTATGTTTGTAACTCAGTGTATTTTTTGTATTTTTATATTTAATGGTAATTTATTATGTTCTATTGTATTTCAATGTATTTTATTGTGTTGTAAGCCGCCCCGAGGCTTTGGCAAGGGGCGGCATAGAAATGTTATAATAATAATAATAATAATAATAATAATAATAATAATAAAACACCTGATCAAGATCCATATTGAACTTTCAGCTTCTTTCATTGTAAGTACAATGGTTTTGGTAAAGTTGATTCATAAGAAATGCACATGTTCTAATCTTTGGCTAGGCTTAGGTTGATTTGAAGGAAAAAATCTCTCTGTTTACTAAAAGAATTTTCTCTTTCTCAAATGAAGTGTGAGATTGTGAAGTGTACCTTAGCATATGATTTAATACAGAATGGACCTAGCTTTGCATGGAATAGCCTGTAATATGATCTAGTGCTGCTCTCAAGTAAAGTCACGGATCTGTCATGTTGTCCCCACCTGTTTCTGCCCATTTCACTATCCTGTCCCACTGACAGGAAGTTAATTTTGTCTCTCAGACTATCACCACCTGAGGTGAACTGTGTTGATTACAAAAGCTAATTAGGGACTTCTTCCAGCACTTAGTGATCAAAGATGGTACTGCAGGATTCATATATATTGACACATTTAAATTCATTTAAATTCATTAGAATTAGTGTGTTGTAAAGGCTAAATAGGTCCAAGGCGAACACCTTTTAGGATCTCCATATGCAAGTGTCAGGTCCTAGGTTTCATGGTCTTGGATGTATGGTGCTGATAAATAGGCAGGCAATCAATCAGGCACCCTGATATATTATTATAGAAGATCCCTACTATCATTCATGAACAAAGTGGCTGAAAGTTAAAAAGTTAAACTAATGATACACTGAATTTATTTCCACCTATTTCAGAATGTAAGCAAGTGTTAATAAAAGAATCTTCCTTTGTCATAGGCTGGGTAGTAGATTTTGAGGAGGTCAAGAGATGGAAAAAGTCAGCTCTTTGTTAAACCTCTCAAGGAATAACATTTTGTTAAATTATTCTTTGCCCCATTGCTGTTGGCATGACTGCAGTTAGATTATCTAAATAAAAAGGTGTAACTCCCCCAAGAATCAAAAGTACCAATTATTCCTGGCAAGAGGCTTTAAAGCAGTTTTTATGGTGATTTGATGGAGAACAATAATTAGACTTCAAAATGTCACTTTTTAAAAGACAAATTATAGACATTTCCCCTGAACAATTCAGGTTTGTTTGCAGCATTTTCTTTTATTATAGTATTTTGCATTTTCAGGGAAATGTTTTCCTAAACTGCTCAGAAAACCAGAGGCCTGGTTAATTTGCTTCTAAATATCTTTAGAAGCTAAATATCTTGAAAAAGTATCATGCTGTCTTTAAGGTTAGAAATAATTACCTGCAAGGTATTAATGCATTGATCATAACATTGGCAGGTTATTAGATATGAATTAAAAATAAAAAGGAAGACATTTCCTAAAGGCAACATAAAAAATTGCCAATGAAAGTATTATAAACTACTGAGTTGTGAAGCTGGTGTTATAGATGATCATGTCCTGCTTGGGTGGCCATAGGGTAGCCATGAGCCCTTCTTTACAGAGAAGATATCTAAAGATATCCTCTATTTGAATGGATTTGTTTTAGAGATAAAGAACCATAAAGGGAGGTCAGGGGCCTTGAACTTACTCATCAACATTTAGCAATAAGACAGCAGACTAAATGGGCAGTTAGGTCACTGTGTCATGAATGTGTTTTTACTTAGAGTGTAATTATTTCTAGGTCTCCATCTCTCTGTATAAATTATCACATTCGATTTTGAATGTAAATCTGTGCCATAATTTCTGGCTGATACATGCCCTCTCTTTTGATAATGTGAAAGCTGCCACCCTAGTTCAAAACGAGGCATTTCAAAGTCTCTTTTCATGACTAACCCCAAGGAAAGAAAAATTATTTTCAGCCCTTTCCTTAGCATAATGGGCTTTTCCTCTCATATCTCTGAAAGAACATTCTTCCATGGTACAAATCAACAACTGAGTCATAGCACTGATCTGCACATGCAAATAGTTTGTACAGAATTTCTCAGATTGTACTATTTCAGACTTCAGTTGATACATATTTGAGCATCGCCCCCATGATGATGACGACGATCATCATTACTAAATCATTTTGAACATAAACAAGTGCTACAGTAGAGAATTCTTTACTTCCCTTACTGAATTGCTATATTTTCATCAGTATGGATAATTACCACTTGTGGGGGAACTTTCAGACATGCAATTCTTTCTCTGCTGTCTGAGATGTTGCAGATCCTCATAATTTCTTGGACTATCTATTCTGGCACTTACATTGGGAAGATGCTCACCTGGCAACATCTACGATCATTAAAAGGTAGAATGTTAAAAGCAGGTTAAAAGGGAGAATGAAGGGAAAGGGACAGTGTGATATAGTGGTTAAGAGTTCAGGACCGGGACTCAGGTGATCTGGGTTCTAGTTCCCACTCAGCCATGGAGTCAACTAGGTGACTTTGGGCCTGTCATGGACTCTCAGCCCAACCTACCTCACATGGTTGTTGTTGTGGGGATAAGATTGAAAGCAGCAGGACTCCTCCTTGATGTAAGCAGCCTTGAGTTCCTTAAAAAAGAAAAAGGTGGGATATAAATCTAATGAAAATAAAACAAATCAAAGGGGTGGGAATAGTACATCCTGGGGGCAGAAAGGGTGATGTGTTTGTTTTTTAAGTCTCTTTGGGAAGACCCAAAATAGAAAGGAGGTTACATCTAGTATTGTTATATGGGGATTAGGACATGCACAAAGAGAGGTCTGAGCATATCACAGGGTTAATTCGCTCAAAACAATGCCTGAATAATTTTTGGCAGGTCCATCTCACTTCAGAGACCATTTTTTTTATAGCAGGGACTGGGAACATGCAGGCCTCTAGATGGTGCTGGATTCCAGCTCCTGTCAGCCTCATCCAACATGGCCGATGGTCAATGATTGCTGTCCAACAACTGGAGAATCACAGGTTCTAGTGGTCTAGTGATCCCAACTAATGAAATATAAAAAGCTGTAGGGTAATGTGGAGTCAGTGGAAATGATGTGGTGTTGGGCGTTGACCATGCAAAAAAAAAAAAACATAAAGGCAAAATACACAACATTCAGAGCCCAGAGTCCAAATTAAAACCTGATTATTAAGCCCTGCAGTTTAGTCATGATAATAGAAAGCTTAATGGGTTCTGCTAAGTCAATCTGCAATATGTGCAGAGCGGGAAAAGAGTGTTTATTATGTTTACCTTATTTACAGCCAAATTTAAATGTTAAAATACTGCATTTTTTGTTGTTGTCAGGACCCATGCTTTATGGTTGTTTCTTTCCATTAATATTAAAATATGTAAACAGGATACATAAAAGGTGAAGAAAAGTCTGAAGCCCGTAAAAAGGTTTTTGCTGCATACCAGTTAATCAAAGTGACTCTCCAGTCAGAGGGGGAAAGAACCAAACAGTGCAACTGTAAATATTGCCTGGCTATTAAACTGTAGAGGGCAAGTTATCATCTCTGTTTAAAAAAAAAGTATCTTCATGTGATCCAACAGCCCTCTCTGAAAATGCAGGGCCAAACCCAAGTCTTGCCCATAGTATTTTGATGGTTAATACCTTTAGCTATATATAAATGGAAATCCTGTAGAATTTTTTAATGCTACCTCTGACTTGACAGATGATTTAGATTGCATGTTCCTTTTTAAAAGCAATTGTCACCTTCCTTTCTACTTACTTCCTTTCTCTAATTTCACTCATTTGTACTTAAGTGTGCAGGCTTTGAAATAAAGATTAAAGGCTCCACTCCACTAATCTGGTATAAACCTTCAGTAAATCAACATTTGTGGCTAGGCCAGAGGAATTTTCCTTGAAGGGAAATGCCACTAAACTTGAGTTTAAGACTCTTTGATTTCAATAAGGTGGGGGGAAATAACAACACCCTAACTGTAACTCTTTCTTATTAAAATCAGTGAAAATCAGTTGTGAGCATCTACTTCTAAGTTGTGAGAACATCTAAACTTAATTACTAAGAGATAAGTGTGAGTGTAGACAGTAGGTTTAAATTTAGATATTATTTTTAGCCCATCCAACTTCAATGTTTCCAGATGGGTAGCAGGACTTTAAAACACAGAAACAGAATCACTAAACTCAATAGTAGTTAAACAAGTAAAAACACAGTTATTGTCTTACCTTCTTGCAGCTTGCCTCAAACAACAACAACAACAACAGAGTTTTTCAATATTCCTATATCATTTGGACATTACGGCCTGCTGCTAGGCCCTCGTGACTTTTGTAAGAGGCAGGTTAGGCAAAATAAGTGCAACAGCATCGATTGAGTATCATTAAAAAAAAAAAGCCAAATTCACAAGCGTATGAATTTTACCTTGATTTTTTTCAAGCGTAACCCTAGTGGAGCTGCTTCCATGAGATCATGCCTAGGAGGGGCAAAGTAACTCGGCCCAGCCAGCAGCAGGAGAACGGAGCAGGCCAATGGCCTGGGATGGACTGACTGAGATGGTCCCTAATTTTGCAGGCCCAGGCTGCAGTCCCTGCCAGAGGATCCTCGGTTGGCCTGGGTGTGTGGAGGAAGAGGCCTGGCATGGCACCAAAGACTCTTAAAGCTCCTTGCAGGCTTTTCTCACTTGGTTGCTCTTGCAGAGCCCCCTGTGCCCCTTTCAATTGTGTGCAGTGCCATGAGAATTTCACTGTTGTTAAGTACATGTCACAAATTATTTTGTTTATAGTTTCTGATAAAACATATATTTGAATATTTCATATTTCTGGTTTTTTTCCTTGAAGTAATTTATTATTTAAGAGCACACAGGGTAAAATACTTGAATGAACCTGTGAGGTGTAATAGCCAGTTGGCAAGGTTACATGAGTACATGGGAAAATGGAACTCCATGATAATGGAACAGTTGGGTGGAGTCTTTATAGGCTACTATAAAGGTTATAGCCACTGTGATCCCAGGGTGCTTCTGGATCAGGATTTTATCAACCACCACCCCAAGCATTTTTGCCAGACAATTATTTCTTCCTCTTGTAATTCAACCACTTCTTCCATCTTCAACCTTATCTCACCAAAGCCATCTAGGAAAACAAGGTGGGGTTGTTGCACAATGCCTTCTCATGCATAACAGTAGGAACTCTCCATCCAGAAGTACCCCTAGAAGTGAAGTGTATATAGACCCATAAAGTAGCCTGTAGTGCAGCCTTTCCCAACTTGGGTCCCTGGATGTTGTAAGCCTGCATCTCCCCTCAGCCGTAGCTAGCATGGCCAATGGTCAGGGATAATAGGAGGAGCCCAGGGATAACAAGAGCCGAACAACTTCTGGAAACCCAAGCCTGCAAAATATATATCTGAATTATAACTGTGTGCTTGGTGGGTCAATGGGAGACAGCCCAGGTTCAGGTTCTGATCTTCACACATTAAGCAAGAGTTCTGATTTGGATGTAACTGAGAACGCTGGCTTTATGCAAACTTCATTGCAACTGCCAAGCAATACATTTAGGATGGAGAAAGGAACAAAGCCCGGTGCTCATACACACAAACTGAGCTAATTCCTACCACTCAGTCACTTGTAGTCACAAAGGTTCTTGGGAGCACAAAAGTGCAGATGGATTGCACTGCTTGATTAGAGGTGATGCAATTAACTATGTCCCACATGAACCTTTACCTATGTAGTAATGGCAGCCACCGCCACTTTTTCTGGAGAGAAAAGGGTTTTCCTTCCTGTTATAAATCTTTGTGGTAATTTGGCTTCTTTTGTTCTCTCAGAGGCCTTCACTAGTGTGAAAGTGTAGGGCCCTCTCACTAATGATGCAGCCTTATATGTCTCAGAAGAGAAAGTTGAGGTCTGGTGTACACATTCAGGAGAATAAGCTGGCTGCATCCTGAGTTGGCAGAGTGGGAAGTGTGTTTATGGGGTGGGGGAATCACATCTTTCAATATTCTTTTGTTTGTTTTGTGCTTAATTGATCTTGTAAAGTAATCTTCTGGGGAAGGGGGCTATAACAGAAGTTAAAAACTCTTATTTTTCCATTTATTTTTTAAATTAGAGCAACACAAATGCACCCACAAATCACTCAATTAAAAATAGAACACATTAACTGTTACAATTTCAGAATAAAATGTAAAAAGGCCCATAGCACTAATCATATGTATATTATATGTCTCCATATGTTAGTATATAACAGAGCATACTATTGTTATTAAAAATAATTACATTCAGACTTCAGCAAAGGCATCCCAAATATCCATCTATTTCTCCATTTGCAGATTATGCCTAAAGGCTACCCACTCAAAAAATGAGTTTCATTAAATCCTCCACCCATCATATTATTGTGAATCTTCCAATGTTGTAATATTATTTTTTTAGCTGTCAAAATTCTATGTTATGCTCCCTACATCACAAGAGTAAGCACTACTGTGCTGCCTTTTGCCTGTAGTTGCACAGAATGACCGAAGCTCAGCTTTGCATCATATTCACAAGAAAGTAATAAACTTCCTTATACTTTATAGGATACAGAAGAATGACTGGCTGTTTTGCAGACTGTGTGAGAAAAGGGACTCTGAGAGCATAATATTTGCTTTTGGGAAACTGACTCCATCCAACAACCCCCAGTCTTGTCTGTTGGAATGCCTGCCTGCTCCCCTTCCCTTACAAATGATCTTTGCAGATAAATATAGGAACATCTTGGGCAATATTCAGTGCTGTGTACCTGCCACTGGGACCCACCACTAGCACAGGAGGAAGCTAGCTCACTTTCATGGGACTAGAAGCAAATCAAAATATTACATCCTGGGACAAAACAGGTCAGTGGAGCTAGCAGAAGGGAGCTCTGCAGATGTGCCCTATTTCAGAAACAAGCCTTTCACCTCTGTGTCTTCTAAGAAGCTGTTGTCCTTATGGGAGTTCCCACTGGTGCAACATAAACCGTGGAAGCATGGCTGTTACCCCTTAAGAAACATACCCCTTCAGTATCAAGTTCTTTCTCACTGCCAGAAAATGGAAGGTGCAAGTGTATGCATGCTCAGAGAGAAAAAGTTCTATTGAGTGTGGGTTGGGGAATGGTAGGGCCTTTTCTGTCTAAACATGTGCAGAATTTATCCTGAAATGCTGAAAGGTTACTGCTTGAGTTTCTTATGGCTCAGAGAGGTTGGGAGAACATAGAATAGCATTTGTTACTAAGTGCCCTGCATAAAGCATCAGATGAAATCTATAATTCATGTACTGACCCCTTTGCAGAACAATTATCAGGAACAGCTCTGGGCTCTCAGAACCTACCTTGTGGACAATCCATGAGCAAGAAGTATCTGAAATCCAGGTGGCTGAAAACGTGTGCACTGTGCAGTGAACTCCTTGACCACTGGGGGCATTTCCCTTGCCATTTTGCTGCCAGGGCAGATAATGTTGTCACTACTGTTCATTAAATATCAATAGCCAAAGGGAATGAACCTAGAAGAGTTAGATCGATTGGCTGATGAAGAACTGCAGGCCTCATAAAGCTGTTTGGGGGCATAATATAATATATGCTTATCACTGAACACTCTGATCAGCCCTAGAATCAGTGGGCAGAGTTCGACACATTGGATGTATAAAGTTGATGAGGAATTTAATTTGAAAGGCAAGAGATTTTATGTGGGGGAAAGGCAGGCTCAATGGGGGGGGGGGAGAGAGAGATTCTGCCCCCAGTGATGTGTGCAAATGCAGACAAATATTCCAAATGCAGACTTCTCGCCTGAGCATTTATGTTTAGCATGAATAAGTGGTTTCAAGTGAACAGTGAATTTCTTTTGTAGAAGCTATAAATTGTGCTGGATTTTTTTTTCTAAGCAAGCTTTTGTATGCAAGAATAATCAAAGCGTGCTTCTTTGTCTTGGTATGCTGGGGGACCCTTGCTACTTCAACTTTAAGCCTGAAATTCATTTTTAAAATTCAAGTCTATTACTTTTCCCCATGTAATATCACATTGGTCTAAGAGAGGAGTAAGCAGAACATCTCTGTGTGGTTAGAAGTAGGGATTTACAGATTTTAATCTGTTCCATCTGTGTTTTGTGGATAGGCAGATGTCTTTCATTCTATTGTCCTTTATTGATGGAATGTAATTTCTTCCACTATCATCTTCTTGCATTTATAGCCCACCTTTTTTCCTCTTGTGAAGAACCCATTTTATACATAGCTTACATAGCCCCCTGTGGGCTCAGACACCATAACAGGTCCAAAGTAATCCTTGGACCGTCATGGATGAGTGGGGACTAGGATCCTGATCTCCTGGTTCCCAGTCCAGCACTCTGATCCTCACACTTCCCTGAGATGAATGAGAATCCTATTCCCTTTTGCAAACACACATTACTTCAATGGTTGTGGGTGCTTCCCCACCAGTTGTAAATTTCATATTTACTTATAAGATTTATGCCCCCCTGCCTTTTTTTCCCAGAGACAGGAAAGACAAAAGAGAGCTCATGTCATGAACAGTCATGATATGGTTCAATGGAGCTTCCATGTGCAGAAGCCATGCATCTCTCAATATGGGATGTTGGAGGGAAGCAGTTCATAGAAGGTGTTATGTCTGATTTTTCTTTTAGCAACCTTCCTTTCCCCTTAACTCCCTGTGGTACAACCTACTCCATTCAGTTGTGTCCTTGACCCACAAGAGATTGAGAGATATGGCTTCAGAGCTATTGGGGGAGAAAGTTACTTTCACATACCTCATTGTATCAGTGTTTCTCTTGATCCAAACCATATTTTGTTCAATGGAAGCCAGGACAAATACAGTATATAATAACTCAATCTCCTGATGGCTAAACTTTGCCTCCTGACCCTCCAGTTTCCATTTCGCTGCATTTCCAAGTTGTGCCTAAATATTTTTTCTCTGCAGCAATGAGGATTTAAAAATGTCAGGTGAGACGTTGTGGATTTTGTAAAATGTATGACTTCACTGCAAGCATGAATGTTCTCCAACTATCCAAATTGATGTCTTCCTTAGGTTTCTTGCTGGAAATGCAGTTAAAGGACTCTTCTTTTTTGGCACGAAGAAGACAATATCTTTCTCCCTTGCTTTCAGTCTGTTTTGTTGTGCATATAGAGAAAAGCTTTTCTATATGTCTGTTTTGCAAAATTTTTATTTAAGTAAACATAGAAAAGAAGGTGATGGGCCTGGAATCCTACAAGGGAGAGTTTGAAGGAGTTCGCTATGATTAGCATGATGAAGAGATTACTGAAAGGCACTAGAATAGCCTTCTTCAAGTATTTAAAGAGTTGTCGCCTAGATGATTGAGGAAATTTATTTTCTGTTATTTCAGGGAGTAGGACCCAAGGAAATTCTTCCTGGTGGTCAGACTGTCTCAGATGGTGGTGAATTTCCTTTAGTTAGTAAGACAAGGCTTTACTAGCACCTGCTGGAAACACCGTAGTGATAGAATTCCTATAGCAGGAGGGAGTTAGGTTTCCTTCATGCTCTATAATTTTGTATCAAATATTCGATGGCCAGAGTATATTAGGCAGGTCATAACTTCTAATGGTTAGGGTTGTTCTTCAAAGCTTATTCATTCTTCCTTTTAAACTCTGTAACAACTACAGAGTTGTCCCTTTCTTGTCCATTCCTCATATTTCCTAACTTTTCTGTCTGTTCCCCTTCCTCAAAAATATTCCAACAACTAAGTATTTCATGTACTGATTTCCTTAATTCTGACAGTTCATCCTGATCGCACAATTTGGATTTCCTTAGGTACACCAGAATGCCTTATTCTGTCAGGTATTTACATTATCCAGACTTCCTTATGTTGAGAGCCATAATCCTAGGCACACTTATAAAGTTCAGTAAGTCCCATAGAATTCCATGGAGACCTAGTCTCAAGTGAACATGTATATGCAAGTTCTGGTGGTCACAGGCTTCCATTGAAGGTGCTTCCAGATGGCTTCAAGTGCTGCTATCAAAGGACACTTCCGTCTTTTCCCCCTTAGTAGAGTTGTGTGAAGAAAACAGAAGGAAGCAGTAGTAGTTGGTTGGCCACTGTTTGTGGAGAATGCTGGTTTTGATCCAGCAGGGCTTTTCTTATGTTCTCATGCAAGTTATGGGACAACACAGGAGGGCCATGTATAGAGGTTGATGGCAGCTGGATCCCCTTATCCATGGATAAGCTGGGTGCTATGAAAGCCTCACCTGGAAGTGTCTTTGGGCCATCATGAGAAGAACAAACTGTCCCATGCATCAGGAAACAGCAAATATAGTTATTTTATTTTGGAAAGTGGGAGATTCATGTTAAGTCCGTGTGGCATGCTGTATGGTATGGCTAACAGCCCAACCCAAAACATGTCTACTCAGAAGTAAATCCCACTGGGTCAAATGGGATTTACTGCTAGGTAAGTACTCACAGGATTGTAGCATGAGCCTTTCCATCAGATTCCTATGCATGCATAGCTTTGGTTTGATAAATGGCAATCATACCCATACGGCCTTCTGGGTGAGGAGGAGGGGAAAGTAAATGGAACTCTGAGCATCCCATGTCTGCTCTGAGCTGACTGATGCTCTTGTCAATGATCTGATCTGTCACTACCATATGAACATCAGCCCAGATGTTGAATTTAAACTAAGAATTCCATCCTCGTCTGCCTGTGAAATCTGTTTTTCTGTGGTTGTGCCAGTAGCTGGATTGGGATACCTATTTTTAAGTCTTAGCCACCTCAAAGATTTTATAGCGCAAATAATATAAGCAATAACACACATCCTCCACTTCTGGGGTAGGAAAGAAAAGAAATCTAAATAATTAAATGGAGTACAGTGGGAAGATGGAAGCCCACCTCTCTCTCATTCATGCCTTTCTTGCTCCATATACCTCCACACCCCCTTTCATAAAGCAAAATGGCATCTTCTGTTTTTTAAAAATTCCCCACGCCGCTGTATACCCAAAGCAATAGAAATATTTTACTATGGCAGTTTGCTCTTTGTGGCTTCTCATGTTGGTATTGATAAAGTGTTATAATCAACACTTCGTCTTGCTACCTCATTTTAATTTTTTCCCCCCTGTGTGTTTATCTCAGTGGGGAACTCTAAACTATATTTTTATAATGTCCTCTTTTTCCTTGCAAACTTTTATCTTCAGCCGGTGAAAAAGATTAATAATCCCCTTACCTTAGCTGCAAAAGGTTTAATAAACAATGCTTAATTAAAACAAGGGAAGCACAATAAACCCAAAGGGTTTTGCTTTAGTGTTGCATATTTGTGTCATTTTTCTTGTTTGTTGTGGGGGCTTTAAAAAAAAACAAAAAACAAAAAGGACAAGTGGGGGGAGGAAGAGGGGAAGGGCCAGCAGAGAACATCAGAGTTTTATATTTAATTGAACTAACAGCATGTGCTGACAAGTAATAAATAACAGCAGAACGGAGTGACTAAATAAATTGGTTTCCTCGAGCAATGATTCATCCTCTGTCTTTCATTGCCATCAGGTTAAGAGAGAGCTTCTTTTTGTCAGCTAGCAGGAGAAATATTTAATAGTGTAACAATCTTTTTTTTCCTCCCCACTGGAGCTATGACAGACTTTTCAAGTGCCCAGAATTACTAGAAATAAATAAAAATGCAACAATTAACAAACACAAAAGGGTTTTCCACAGAATATAGACTTGTTATGAGGAATCCAGATTACCACAAAGGATGGTGGTGAATTCTAGCCTTGATGCCTTTTTTTTGGGTAAGGTTTAGACAAATGAATAGACAGCATTTCCTAAATCCACTTACTAGATCACCATCAGTAAAAGAAACCCCTTTCCCCCTGACTACTGGTCCATCCAATATACCCAGTATGAAACTTTCCTTCATGTGTTGGGCTTCTATAAGATAAAGTGGTAATAGTGAGGCACTGGCAGTAAAAGCCCAGTAGGAAGGATGAAGAACTAAACTGTACTTCCTTTCTACCCCAAGCAGGGCTTTTCTGTGAGGTACCAGCAACAAAAAAGATTGCATGTGTAGCATGTGGTCTGAAAAATCACTCTGTTGCCCTTGGACTTGGACTTCTGGGAGCTTCCCTTGCAACAAAATGCAGACAATGCATGATACATTGCATCAATGTATGTGATAAGAGTGTATTGCTGAGAGCGGATCTATGACAACAGTCATATGACAACTGCAGTTTGTCACCCAAAGAACTGCACGTCATGTTAAGTATTCATACACATGCTAAATCGAACCATCTGGACCAAGATGCTGTGTCTAGCTGTGGCCAGCTAACTGTTCCTAGGAAACTCAAAAGAAGAACAAGATGTAGTCATCATATATGCCCAGGAAAATAAGTATATTTTACTGATCCTTGCAAAAGTGCCCCTTTGCTTATAGTTAACTTACTCACATTAGCCATAAGTACTTCAGGTGAACTGAATCACCGCCAGTGCCCTTAAGTAGTGCTAGTATCATACAAGGACTCTGTTGAAGAAGAAAAGTAATCACATTTGATAGGATAGTGATGTGTGAAGTTGTCCAGGGTAGTCTCTAAACTGACTGTAGAAATTCCTACAGGGGTGGGCAGAGCTGAGGGACATTTTGGTCTCCCTCCAGGACCTATTCATGGGCTGTACCCCCTCTGCATGCTGAAAAAAATAGCATCCATCGGAGCTTCAGATGGCTTTCATTCAAGCTCATTTTGCCCCTGCCTGTGTGCCATGTTTACCATCATTCTGTGAGGTTCTGAGGCAGCACCAGGGCTCCCTCTTCTCACCAGAGATCAGAATAGCAGCTCTGGTGGTTGCAGGACTGGGTCCACAGTCAGTCGCAGCCACCTTGGATATTACGAGCACCACCTGGGAACCCTGAGGAAGAGCTATATAAGAACAGGCTCTTGCCTTCAGATGCTGCTTGAACAATTGTCTTTGATGTTGTTGGAGTGTCCTCTGCCTTCTTGAACCTGCTTCTGGAACCTGCCTGTTGCCTTGCTCCTGCCTCTGCTTCTGGACCATGCCTGGCTTCACCTGCTCCAGTCCCAGGTGTCTGCTTCTCCTTGGCTTGTCTCTCTGGCTTTCAACTCCTGACCAGTATTGACTGCCTCACTATGACTTGGAATGGGCCTGTACATTGTACTGGTTGTCTGGGTCCCAGTGCTCTGAGCTGATACACAGCTGCCCATGCCTTGGGTGCTGACACATTCCCCCCAAGCAGCCCATTAAATAAAATGCATTGGGGAAGTGGGGTGCATGAAGCCAACCCCTGATTTAACAGAATGTAAGATGTCAGTCTTGTCCTTCTAAGTAGTTAAATATCAGGCTTCCTTAATATAGAAGATGTAGATAATATATAACTTATTGTATATTTCAAAATCAGTTAAGGGCACTGCTTCAGTTTTTTGGATGTTATTTTTAATCCAGTTCTTTCACCTTAATGTAAATGTTCCACTCATTCAGTAGAACTCATAACTTTGTCTGCACTGGGAATTTTGGACTCGATGTGAAATGACTTTTCAGGATGAGCTAGAGCTTGTGAATGGTAGACAAAGGAATGCTTTAGTGAATAATACTGTACCACAGTGACTCTGATGAATATTCTTTGTTAGTGTTCAGGATCAAAAAAGCCAAGTCATTCAAGTGTGTTTTTTAATTCCCCCCCCCCCATCCGCTCTTCAGTACCCAGCACTGTGGTTTTCCCTTTAGCTGTGTTCTGTGCTAATAGCCCAGTCTTCTTCTGAAGAAATCTAGATCTTTGTGCTCCTGAGTGAAGACTGGCAGAATCTGGAATAGAAGATGTGGTGTTCTTTTCCTTGAGTGTTTCCAGATTCTAGTGCTCCCAATTAAAAAAAAAATTGGTGTAGCTATTCCATCTTTCTTTTCTTCATTATTTTTCTCTGGTCAGGGAAAAAGACAAAAAAAAAAAAGAGAAAATATTAGAGGGTTAAAAAATGATGTATTCTGTACTACCTGTAAAATTCTGCAAATGTAGCAAGGCAATTGTGCAATAAAAGCATTGTCTAGAAGCACTCATTATCCCCCTTCTTGAGGTCACATGGAATGCAAAATGGAAATATTTTAGTTATTTCTGAATGTGCTGTGCCTTTAAACCAATAATACTCCCTTTTCTATTTGGGTTAATAAAGGAAAGACTATGAAAACCAACCTTGGATTCCCTGTAAGAGGGGAAATGGTAGGCCCCATATAATTTTAGTTTAGTTAATGAAATGAAATAATATAGAATGGAATAGGCCTAATGGTAAAAGACCATTTTTGGTTTCTGAATACTGAAAGGATCAGCTAGAACATAGTTTTCAGATAAACTTTATGAATAATCTCTGCATTAAACTGAAGGGGTAATATCAGAAGACATAATGTTACCCAAGAACAACAGGTCTACTTCAAGTAACTTTCTTTGGGTGGCAAGAGAAGTCATAAAAATAATGTTTTGGTTCAGCTAATTATATATCCCAGTGTCAAGATACATCCCTTGAAAGAATGAACTCAAACCAGTGCAGATAAAATTCTGCTGTTTTATATCTGAGGATGGAAAACAATAACAAAACAAATCTCTCTGATTGCTGCCCTTAAAGATGTCCATCAGTCTAATGACGCTAATGGCTGAATCGCCACAGTGTTCAGGACAGCATTTGAAAAGGCCACCTGCCCTTTTGGAGAAGCTCAGCAGCTAAATTATTCACTGCTGCTCTGTGGGTGGAATATCTGGTGTTTTACAGTCTCAGTGGAATCTGACTGGAGGGGCTGAAAGTCAGGGCTTTCAGTTTGCCATAATAATCTTTGTTCTCCAAGACTACAGCAAAAAATGTTGTATGAATGTGGTATTTCCTGCACCAAACCCTGTGAGATCATTTCTCTTCTTCTGCCCATAAGCATTAAAACTGTTGCAAGGGATGAGTGTGTCCATGCAAGTGTGAGATGTCATCTACCCACATATCCTGTTCCTCTTCAGACCTTCGGGCACTGAGCATGCTAATCTGCAGGGGGGTTGTAAGAACATCAAGCTGCACATGCTGACAAAATTGCCCATGGAAGGGGTTCCTGTCTGAAAGGAACCTTGTAAGCCTGTCCATGTATTCATTTCGATTTTATCTCTGCCCTGTCTTCCTACCAAGAAAAACAGCCTTACACTCACACATAGCACCTGGCCATAATAATAATGAAAGAAATGCACATGTGGCCAAACGTACTTGAAATGAACTGCAGATCTTAGTGCTAAACAAAGGTCTTCAAATGTTCCCAAGGCTATTTGGGGGGCAGGGTTCATGTGCCTCTCCCCCCCTCATGTGTACAGGCTGCACACCTGCAAAGTGTTCCCAAGAAGGGGTCGTAAAAGAGTTTCAGAGGTATTCTCTAGCCTCCACAAAGGACAGACCCTGCTTACGAGGAAAGCCCTAGTTGTTTTTGGCCAACTAAGGTCTAGAGACCAGTGATTCCAGCAGCCATCAGTAATTTAACAGAGTCCGACTCCCACCAGTCCTAGCTGCTATGGTCAATCATCAGCTATGATGGGTCTTATATTCTTTACCACAGTGTATCAATCTGCTACTGAGGCAAGTGGTTCAGACAGCAGAGTAAGAATGGTGCTGATATAGTTCGCCCACTACAGGTCAATTCAATCCCCTTGTGCTCAGTTGTATAGCTTGCTGGATTTATTTATAAGAAATCCTTCAGCTCATGCAGGTTTCCAGGTTGTGTGCTGGGTCACCAAGACATGAAGTCCTGTGTTGTACGGTTAAAACTCTCCTTTGTATCAGTGGTGAAGAAAGGCTGTCCAGTTCATGTCATTGTAATCACACAGGATTCTGCTTATATCATTCATTGATTGATAATGTCTGAAGTTGGTAGATCCACAACAATTTAAGTGTTATCATTAAATGAATGGCTGCATTGCAGCATCGTCTGACTTCATATGTGCTCTGTTCAGGAGCATCCCACTTCACAGTGGACAATGAAAGCAACAATAAGATGTATTTACAGCATAAATATTATGAAGGGCATTAGCATATAAATAAACACAGATAACGGAGTAAAAAGTGTGAAGATATTTTTGCAGCTAATGTAATTTCCTCCAATGAGGTAAAGCCAGATATTCGTGAATGACTTTCTAAAAGTACTATTGTAAAGAGTATAGGTGAAGGGTAGGATTTATTTCTAATATGAATTCAGAATAGGTTATAAGCTAGATATGTTTGGGAGCTCATTTCTTTGCAGTGTTTAGTGGTGGAATGGCATTCATTCCAAAGATTCCCTTATTCATTTTATATCCACACAATGGGACAGAATAATGAAATTTTAAAAACACATATCAGTGCTTGTAAAAACAGTGCATAAAAGGCTGGCACCATTTAAATCAGCTTTTGCCCCTCTGCCCTAATAGACATATTTATTGGTTTTTTAAACCACTGTGTTCTGAAAGGCTCCTGCAAGGTATAGACATTTTGACATGAGTCATCTTTGGAATACTTTAATATTTTGGGGCAGATAGCATTTAAAAAAAAACCTGCTGATACCTGCTTTAAAGTGTTTTCCCTAAGATTAATGTTTTTGATTGCTTCCAAAAGAAACCTAGATACAGGCTTTTTTGGACCTCAGCACAAAGAGAGATGTGCTCAGCCAAGTGTGTTTTTATAAAGTCACCATCTGTTTGATAGGCTGTTAAGGCCAAGTCCACTTTAAAGCCCAAGAACCTATAACAAGGAAGAGCAGGGAACTGCCTCTAAATTGCTCATTTAGTACCTAGACAGAAAACTGAGTAGGTGTGCAGATTACCTGGACACAGTCTTCTCACTGTGGTAACACATAACACATTTTTGTTTAAATTATAGCCATTTTTGCAAAAGTGCCTCTGAATAAAAATTAATGAATGCAAATTTTACAGACGCTTGCATCTTTCATACGCTTTTTTGGTGATGCATTTCTGTCCACCCTACTCTAAATGTGGCCTTGATACTTGGGTTTGGTGCATGTTTTATACCAATTGGTCATGTTAGTTTCCCATGCTATCTTTTGCTAGTATCAGTACTGCTGTATTGTACTGAAGCACAACCCTACAACAGACCGTGGGTTATTGAGAGTTCCTTGTTCGGATGACACAATAACCCATGGCAGTCTCCCTGCCAGATGTCAAATATTCAGCATGGCTACAGACATGTACCAAAATTCACAGTTACAGAAGCCACCACACAGGGTTGCAGTGACCCTGTGATCTCAGTCACTTAGTAAGAGAGGGTGCTTAGTAGCTGCAGGCAATCATTTCACTATACATTTCCAGCAATTGTGTAGAAGTTCTCTGCAGCACTTGTTCAGTGGTGTGCTGGTAAACCCTGAAGTTCAGGCATTCATCACATCAGTCCCATAGCCATATCCCCAAAGAGTGTCCAAGGGCCGGCAGCTGTTGCTCCATACCAACAAACCACTCCTAGGAGGTTTCATCTATAAAGGGCAGCTTTTTCGGAAAGCTAATGGGTCTTAATTTCCCATTCAAAACCAAGTCATCTCATAATACAATACATTATAACAAGGAGCAACATATGGTTGCTGAAATAATTCATTCTGGTCCTTCAACCATGAAGGACTGCAGCTGAGCTCAGAGGGTTCAAGGAATGTTGAGAGGGGAGGTGGTTGTTGACACTAAGAACCCTGGCAATAAAGGAGTGCCAGTAGTGCATTCCTCTGCTCTCTGCTGCATCACTGCACTTGCGGGGACAGTGCAGTTCTCAAAGCTACTCTTTGTGAAAAGAGCTTGGAGAAGTTTACTTGTTCCTGCTTTGGAATAGGCTGAAATAGTTAGTGGCTTTTAATAGCATATGGTGTGGGGAGTGGTCAGCTTTTCTTTTCTTTTTACAAGTCTAGTAGTATTAATTTGATCTAGTTGATTCAATTGTTTCAATTTGTTTTATACATAAATTTTTATGATGCATTTATTAAATTTGCATTTGTACTGCATCATATTGTATTTTATGAATTGTTGTAAACTGCCCAGTGACAGCCATCTATAAAATAAATGAATAAATGAATGAATAAATAAGGCACTAGGAAATAGGACAGAACTAGTTGATACAGCCATGCATTTTGTATGCCTTGTTTTCTACCTTTAAAATGCTGGTGGTGTGATCAGAACCTGGATTTGCAAGAAGAGGAATTAATTGTTTTGCCCTGTGTCATAGTTTCTTTGAAAATTCTATCCACCTCATCCCAAACTGCTATTTGCTGTGGGAAGGTAGATGCCATTAATGCCAATCACAGCTTTTCTTCTGGGGGAAACAACAGCTTCAGAGAACTAACTGGAGTTCCACAGGAACCACAATGTAGAAGAAAGAGTTAACTTGCTTCTGTGTCAGTCCTGAGCCCCCTGTAATGGTTATTTATTTTTAAGGACCATGTTAAATGCATACATTAGACCTCAGATCATAGAATAGAGTTGGAAAGGGTCAAGAAGGCCATTGGGTTTAACCCGCTGCTCAGTGCAGGACTTCAAGTTAAACCATCCCTCTCAGATGCTGTCCAGTTGCATCTTGAATGCCTCTAGTGTGGGAGAGCCCACAACCCCCAAGGCAATTGGTTCCATGGCCATACTGCTCCAACAGTCAAAGCGTTTCCGGATGCTCAGCTGGAACCTGGCTTCCTGGAACTTGAGCCAGGTATTCTATGTCCTGCACTCTGGGTTGACTGAGAAGAGATCCAGATTATGGTCCTGATTTGAGGCAGACTTTTGGCAAGTCAGAATGAAATATTTTATTTTCCCTCCTTCAAAGAATGACTAACAAGATCTGGATCACATGCAGCAAAGAAGTCTCCAGTGGTGAATCGCCCTGCCAGGTTTCCTGGTGTGTGTCTGTTGCCGTTTTGCACTGCAGCTGTAGCTTGTCAGCACTTTATAATGTGGCAAGGGTGGGTTGCTGGGGTGGTTGAGCCACCCAGAACCTGTGGGCTGTTTTGGGGTTGTGGGTGGCTCGCCATGTATATGCACAGTAAGAAGCTCCTGTGCACCTCTGCTGCACCGTGAATATTCGAACCAGCAGAGGCTGCCACGTCAAGAAACCTAGCGGGGCAATTCATTCACCATAGCTTTTTGTAATATGTGAACTGGACCTCTGAAATTCAGATCTTTCTCTCCCTTTATGTATAATTAGCATTTTGTATATTTTACATTGTTTTATAATTGTATCTCTTTTATTTTATTTTACACTTTTATTTGTAAGGGTTAAACTGTGGTGAAATGGGAGAGCACACATTTTTCTCCGGAATGATGCTAAGGAGGATTTAGCTACCACATATGACAGACAGAAGGCTTCGAAGTACTTGCTGGTTACATATTGTTCAAGCAAATCTCACCATTTCACATTCTTACGATCTTCTTACTAAGCTGGAAAAGGCATCATATTGTTGATAACATTGCATCTAGCAACACCTCTGCCAAGAGATGCTTAATGAACTTTGGGGGTTGGGGGAGAAAATTCTGAATAGAAAAGGTTCTATTATCAACAAATAGTAGCTGGAAAGAACTAAATAGGATTATGAAGATTATCCTTCTTTAACAATGCCTTAAATTTTTATCTCCTTATCCTTTCCTCATTGCTTTCTCTCTCAAGACATTATGGTTTATTGTGTCTCTGCAAGGTACCTTGCATGTGATTTACACACTGAACAGGCCCGGCTTTCAGAGCAAGTTAATGATATAATATCCCCATTTATATTCAGAGCAGTCAACACTTTCCAGCTCTCGGAATAATAAAACCACCTGCATTTAATATACATGGAAAAATGGGAAGGCAAATAGCAGATATGGCACAATCAGATAAGTGTAATCGGATAAAATATCACAATATTATAGCAGATCAGCATCTGGTAATGACTTGAATTTTAAAAGACTGACAAACAGCATGGCCCAAAGCAATCAGGCATACCTCATTCGGAGCTACTTATCCCAGCTATGATTGCTCTTCTCATATGTTTCTGGCAGATTAAACATTCAGGGTTTCTTAGTTTAACACTTCTAGCGCTGGGTGTCTCTTTGGTGGAAAAACACGAGCTTCCCCCTCCCTTTCCTGAAGACGAAAGCATATGATAGCATGGCCAGGCAAACGAAGGACTCCCTTCAATTGGTGCACTCGACTGAGCCACGTCATTCCCTGCACTCACTCTTTGGGGATGTATGCAGCTGCGTGTATGATCTGTTCCATTCACTGTGGTGAATTTTCCCACATCCAGCTCTTTTCCAGATGGAGGTTAAATCACAAGGAAGCTTTTCCCTCCACATGTGTTGGACTGCAATGCCAAGAATGAACCATTGGATCAGGCTGCAAGGGAATTGTGGGAGTTGCTATCCAGGTTGGGGAAGGCTGACACAAGACAGGAAGGGCAGGTAACCGTGTAGGCTGCCCTCCATTTGAATGCCTCAGCAGTATGCAGGGACAACCCTGAAACTTTAGCTATCAGTACTGAACCTGTGGCCCGCACCACTGGTGGAACTGGTATGTCCATGGAGTGGGAGGATGGAAAGTTCACAGTCAAAAAGGGCCACACAAATCGTGATAGTTGTGAGACGAGTAGGCTGGGCAAAAGGCAGAACTTGATACTAGTGGCTCTCTGGGTGATTTGCAGTAGATGAGCACAGATTTCTGACTCCCAGTTGTTTAGAAACATCAGCAACTATGTGTCTCCCCTCTTGCCCTGAATTTATTCTTCTGCCAAAAGGATTAAAACTAAAAGCAGATTTTTGTGTGGAAGAGGTAGCTACTCCATTCAGATCAAGGACTCGAATTCCTGAGCTCATATTTCTTTAAGTCTATGTCTTTTGCACCTGACCCTAGGCACTGAATGTTGCGGTTCTCCTAAAACAAACAGTCAAGTGAAGTAGATCCTGGTGGCATGATGCCTGCTTGCTTGTTTTTTTTGGAGAAGTAATTAGCAAAGAGTGGAGAGTCAGTGTGGTGTAGTGGTTAAGAGCGTGGGACTGGGACTCGGAGGATCTGGGTTCTAGTCCCCGCTCAGCCATGGAGCCAACTGGGTGACTTTGGGCCAGTCACAGACTCTCAGCCCAACCTACCTCACAGGGTTGTTGTTGTGGGGATGGAGGAGGAGAGATGATGTAAGCTGCCTTGAGCCCTTTGTAGGAAAAAGGCAGGATATACATTGCAATATACATAAATAAATAAAAATATAGCACTGATTTGTTGCTTGGAGCCAGGATGGGTGGCAATGCTAGTTCTTAGTTGTTACCTTTGCAGCAAATACAGATTGAAAGACAGAGAGGAGATCTGGACTCAAAGGGTTCACAATCTAGTGAGTTCTTTTAACAATTGTTGAACTTTGTAAGTACTAGTTAGATCTGGGCACCAAATGAATGCTTGTAGTAGCCCTGCTCCCCAGGCACTGACATATGAACTGGCCAGGCTGTTCTGCCAGTGTGTGATCAGTGATAGTTTGACGTGAACCTACGCAGGTGTATGTGTATGGGGATCCTTCTGTGGACAATCTGGGTTGCAAGAACCTTGCATGTGCTCAGGCACCCCTTTAAGCTAACACCAATCACATATGGGCTAGGAAATATGGCTGGTGCATGGGCTGGTGTTTAGGATAACCTACATATTCCCCAAAGCTCCTCAAGCTTCTGGTGCTCCATTGGATTGAATTCCTGAATGAAGCTACAGATTCTATTGGTTCAGGATTTCCTCCTTGTTTTTAATTTATTCTAGTATACAAATGAACCAAAAGTTTCAAATTCTCATTAAGGTTGCTTACCTATTTGTAATTGTGATGGATTATTCATATTTTGGGAACTCTGCTTATAATAAGTAGGAGACATATTAGAGATGGAGTGTCCTCATAATTTGTTCTTTGCTTATTTCCTAGAAGGAATGAAATAAAATGAGGCTGCCACTTGTAAAAGCAAAACTGCGTGTCTGAATAAACTTCAGACAGCACAAAAATAAGTGTTTGACTTGGAAGGGAGAGTGTCTGGGTACATCAGATAAGGGCTTAATCTTATTAGACCAAAATAAGCCCTGCAGCTTTTCATACAACCATGTGAGTGGCTTTTCCAACTTTTGTACAGTTATTCTCTCCCCGCTCCGCACTCACATTCTAAAAGGTCAAAATGTCACTCTCAGGCCTTAGTTACTAACAGTGAAAGGTTTAAACTAGGCTAAATGTACTGCTCCTAGAGGAGATCAACCCTGACTGCTCTTTAGAAGGCCAGATAGTGAAGATGAAACTCAAATACTTTGGCCACCTAATGAGAAGGAAGGACTCCCTGGAGACGAGTCTAATGCTGGGAACAATTGACGGCAAAAGAAGAAGGGGATGCCAGAGAATGAGGTGGCTAGATGGAGTCACTGAAGCAGTTGGTGTGAGCTTGAGTGGACTCCGGGGGATGGTGGAGGACAGGAAGGCCTGGAGGAATGTTGTCCATGGGGTCGTGATGGGACGGGCATGACTTTGCAACTAACAACAACAACAAATGTACTGCTTTGTGCATAAGCATGTGTGGTAGTTTGGCTCCACCTCTGTTGTCTTGGGCCCCTATCCAACACTGTAATGTGGCCCCCAAGAACTTGCCCAAAATTGAATCCAGCTTTTGAGCTAAAGAGGTCTTCCGCTCAGCTCTGGAGCACCCTCCCCAGCTGGATGTCCTCCAGATCTGTTGAGTTTGTGGATGGAACAACACCTGCCCTCCGCCCCCAATTCCATGAGCATGGAACTCTGATCAGTTCCAGCCAGCATGGCCAATGATAAGGAATGCTGGGAATTGTAGTGCAAAACACCTGGATGGCAACAGGCTGGGGAAGGGTAATCTAGGGGTTGCTTAATCTTCTCTGTAGCTTAGCATACCTTAATTGCATTCACCCAGTTGACTTCATGCTCAACTTCCTCTTTTCTTGCTGATATTACAGCAAGGCTCTGTCTGCTGTACAGCCTGAAGAATATAAATATCCAGTAGTGAGGAACCATATTAATTTCTGGGCAGCTGCGGAAGTTGCAACTCCTAAATAGCTCGAGATCGACATACTAGCATTTGGAAGAAGACTGTCATGCAAAGTATGCTCTCTTTTCCCCCTGCTTTCTCTGCATTCACCCTTGTGTTTGCTGGAACAAGTTCTCCACAAAGCTTAAAGAGAATTATTTTTGCCCAGTATTCAAAATGGGCAGGGAGAAGAGAAGGAAACAAAAGCATCATCACTGATCATATCTGTGATTCTAAGTGGGGATTGAAGGGAGCATCATGTTCAGTACTTGTTATTCCAAAGCTTGTATGGAGTTCAAGAATTTCATTTAGTTTTCTTTTCTTTTTTTAACAAGGCTTTTAGGCATACAGTATTAACACACACAGTTAAAAAAATGAATCTCTGTAGTGTTAAGCTTTGTTCTGGTTAAAGGGAAAAAACCAGAGGCATTTATAGTGCAAATAAGCATTCTGGCCAAAAACCTTGTTTTTTTGAAACCCCCTTGTATAAGTAGTCCAGAATGGATTCTCTAACACTGGAATAAAAAGGCAAGGTTTGAACATTTCCTCAGTTTAGACTTTGTGACAATGAAGCGTCTGCACTTCTAGCCATGTGGGACAGGACAGGACAGAACAGTCTTGCCCCAACCTGTGATTTATTAACCCTATGCCTAAACTCAGTCCAGACTTTCCTACTTATGGAAAAAGCCCCTTTCCAGACCTTCTCTGTTCTGCATGAAAACCAGATTAATGTGTAGTTAACATGCTGCCCAGCTTTAGAATAGGAACAAGAATTAAAATTAATTCCCATGTTCAATAGAGAACATTTATGCAAGGCTCAAGCAGAAAGAAGTTCAGAAAAGTTTAGTTGCTTGTAAAATAAAATGACACTTAGAATTAGTGAACTAAAACTTGTTAAGAATTTAAGCTCTGAGCATAGCTGCAAATGTGTGTGTGTTTCCACACTGACAGCTGTAGCTCCGAGAGAGAGGACCCCGTCTTGACTTTTCCCTAGCCTTTCCAAGATAAAGGAAGATTTCATAGGCAAAGATTTATCTATGGAGGCTGGGCAACTCCTAGAAAGCAAAGGAACATTGTTAGCTGCCTTAGACTGGGTCAAACCCTTGGTTCATCTAGCCCAATGCTGTCGACATTGGGAGCAATGGATTTCCAACATTTCTGGGTTTCCTAGCCTTACCTGGAGATGCTAACTATTGAATCTGGGAACTTCTGCAGTAGAAAGATGGAAATATTAATTGACCAATCAATAGTCTGGCATCTATTTATTTAATTGCACATATATCCCGCATAGTGGAACTGCTTGTGGTTCTTAAGTGGTATCTCTTCCAAGCACTGCCCAGAAACAGACTTCCTTAGCTTTAGCAAGGTGGCTGCCTCAGGCACCTTCAGACCATGCCATGGGACCAAAGTGAGGTAACTTGATTATGTGATTTCATGTGATTCCTGCATATTTTTATCTCTTCTTTTGTATTTACTGCCACCTTCATTTTAAGATGATGAAAATGATGCATTTTTATTGCATTATGCATTATTTTAACCGTTTTGCCTGTGGATACCCTGGCATTTACAAGGATGAAAAGTCATTTACAAGTATTTTAATATCATAAAGATGTGCACCTATTGAATATAAGGTTTAGTCCTGGATGTGCATAGGAGAAATGAATACATATAAACCTTAGATGTAATGCAAAGTTTGGTACCTACTTATGTCTAGGCCCTTTATTGAAAGACATGTTTTAGCAAAAAAAGAGGAGAAAGGCTGAGTTTGTCTCACACTTAAGGAAGGCCTTTTTGTTTCAGCTGGCTTGTTATGAAAGACATGCATTGTTGAGAATTCTATTTGCATTGCAAATGCCTCTCCTTTGTTTTTACTTCTTTTACAATCAGTGGTCAGATGTTAACATAAAAATGAGTAAGGCTACAGTGCCAGACACCAATTTAGGTGTCACACATGAAAACTGTTTGACTGCCAGATGTTCAGGGCAAACCATAAAGAACAGCCCTTGTGGTCATGCCATGCTTACTGAGGCTTCTGCCAGGCCATTGTTGGAAAGTGGCATCTGCATCTGCCTTGATCCAATGAGGCAATTCTTAAATTGTTGCAGCCAAGTAAATAAAAAGTGTGCTTTTAGAAATAGCTTCTGCAAATTAGTGCTGAGTTAATGACATACTATTGTTTCCAAAAATTGTGGCATGCTCCCCAGCCATGCCTTAATCATACACATACCCATTTCTACCTTGTGAATAATTCCTAACCAATAAGGAACAAGATTTTCCTCTCTGCTGAATCTCCACCAGCTTGCTATTGACAGTTACTGGGGTGTGACCAATGATAGTCTTTGGCTGTTTGGTGGCCTTGAAGTGTGTAGGACTATACCACCTCTTATTCTGGACCAGCAGGCCATTGCAATGTGGCCAGAATATCTGTTTTAAAAGAATATGTAGGTCATTATGTAGTGTATCTCTAACTGCACAGAGCCTATGGCAGTTGGCAGCAGGGGCCTAAGGATGAATTTACCTGCATCAAAATGCAGGTAACAGTCACACAGGTAAGGCCTATGTGCATATACACATTGGACTCTAAGGTGCAGGGAGTGCATGTCATGTGGCCCAATGATGTGGTGCCTCTGCTGGCACCTTGCACCAGCAGTTGAGTGAGGGAAGCAAAGAAATCAGAAGCTTGAGGGTGTAAGTCTCTGGAAAGACTCACAGGTTGCCCAGGCAAAGGTCTGGACCCAAGAAGCATTCATGGGAGCCTTCCTTAGCATGGTGTGCTTGAGATGTTTGGAACTACAACTCCCAGAATTCCTGACCATTAGCCATGCTGACTTGGTTGAAGACTAAAATGTCTGGAGGGTATTGTCTGGAGGTACACTAGCCTAAATTCACATTTAAACAAATACGCCAGTTTTGATTATCTACCATGAGTTTCAGTCAAAAATTGAAGAGGTTGCAGCCGGCATAGCAAATAGTTACTCAGTGCAGTTCTACAGTACCAAAGCTTTTTATGTGGTTCACAAAGTATAGGAGTAAAATCAAAACACACCAATATAAAAAAGATGAAGTAAGATCCAGAAAAAATTGAGACAGCCACAGAATAAAAACAAAATAAAATCAACAGCAGCAACGTAGAGATGTAAAGAACCTTTTTTTTTTTTAATGGAAGGACTGAAATGTCAGGAAAAATGAGGGTTTCACTTGGTGCTCAAAAGATCATAAGGTAGGTACCGAAGAAGCCTTTCTAGGAAGGGTATTCTCTATCCAGGTCCCACCACTGAGGAGACCCTCTCCATAAGCCACTCTTTTCACCTCATTCAGTGGGAGCACCCAATATTTTTCTTCTTCAGGTAATTTGGCCCTAAGCACATTTAGGACATTAATGATTAACACTAATACATTGAATGGGGTCCATAAACAGTTTAGATCCCAGTGTAGATGGGATAATGCTGATGTAATACCATATTTTATAACAGTTATTATATTTTATCATAATATCATTGCTTTATCCTTTTATGCTTCAGAATATATTTAGATGTGGAGCAATATAGAAATGTTGCAATTAAATAAATTAAAATATTGCTCATTCCCAGTTAACAGCCTTAATGCACATACTATACAATTTACACAGAAAAAAGGCCTATACCTCCGAGTATGCAAAGGTTTAAGGGCCTTTAAAATGTTCAAAGTTCTTCACTTAACTTATTTCAATAGTTAATTTACTGCAATGGTGCAAGGTAGAGCAGTATTTTCCTCACAATTTATCTATAGCTGTAGGCAAGAGACGATGGCTTAATTGGAGCCTCCCAGTGAATTTATGGCAGAGGGAGCTATCACGATAGCTGGTTTGTATCATGATGGCTGGTTTGCACTTTTCAAACAAGAATCACATGGGACAACAAAGACACAAAGTGGAGCTGACTTAGGTTGAAGGTTGCATTCAGTCAAGGCCTTTATGAAGCCTAGCATTGTAAGCCTAGCATCGATCTCCTCCTTTAATAATACAAAAAACTCCAAGATCCAGAACTTTTCTGACTATTTAAACTTTCCCACTATATTAGAATAACTGTAAATATCACTCTTATTTACCAGATATTTTACATATAGAGTCTGAAAAAAACCAAAGACCATCCAAAATAACCTGATGGAAAAGTGAGAAGAATATCGGAATGTGGGAGGATAAAATTTTATTTATTTTTTAGGCTAGTTCTCTCTTTTCCATCACGCTTTAAAGTAACTAAGAAGATGAGAAAGGTTAGCCACCCAGTTGTGGATTGGTAAATCATGTGCAGAACCAGAAATCCAAGTCAATCAAGAATCATGGCTCTTAAATTCCCTTTGTAATTGCTCCTGTCACAAAGCTTTGAGTCTTTATTTGCTTTATCTTAAAGCAAGAAGAACAAAAAGGGGGTTGTTTCCCTCCCTATAAAATAGATTCTTATTCCCATAAAAGTCTCACAAAGCATTTCTGCCACTGTATTTTTCTCCACAAGACTGTACTCCCTGGTAAAGTGCAGGAGACTGGTCAGCAAATTTATTAGGTGTGTATTGTGCCCGTGCACATAGTTGAGGAATGAATTTATCAGGAGCCACTCTTTGTTTTGACATGATGCACAGCTGTGAGGTGAGAGATACATCTGCATTTCTCTTATGTCTTCTCCCTCCTTTCTGCCACCTTAATGCTTGAGGCTTCTGCCCCATTGGCTTTGCGATTTTCACTTTAGCTCATATTCTGCCTGTGGTTCATTTCCATTTGTAGGAGTGTTTTGTAGCCAGCAGTAGTAGAGGGAGCCTGTTCATATGGCAGGAGACAACTATCCTGCGATATGAACAGGACAGAGAGCCAGTGTGGTGCAGTGGTTAAGAGCATGGGACTGGGACTCAGACAATCTGGATTCTAGTTCCCGCTCAGCCATGGAGCCAACTGGGTGACTTTGGGCCAGTCACAGACTCTCAGCCCAACCTACCTCACAGGGTTGTTGTGGGGATAAGATGGAGGAGGAGAATGATGTAAGCTGCCTTGAGCCCTTTGCAGGAAAAAGGCAGGATATAAATTGAAAAAAACAAAAACAAAAAACTATAAGGTTATCATGGAGTGGACACACACACTCTCTCTCTGCCTACCTATCAATCTATCATATAATATAAAATGAACGAATCACTGTCAATTTATGAGAAAACCATGCTAGGAAAGGTGCAAGAATCCCTAGGCCAAGGAAAGCATATGGGACCTGTCAGGATTTCCAGAGTTGCTCCAATTAGCAAACAGTGCTAATAGCTGGAGACTCTCTCTTTGCTTTGAAGCACTCTCAGCTGCCAGTAAGAAACTGCTTTTTTTAAAAGGAAAACAATAAAAGGTAGGATGGGAAGGTCACAGCAGTATGTGCCAAGAGAAGTACTGAAGGGTACCCACAGGTGGCATGTCACCTACTCCTGTTTTAAACCCAATATTGTTTCCCACAATATTCGACTAACCTCTGGGGTTTATCTTCAGTGTAAACATACATTATGAGCCTCTCATCTTAATTTTTCTGCAGAAAGGGAAAAGAGGTTCATGCTTCATGTTTCTTTCTGTTCAGGCATATGGGCACAGACCTGGGCTATGCACTGTGTGCTGGAACCAAGTGGCAAAGTGCAGGTCACGAAAGGCTTCAGGAAGTATGTGGTGTGTGATGCACTTTTGAAATTCTGTGGGGGGATGTTGAAAATAGCTGTGTGGAGTCCAGAAAGAACAGGCTGAGAAAGGGTTACACATCCCCTGCCAGCACCACTTGCCATGATTTCTTCCTTCTTTTAACACTTTTCAATTTTCATTTTTATTTCTAAAATCAGCCCCCAATGGTCTCAATTACATGCCTCAGTGTATCTTATGGAGTTCGCTGTTTAGCTTCAGGAAGGTAGGTGACATATGGGGCCAAGATAATAGCATCCCAGCAGAGGTGAGTTTTGAGCTGGGGTTTTAAGGTGATGGGCTACTGGGGAAAATTCCAATACCACATGTCTTGGGGAGGAGCTCCAAGCATAACAGGCAGTGAAGGAGAATGTGTGAAGATCTGTAAGAGTGCAGGACATTTTTGGTCTGCTCATAGTGATAGCACTGGAAGGACTGAGGTCTCAGACAGGAATATTATTAATAATTCAATGAAGCTTAATCCAAAATAGCAGAGCATCTATAATGAAGGCCTTCCCCTAGTGTACACACATTTTTAGTTCCATGACTACCTCTGATCAAATAGGTTTTTCCTTGTGTGTTTATTAATTATACTTTTGAACTGCCTAATAACCCAATTTCTCTGAGGGGTGTTCCACACATTTGAAACAAAGATTAGAAATGATAAAACAAGGAAGAAACCTCCCCGCAAACAGTGTAAAGTCAAGATAAACACAGCTACAGTGAATACAAATGCTCCAGCATAAAGAATTAAAAAACTAAGTAAAAGCAGCAGGAATTGAATTGCAGTGATCAGCAGCACTAAAACATTTCATCAAATGCCTGAAGGAAATAAAAGGTTTTCAATGGGCACCAAAAAGGGGAGAGTTTTCCCCAAATCAAGTGCCACTGCTAAAAAGACTCACTCTCTTGTAGCTACATGTTTCACCTCCTTTTGTGGAGACATCTAGAAAAGGGCCTCAGATTATGATCTTGGTGCCTGGATAGGCAAAGACAGAAGAGATGTTAAAGCAGCACTTTGAACTGGGCCTGGAAATGGACTGACAGTTTTGTTAAGGTTTGATACACTACATCCTGCAGCGCCCCATGCACAAAACCTGTTTGCCAAAAGTGAAAGTGGACTGAGTTTTATAGCATAAAGGAATGGACTCTCCTTTATACTGTGAACACCTCTCTGAAAAAAGATAATTGTGTATCTCCAGCTGCATATGATAGTGAATCAATGTGATGCAGATGTGTCTGAAAAACTAACTTGGGAAATATCTCTGGAAAACAGCTCTGAGATTTTGCTACAGCAAATGTTCTGTCCTCCATTTTCTGATAAATCATTCTGTTAGCGGAGAAGAAAAGTGTGAGAAAGGTCCAGAAGATTTCTATTTGTTCAATTAGCAAAAACCACCCTGGCATTTCGGAGGTGTTCTGCTTTGATTGATAAAACATTGGAATGTCTCATGCACAGGAAAATACTTTTTGAAAATAGCTCACTGGGGTTGAATTAACATTCTACAAATGTCTCAGTTTTATGGCTGGGCATATCTTTGGTCCTGTACAAAATTAGTAATGCCAAATACTGAGACCCTGTTAATGTCTTAATAGGCTGATGGGCCCTGCCAAGCATGCACAAAGGGATCATTTAAACCCGCAATCAGCTCCTAACAGCAATTATCTGTCTTGTGTTTTCTTCTGTGTCATCTGATATATAACTTCTAAGGAGATGAGGTGGGTCCAAGTCAGGCCTTTAGAATGGAGCTTATGCCTTGATGCTAAAACAGTGGAGTAGAAAACAGGGGACTTCTATATTGGGACCCCCCCCAAGATGTGCATGTACAGAAGGGGAGTAGTGCACATCTCTGTATGTCTGATACAGCTCGCAGGATCCCACTGAGTTCACAAAAGGCAAAACAATATCAGAAATGGAGAGCAAATGTTGTGTGTGCACATTCTGGCAGATGTCAGGAGTACACACGAGAGGCTGACCATTTTGGCTGGACTGACAGTTCAGATTCTGAGAATGGGATGTGTGCAGGGGAGTTGACCTATCCTGGCAGTGCTGACTGCTCAGACTTTGATAACGAGATGATTGTTGAAATGGACTGCAGCTGGCCCTGGGTACCCGCCTGTGTCTATGATGGAAAAAATTAGTTCAAGGGCAGTCGTGAGGCCCAGTGAATCCACATGCAGGAACAAGGAAGAGCAACACCATCCTGAGAGGGGAGACTTAGAGATGGGAAGTCTATCAGATGGGGAACTCCAGCCTCCTGAGGAGGTGGACCTGATGGTATGTCATCACAGTTATAGGGCAGCCTAGCTGAGATCTCAGAGGGAGGAGCAAAGGTTTGCCTGGTTCTACACAGCCCCTCCAGAGGGACACACACAGAAGGATTCACAAGCAAAGCTTTGGGTATACAAGGCTAGAGAGGGTTCAACATTTTGCTTTGTATACGCTCAGAAACTTCCATGTAAAATAAAGACGTTTTGCAAGAAGCACTGGTGAGCTGAGTTTTCCCTCTCACCAGTAAGTCTCACCACAGCAGACTGCAACAGTATCCACAAGGACCACCTTTTACTATTTCCCACAGGAGTGAAGGTAGGCAGCTATTTTAAAAAAGAGAAATAAATAAATAAATACAGGGATGTCCCCAAAGATATGACTATGATCACCTTCTCAAGAGGGGAAGATTTCAGTGCCTCTAGCAATTGAGGGACAAGCTTCGACTTCTTGATGACATTGCAGCCCCCCCTCCCCGCCGCCTCCAATGCGTTATTTCCTTTCAGGGGTTTGCCAGGAGCCAAAAGGACAGAGGCACAGCTGTGCTCAATGTTGTTCAGATCTGTGCAGATATTTGGCATTGCTGTCCACAGACATCCTCCACTGGTCTCCTCCCTCAGTGGGTAATCTCCGCTGCCCTTGGCTGCTCGTGCTTCCCTTTTTCTACCACAGCCTTGTTTGGCAGGCAGGCAGCCATTGAGCAAGCAGGCAGGGGCATCTGCTGCTCCTTCTTCTCTCTACCACAGTTTTCTGGGACAGAGCGAGAGGCCAGTGAGCCAACAGGCTGCAATGGTGAAGAGGCAGAGCAACTGCAGGGAGCTCTTGTCAGTGGGCCTCTGCTGGCACATGGGCCCTCAGCAGGTGCACAACACGTCTGGTGCTTCCCCTGGACATCTGCCTGCCAGCTCTGTGTGTGCAGGCAGCCACACAGCGGGGTATCCTGCATGATCGAGGGTTCTAACTGCATTGGAAGCTTACAGGCATGAAGTGATAGTCCTGTGGACTACCTCTGAGCAGGCATCTCAGAGGTCAAGAACAGGGCCAGGAGCTCAGCCTTACTGCTCTGCTATGCATTGGGAACCACAGGGATAGCCTATGAAAGGGGGCATATACTGCAGTCAAAGTTTGCCCACTGGCTTTTATATAGAAGAAAGAGATTGATATCTCATGCTCCTAGGGCTGCATGTGAGGAATGATTCCATTTTATTAAGACAATGCTGTGAGAGGTAGATTATATCACAGCCTGCAGCTTTTCTAAGCCATGATGAGCTGCAATGTGTCCTGGTGCCCATTCTGAATATTCAGCCCCTGGTGTGTGATTACCGTGGCTTGCCATGTCATCTAACCTATATGGTAGAGATTGTTGGAGGGGAAAAGTACCCTCAAATAATCCATAGCCTGCTGTAGGGCTATTTTACAAGTTTCTACTCTCCAGCAATTTCTTTATTACTACTTCTACGACTCCTTCTAGTACTACCCAATAGCTGAAGCTGTCTGGGTGGCTCATAACAACATAAGACTAAATCTTTACTTAGTATGATGCTGGAGTCACTGAACTTTCACAGTAACTATGCTTTTTTTAGGAGTAGAAATATTGAAATGGGACCAGCTCCGAATTTTGGAATCAAGTATTAAATGCAAAAATGACTTCCCCATGACCAAGGATAGAATTGTTTTGCTGAATATCACCACCTCCCTTGCAGAGCAGAAATGGTGGAAGTCAGCGTATACGAGACATGCATATACAGTTTGCAAGCCCTTACTTGTGAGCAGAGTGGAGAAGAGATACCTGATATTGCACCATCTGAGTTAGGATTGTGTAAATGGATGTCCTTCCACAGCAGGGGGTTGGACCCGATAGACTTCTTGCCTCTTCCAACTTTACTATTCTATGAATCTATGAGATTAGGACGCCATCCCATGGGAAGGCCAGTTAGCCGCCCCCAACTCTTTTTCTGGGATCTTGCAGGCGGGCACCTGCTCTCCTACCCTCTGGTTTCTGCAGCCCAAGGCTAGTCTTCAGCTGCAACAGGAAGCAGACATTTATAGCTTTAGATACATTTTGGGCTTATTGTTGCTCAAGTCTGGATGATATGGCAAGCCACGGCAAACCTTGTCATGGCTGAATATCGAAAATGTCCACTGGCACTGCCATTCCTGGTGATCATGTGAACTGCGCCACCCTGTTTTGCTTGCCCAGGCTATGCAGTAGGCTTCGTTGCAAAGCGGTGAATTGAAAACTGGCCCACCACTCCATCCACCCTCCCAGTGGCACAGATCTGTTGACATCAGTCAGAGCTGCTTCTCCCTCAGGGAAGTATCAAGTAGGGTCCCAGTGGGAGCACTAAGGAATTTGTGTTAGCATAAGCCAGTGCTCATAAAACCTAACTATCGGAATCATAAAAAGCGCTGATTTGTTGCCTCTTTTCAGCAGTAAATTGCCACTTTTTCCTGTTCTGTTAGTTACATTGTGCAAACTATTCTGATTTACACTAGCACAGCATCATAAGCACTAGTGCTGCCCTACAAATGGATGCTGCCCATATCCTGGATTGTTAGAGAGTGCAATGTATATGAAGAATAATAAAAAGTTTATGCATAGAATGAGAAAGAATTAAAACATGAACAATGACTCTCTTGCAATAGCCCCATCATCCATTTCTTGCAAATAATATGACTGAAGCGTCATCATTTTTATTAAAAGAAATCCCACAAAGCTTTGAGAAAGAAAAGAAGGAAGAAAGGGTGAATATATTTGTATTAAAATCTTTTCAATCTAAGATGTAATCTCTTAATTGAAGAACTGAAAACAAGAGAGAGTCATGCATTTGTCTTTCTTAAAACTTGAAGATATATGGGGATTGAGGCTGCCATAGGTATTCAGATAAATCATACTGCCTTAGATGAATCAAAATAGGACTCTCTGACTTCTATGGCAGAAACTATTTCTTTGTGTTTGCAAAGGAAGCTCAAGTGAAAGTTGAACGTCTTCCTGAGGCCTCTCCCATTCATGTGCTATTTCTTATTTTTTCTTCCGTATGGGGACTGATAATTTCATGTAGACTTATGTGATTGGAAGAAAGGATTTCTTCAAATGTATAGAAACAAAACCAAGTCTTGGTAGTGATAGTGATGGTGGTAGTATTGATGATGATATACAGATTTGTATGTACGTATGCTAGCCTAACGTGCATTGAGCAGTTAATGTAGAAACAACCAGCCATTGTGCACATTCATGGAGAATGTACATATAATCTGCTCATGTAGAGAAAACTGAATCCTGCAAGAAAGGGAAAAAATAAGGAAAGAAAAGAGAAACTTTCCAGTTTGTAGTTCATGCTCATATTATTTATTGTATCGCTTCGTAGAAAAATCCCATTGGGGCCTACCTTTAGCATCCCGGGCTGCTCCAAAGGCCACACTCAGTTCTAATTACCAGTGTAAACAGGGATTCTTCTCACAGATGTTGGTGGTGTTACTTCAGATTTACACAGGTATAGCTGAGAATCGTATATGCCCCTGGGTCTTCGTATGAGAAGGTGAAGAAAATCAATTTCAATATTGAATAAGATGCCTGTGGAGAAGGTCACTAAACTCTATAGGACTGGAATTTTAATGAAGGAATCTCACAACATGGGGCATCAAGGATACTTTGATATGTGCTTCTTAGAACTCTATACGGGGATATATATTTGTGTGTTTGTGTAAGGTTGTGAATTAAATAAAGGTGCTTTGTTCTGTTTTGTTTTCCACCATGGAAAGAAAGCTTTCTTCGAACTTTCCTATTGAGAGGTAACTTTGCCGCAATTGCTCACAGAAAATCATAGTCCACCAGTCACACTATGAATTCAATTATATAGCATCATTGGTGGACATTAGATATGCTTTGGTGCTTATCAAAAGCAGGCAGATCTTTGTCCCAAGAAACTTACAATTGAAATTGTTATGTTATAATTTAAGATGCATTTTCATACTAATTTTATTGCAACATTCTCTCCCTCTCCCTCTGTCTCTCTGTGTAGATAGATGAGAAACTGTAGATGTGTCTTTATGTATTTCTGTAAAATTTCTGGGGGAGGGGGTCACAAAATTTCAAAATACAGTAAGCACATTTTCAATGTCAAAATAGATGATACTCTAAAAATAGTACAATCAAGAGCTGCAGTAGAAAAACAATAAGCCTGGTCAAGATAAAACAGATCAAACTAAATGGAATTGCCTGGCATTTTTTAAAGGTAGCTGCCTAGTGTTGAAATGACATTAGGGCAGGCACCAGAAAGGAGGCATTCTTTGGGAGGGCATTCTTCAATTGGGGTGACAACACTAAGAAGGCCATTTTTCACTTGACACTCACAGTACTTCTTATGGTAGAGAAAGGCAGAGACAAGCTTCTGATGAATATCTTAGGGGAATATCTGGAGAGTAAGAAACTTCAGGAAAGCATTCGTGCAGGTTTCCTATTTCAATCCTCAAAAATGTCCTGCAATGTAGTTTTCCTTGATATAGAATGATAAGCTCAATTTAAGGCACTTGAACCAGGTCTTCCTAGCTTCAAAGGGAAGTACAGGGAGAAACTGGGTGAAAAAAATGAATGCTTGCCATTGTAGCTGTAGTTACATAGAAAACAGTGACTGGGTTCACACAGCATGTTAAACCATGGTAGCTTATAAGCCTTGGTGGCTTAGTGAGTTGTCTGAACTCAGCATTGTTCCTGCAGGACTGATAATAAAACCCCAACTAGTCATGGGTTTAATAAATCCACCATGGCTTATTGTTTTGTCTGAACTCAAACAACACAATAAGCCATGATTAAGAGTCAATAAACAAGAGAGCTCCTGGACAAGGGTGACAGAAAGGGATGCCCCACTAGCCTCATTGCTAGCAGTGGGGGGCACTTCAAAATTTGGGGAGACCCCAGGGTGGGGAGGCATTCTTGTTTCTTTAAATCACAAACCTAGACCTCCCACCCCACTGGGCTTTCATTCAAGTTTTCCCACATCCTGAGGTGATACCCACTCAGGCTTAATAGCAAAACTGTGGGGGCAGTTGGGGCTTCCTTAGCAGCCCCTCAAACTCTGGAGAACCTGCCTGGAAGAGGAGAGACTTGAGGGTGGGTCCCCCCAAACAATCTTTTTTTATAGGTTCCTGGGGTTTTTTAGGGTGCCCTCATGCCTCTGCATCATCCAAACTTGGGAAAATGAGAGCAGCCCAGGACCACTTGCACACCTCATAAAATCTCTGAAGATTCTGCTGCAAAGAGTGATTTACACCCCCATACCCCACTTAAAAATAGTTGAAATAGTTAACACAGACTACAGAGTCACAGCTTGGGATGTCACTGTGCCTGTGTGGACAAATGTCCATGCCCTATTGCAGTGGTGGTGAACCTATGGCATGTGTGCTGCAGGGAGCATGCAGAGCCCCCTCTGTTGGCACACGAGCCAAGTTGCCCCAGCATCCGAGCATCGGATAACAGTGCACATAGCGGTCATGTGCATGCTTGGAAAGGAGTAGTGGCACCAGGCAATAATGTCACGAGCTGCAACTCATTAGCCACGACTTGTCCAAGCTTTTGCATGGACAGTCAGTGCTCTGCCAATAATGTATATGTGTGTGTGTGTGTGTGTGTCTGTGTCTGTGTGTTGTTTTTTCTAAACTAAAACCTCAGTATTCAGGTTTTATTGCAGTGTTGGCACTCTGTGATAAATAAATGGGTTTTGGGTTGCAGTTTGGGCACTCGGTCTCTAAATGGTTCACCATCACTGCCCTGTTGTAATTCTGTAGCCCACTGATCTTTTTCCCCCCCTTTCGGATTTTGTTCTTTAAAGGCATGCACAGGATGGAAAGCACCTTTAGCACCTTGCGGGGTGGGTTGAGCATGTGTGCATGCGGCCCTGGCCTGCCCTTGCCTTCCCAAGTGTGGTTAACACAGGCACATTTTGAAAAAAAGCAAGCTGTGGCCAGGGCTAACTGGCTTGCCATCGCTGAGGGGACATCTTGCTGTTTTGGCATCCCCCCTGGGATATAACAGAAGGAATGAGGTGGAGTGGAGGGTCACAGGCCCTGCTGCACCTGCTCTTCTGTCATGCCCAGAGGATTGTTCCTCTCCGTGCATAGCTAAAATTCCCAAGGGGATTAAAGTGTTGTGTGAACTCAGCCGGTTACTCATTAATTACTTAACATGCAAGCAAATATAAATTAACCCTAAAGAGAATCCTGGCAGAAGAAAGAAATGTGATCAACAGGAAAATGGAATTCAAAATATTATGAGTATATAAAATACAGACGCTGTGGGAGATTAGTTTGGCAGTTCTTATCTAAAAGAAGAGCTGATTAAAGAAGTTATAAGAAGAGCCAATGAAATCCTACAAAGCTACTTAAGTCAGAGTACTTTGAAAAAAGCACATAGACCACTGTTAATGAAGGGACTTTTATGTTTTAGGATATAGCTTGCTGAGGTAAATTATTTAATATGAATTGCTGTATGTCCCTTTTTCTTTATTTTGAAGATAAATGGTTTTATTTAAAGCTTCAGTTTATGGCTTAATGCTAATAGCATTCACCAGGCTATTTTCTGCCTCTGCAAATGAGTGGAACTCTTCCTCCATTCATTTGCATGGTGGGGAGGATTTCCCCTGCTGAAAAATGGCTGCAGGGAGCTAAGCGGCCTCCTGCAAGGATTCTTGGGACAGGCGGCCATGGGCGGGAGGTGAGCTTAACCCCTCCTCGGGCCCACCAATGCTCCCTCCCTCCCCACCCCTCTATCTCACACACACACACACACACACACACACACACACACACACACACACACACGAGAGGGGGGAAGCTATAGTCAATTTCTCTCTCACACACATACAGACTCTCTCTTACACATACACACAGAAAAGCTAAGTGAGTCACAGACAGAGACACATGCACACTGCAGAAGGAGCAAGAGGGAGAGGGAGGGAGGTGTGGTACTCCAATCATTTCTGTGATTTGCCCTCCAGCCTCGACCAGCATTTAATTTGTGGTGATGCCCAGGGGGCACTTTTCCAAAATGCCAAATGTACCCACATGTTCAAGAAAGGTTGAGACCCCTACTCTGTCCTGTTTCTCATATTTCTTTGGATATGGCCTATGCCTCAGAAGTGTAGTTCATGAAAGGTGAAATTTTTAACACTTGCATATTTTTTTTCCTTAACAATGTATTACATTTTTCTCCAAGAAGTTCAAAGCATTGTATTCAGATCATTTTCCATCATTTTATCTTCATGGTAAACTTGTATGGTAACTTATACTGAAATACAGTGATTGGCCTAAAATCACTACTAGTGAAATCTTCATGGCTCAATAGGAATTTGGACTCAGGCCTACCCAGACCTAGTCCTGCACTCTGACCATCAGAGTGGCAAAACACACTCCCATGTTCATGTGTACAATTGGAGTTGACTCCCTAAAATAATACTGGCTTATCTCATACTGGCCCAGTTGATGAAATCTTCCACAAGGAGTAGGCCCATGTCACAGCCACATGGAGGAAGTATCATATATGCAGCATGACTGTTCTGCTTTCTTGAGATTTGTAGGAGCATGGGAAGCAAAATGTATCCCCCATATCCATGTGCACAGTTGGACTTCACTCTGAAATAATACTGGCTGGCCCAGTTAAAATACCATCTCCCACATATGTGCCAGCATGTGTATTCAGCTTCCATGTGGCAATTTGTATCAGAATGGCAGGCAAAAGGACACTCCTGTGATCATGAAACTTGTTGCATTGTCCCTTTGGCTGTAAGTTGCTTCTTTCATACATCTGTGCCTCCAGGATCATTCCTTGAGGGGCATTTTAGCATATATGGCTACACTCTATTTTGGCTGTTCCATCTGAAAGTTTCCATACACTCTATTTTGGCTGTTCCATCTGAAAGTTTCTGAAATTCATAGAGAGGGCATCACTACCTCACATGGAACTGGTGCTACTGGTTATTTCCTCTTCTAGCAAAGTGTTAATGGAAAATAAACTCTGTGCTGTAGTTTGAACAAATTGCATTGCATTAGAATGCTGCTCTTTTGGCCAGAGGAGTAAATGAGATGAAGGATATCATTTAGGGGGCTTTCCCTACTGGGCATAATACCTAATTTATTTTCATTTACTTTAATTTTTCTACATGAATGGCTGCAAGATGCACTAAACTATTAAATGTGGACAATTCCCAGGTCATAAGATGTACAACTGAAGGGTGTAATGAATATATATTTACAATGGCTAGCAAGTCCGCTCAGATACAGATGGTACTGGTGTGCCCAGAATGACAGGTCTCTGCATAATCAATCTGACAACTGGATTTCAGAAAGGGCTGAAAATATTCCGAGGGTTCCTGTGGTATGGCAGTGAGAATGCATTGAAACAAAACCTAATCTGGTGATTCAATAATGACACAATGAGGGACTTCCTTGGAAATGAAAATCTACAGCTAGACAGATCGGGAGGAAATGGTGGGGACAGAGACTAGTTTCTACCAGTTCTAATAGCCTTTCTTTGGAAAGCGAATGCAAGGGAAAGTTTTTTGGGGGGATGGGAATCATATCTGCTTATCAGTGGCCTTCCTTAAGGGGGCATGAAGGTGCATTGCTCCTTAACATGGCACCACAGGGACAGGCATGAGGCCCTTCCTGTGAGTCCTTCCTCAGGAGGGAAACCTGTGACAGGTTGGGAAGTACCCATGTTTGGGAGCCAAGTTCCCTGCTTTACAGAGAACTATCCTCTATTTGAATGGCTACCTGAAGACACTTCTGTGCTTGAAAGTGTCCTCTGTTTGAAGGACGGTCCTCTCCAAATCTGATTTAAGGATGAAGAACCATAAGAAGGAAGAGTAGCAGGGGCCTCCAAGTTGTCCATCAACATCACCTAGACCTCAAACTAAACTGACAAATACTTTACCTGGTCACAGTCTCCCCCACTATGACATGTATGCATTTCCAGTAATATTATAGATATTATTGTGAAATGTATATCTATGCATATTAATTAGCACTAGGCAAATTAAGAGCTCTCTTTTTTCAGTGATGCTATTCCACTTTTTTGGCTATATGTATGTGGTAAAAACTTCATATAATTGGCTCTACCATTATGGTTTGGCTTTGAATCATTGCTGTGACAGCACAACAATAAGCATGAAGCAGTGGCTCTTGCACAGCTGTGTTAATAATGTGTGTTTATTTTTGCTGGAGTGCAGCAGCGAGAAAAGAAAGTGCAGTTGATGCAGTATCAGTTAGCACCTTGCATGTAGAAACAGACTACAGCCTGAAACATCATCCCCTCAAGCACACCGCAGTGGTGTCAATTCATTTGTTCAGTGAATCAAAGACTGATTCACATATGAAGTGTGTATATAACTTAATTTCTTTTTTCTTGATTGCAGCAAATTAATGTGTGAGCTGAGTCCATGGTGTGTGAACAGATGTATCTGCTCTGCTTCTGATGGAACTTCTGCTGTGTGAAAGAATCTTCTGGAAATGTCTTTAGATCCAGATTCAAGTTCTGTTTTATCATGCATATTATCTAGCTTCTGATAGGTAGTACAGCAGACCTGCTACTGGGATATTTTAAAAGTCCCATTATTTCTCTCATTTCATAAAGAAATATTTTAATTCTCCAACAAATGCCTACATGTGTTTTGTTGAAGCAGAACTTTCCAAAAGCGATATTTTGTTGGTAACGCCATCAGATTATTCAATACTATGGATTCTCCCCGCCCCTTACATGTGTACATCTTTCTTCCTGTTTCTAACTTCCCAAGAAAATCCTTTAGATATTTTACTTGAGCAAGACCCTCTTGTTGCTAAGCTTACTTCCACTGTAGATGAAACTTAATTTCAGCTCTACTAAGGGATTAGGCCTGGGGTGGAGAAACAACAGCTGTATGCTTCACTACTGAAGTGATACTCATAAAGGAACCCCCTGCCCCCAGTTCAATCATTCTTTGGAGGAAAATGGCAAGGTATAAATCTAAAAATAAATACAAATGCAGGACAAGAAGGTAGTAATTCTCTCTCAGTGTTGTTTTTCAAAGTCTGGTACTTAGTGGCACATTGTCTTTGAAACTTGGAAACTGTACTTACTCATAATCATTAGTGTGATGGATAGATTCATCTTTCATAAATATGTCTAATTCCTTCTGAAAGCTGCCTAAACTAGTGGCCATCATGACAGCTTTTGGTAGTGAATTCCACACATTAATTCCACACAGTATAACAAAGCACTTATTTTGGTCTCTCTTGGGTGCCCTGCTGATCAGTTTCAAGTTCTAGTATTATGAACATACTCATCGTATACTCATGAAACTAAACTAAGCATACTTGTTATATACTCATGAGTGTTTTTCAGTGGAGTAAAATTCACACATTCAGTGCTAGCCACCAAGGACCCAGTAATCAAGGGAAGAGAAATCAAGTAATGGACATGGATGTGTGAAATACCCCCACATGTGGTTAACATCTGGATGCAACTTTTAGTAGGAAAGTACTCTCTGATAGAAGAGCACCAGGGTTGGGGTTTGGGCTGGGACTGGGGCTGCTGCTCTGATATTTTTCGCCTGTTTTAATAAAATTCTCTTTCACTTTGCACACACACACATACACACACAGAGAGAGGCAGGGCAGCATAATCCTGGGGCTGCTAGACAGTGTCTACATAGCCAAAGAACTTTTGCTCCAAGGTCAGAGCTGGCCCGCAGAGTACCTTCCTCTTATTACTTACAACTGACATGGAAAGAACTGTGCCAACTGCTTCTGTGAGTTTACAAAGTTTTGAAAAGTGGGTTGAGGGACATTCTGGAGCACTGCCACATTATGAAATTTCTTGGCAGCGCCCCAGGTACTTTCCCCTCTAAAGCACCACACTTAGACAGCAAAAAATGGGAATCTAAATGTGTTACAGGGTGGAAGAAGCACAGAAGTTACCTTTGCCTCTGTGCTCAGGGCTTCTCATAAGATGCCTGCAGTCCTCCTAGTTTAGAGGACTAAAGGCATATGGATTGGATTGTGCACTATGACAAGCACCTAACTGAATTTGCGGTAAAATGGTTATTGTGCATTGTTGAACTGTGAGCACTTTGGAACAGAAAGAACATTAATTATGTGTAGTCCTTCAATATTGCTTATTCACTTTCAAAGACATTTTATTTTACACAGATCATTTGGCCTTGATCAATATTTGAGAATGGAAAGGAATCCTCCCTCAACTAAAATCCACTGGTAATCTGCAAGTGACTGTATTGTGACAGTAGCTTAAACACAACATTAAAAAGTACATTTAATCATTGGAACAGAATAAAGTAGCATTTTGAAAGAAATGGATCCAACTTGGAATATCTAAGAAGTCATGGCAAAGATATTATAGTTGGCTCAGGTAAATTCCACAGTTGAAATATCGCTATAGAAAAGGAAATTTTGGGTGCCAGTAATTTCCCAAATAATTTAAGTGAGACAATGTGCTTGGATTTTGATAGTTGGTTCCAGATTGGGAGAAGCATATGGCAATCATTCCGGTTTTCCCACAAACTCCTTTGCTCCTACACAGTATCATGGTCCTTATGGCAAAGTGAAAACAGTGAGTGACGAAGATGTAGGCTGCTGGCTTTTGTGCTTTTGCAGCCTCCTTACCTGGTAGGTAATGTAAAATCAACAGACGCCTCCCTGCAAACTGTAGAGTACTGGGAAAAGGCAGCCAGGATGGGCATCAGATGTAGCACCTTTTGCTGGGTTGAGAACTTGGCATCTAGGTGAACTGGAAGGCACTGTGGTTGAAACAAACAAAGATAAGGGATGTATCTCATAATCCCAATTTAATTAAATGTGTCTTAGGCTTTAATTAAAAATGGTGACATCTTCCCTGTTCTTTTGCAATTTGGGATGACTCTGTTCATGAATATCTCAAGTGCAGCATGTTCCTTTTCCGATGTCCTGTGTATCCGGTCATCTGAACTACTTACTAGTTCAGTTACATGATCAGTGAGAAGAAAACTTCTTTGAAAACCTAACATTTGGTTCAGTGATGAGCTGTGGTGCAGCTACTTCATTTTAGGCTCAGGACAATGAGTGAATACAGTGCCATTTTCATTGACTAGGTGCATCACTTAGCAATGGAATGTACAACTATTGTGAAACTATTATGCTTTATATCTACTTCTACATTGCTAATATGTTAAACTGACACCACCAACAATACTGCTTGCCAATGCTGATATAAATAGCAAGAATCACAATGCTCTGAACACATGCAGTTTTGCTCTCTTATCATAGCACCATCATAACTACAGGAGTAAAATGGAGTTTGCTGACTCTGTCTTGATGCCCTATTATTTGGGTATCATTATTTGGGTGTTTATTTGGCATTTCTTAAGCCTGCAGACTAATGGTCTTTGCCCTTAGATTTTTATGAGAAGGATCAATGAATAAGAGAGGGCCTTGCAGACCATTTAATCCAACTTGATGGAAGAGAAAAAATATTCCCCAAGTCTGGCTACCCCAAAGATCTGCTGGCCCCATGTTGTTTGAAGCTTTAAAGTTAAAGATTAGCACTTGAACTATGCCTGGTAATGGGTCAAGAATTTTGTTTTATAATTATATTCCTTGTCTGATATGCTTGGCCAGTTCTGCAAAGTGAGTCAAGTCAAGAGGAAGTCCATGAATACTTGTAGACCCCTGGTTGTGCAACCAGCAACCATCTTCAGCTGCCATTTATGGTGGTCAATTTTCTTTCCTGTGTGCTACTTTCAGTGGCAACTGCAGACACAGAAGGGTACTGCTTGTGCAATGTGTGGGGCTCAGTTCCTGCCAAACATCCTGCATACCTTTGCCAGGACTCTGGACTCTGGGCTGCAGCAGCAAGTGAATCTGGCCAAGTTTATGCACAATATGGATTTCTCACACATCCCTACAACAGATGGGGCCTTTTTGGTGGAGTCCCAGTGTTTAGAGAAACACTGTGTATTTTAAAGCAGGTCTTAAAGACTTGTTTGTTCTAAGCAGGTTTCAGTGAATATTCTCTTGTTTCTGATTTAACTATTTTAAATCTTGCACCACTGTCTGTCTTGCTTTCATATTTATAAATTTTATGTTGCTTTATGATATTTTAACAGTGGTTGATTTAATATTTTAGTTTCTTAGTTTTGCAGACTGTAAGTGTATAGATTGTAATGTACATTATCATGACTTTTCTGTAGAGATAGTGAAAGTTTCATTTCATTTAGGCTTTGATAAGAGTTTGACAATATTCACAAAATTCTTCATATTTGGGACAAAAAATAACTTGCAGCTGAAACAAAATAAATGTGGAAGAAACCAAAACTAATGGGTTTGTCCATATAGGCACTGCGATTTGAGTGCTTTGCTTGCAATCCCCAGGTATCCAACCATATTAGTGCTAAATGAAGGTTGCCACAGCTTTTTCCGACAGGCTACTCATCTATAACAACTTCATGGTAAGCAGGTACATCACTGTTCCCTCCATGCTGGGAATAACTGTATTTGCACCAGGCACATTCAGAATTTACAGTTATTCCCAAAATAGAGAGAACAGCTGTAATTTTTGAATTTGGCTGGTACAAAGGGATAGGAATGTTTATTCTTGTTTTGTTAAGAATTGATTGACATTTGCAAAATTCTTCATATTCAGAGGAGAAAGAACTTGACCCATAAAAAGTTAGAATGTAAAAAAGAAAGAAAGGGTTAAAAAGAATAGGGAAGAAAGGAAAACTTATGCAGAAACCAAAAGCAGCAATTTCTCTCATCCCTACTTTTGTGTGGAAAGTTGCTGCAGCTCCCTTGGGAGGGTTATAGCCCTAAAAGCCTGTAAAGGCAAGATAAAATAAAAATATCAACAACCCACACAGCACATGCATGGAATAACTGTGGTGAAATGGTGTCACAGCAAAAAAGCATACGCAAGGGAGGGTTCTCTTCACCTTTTGGCCCTCTCAGAACCACATGCTGCACTTTTAATTGCTTTCTATCCACCTCCGCTTCATATAGATGGAGCAGAACTAGAGCCAGTCCTTCCTCCATCACGTCTGGCTTGACCCTTAGATGCTGCAGCAGCCCTGAAGTTTCCTGAAAAATATGGATATTTAGTGAAATATGTTCCCTTTTTAATAGGAAGTAATCCTTTTTGGAGAAGCATCACACGTAATTTGGTGCAATTGAACTTCGTCTTTAACCTTTTGCTATGATTTATGTGATTAGGTCACCAGAGAAAGCCGTTTTTGAAAGCATGATTAACCACTTTAAAGAAATCATTTCTTTCCTCAAGCACTTTGTGTAACTACGCTTCCTCAAGTGTTTGTCCCTCCCTTGCAAAATTGTTGGGGGTAGGGTGGGAGTTTGTACAAGAGGCAGAAACTAAAGCCATCCCAAAGAAAAAGAAATGCAAGAAAGCAAAATGGCTGTCTGAGGAAGCTTTACAAATAGCTGAGGAAAGAAGGGAAGTGAAAGGCAAGGGAGAAGGAGAAAGATACACTCAACTGAATGCAGAATTCCAGATAATAGCTAGAAGAGATAAGAATGCCTTCTTAAATGAACAGTGCAAAGAAATAGAAGAAAACAATAGAATAGGGAGGACCAGAGATCTCTTCAAGAAAATTGGAGATATGAAGGGAACATTTCATGCAAAGATGAGCATGATAAAGGACCAAAATGGCAGGGACCTAACAGAGGCAGAAGAGATTAAGAAGAGGTGGCAAGATTACACAGAACTATACAAGAAAGAGCTTAATGTCCCTGATAACCACAATGGGGTGGTCACTGACCTCAAGCCGGACATCCTGGAATGTGAAGTCAAATGGGCCTTAGGAAGTCTGAGCAACAACAAAGCTAGTGAAAGTGACAGTGTTCCAGCTGAGCTAGTCAAAATCTTAAAAGACAATGCAGTAAAAGTGCTACACTCAATGTGCCAGCAAATTTGGAAAACTCAGCAGTGGCCACAGGATTGGAAAAGGTCAGTTTACATTCCAATCCCAAAGAAGGGCAATGCCAAAGAATGTTAAAACTACCGCACCATTGCACTCATTTCACATGCTAGCAAAGTTATGCTCAAAATCCTACAAGCTAGGCTCCAGCAGTATGTGAACCAAGAACTACCAGAAGTACAGACAGGATTTCGAAGAGGGAGAGGAATTAGAGATCAAATTGCCAACATACGCTGGATCATGGAGAAAGCTAGGGAGTTCCAGAAAAACATCTACTTCTGCTTCATTGACTATGCTAAAGCCTTTGATTGTGTGGATCACAACAAATTGTGGCAAGTTCTTAAAGAGATGGGAGTACCTGACCATCTTATTTGTCTCTTGAGAAACCTATATGCGGGTCAAGAAGCAACAGTGAGAACTGGACATGGAACCACAGATTGGTTCAAAATTGAGAAAGGAGTTTGGCAAGGCTGTATACTGTTGCCCTGCCTATTCAACTTCTGTGCAGAGCACATCATGAGAAAGGCGGGGCTAGATGAATCACCAGTTGGAATTCAGATTTCTGGGAGAAATATCAACAACCTCAGATATGCAGATGATACCACTCTAATGGCAGAAAGTGAAGGGGAACTAAAGAGCCTCTTGATGAGGGTGAAGGAGGAGAGCGCAAAAGTTGGCTTGAAACTCAACATTAAGAAAACTAAGATCATGGCATCCGGTCCTCTTCACTTCCTGGCAAATAGATGGAGAAGAAATGGAGGTAGTGACAGATTTTATTTTCCTGGGCTCCAAGATCACCGCAGACGGGGACTGCAGCCAGGAAATTAAAAGACGCTTGCTCCTGGGGAGGAAAGCTATGGCAAATCTAGACAGCATACTAAAAAGCAGAGACATCACCCTGCCAACAAAAGTGCGTATAGTCAAGGCTATGATTTTCCCAGTAGCAATGTATGGCTGTGAAAGCTGGACCATAAGGAAGGCTGAGTGCCAAAGGATTGAGGCCTTTAAATTGCGGTGCTGGAGGAGATTCCTGCGAGTCCCTTGGACTGCAAGGCGATCAAACCGGTCAGTCCTAGAGGAGATCAACCCTGACTGCTCTTTAGAAGGCCAGATACTGAAGATGAAACTCAAATACTTTGGCCACCTAATGAGAAGGAAGGACTCCCTGGGGACGAGTCTAATGCTGGGAACAATAGATGGCAAAAGAAGGGGACGGTGGAGGATGAGGTGGCTAGATGGAGTCACTGAAGCAGCCGGTGTGAGTTTAAGTGGACTCCGGAGGCTGGTGGAGGACAGGAAGGCCTGGAGGAATGTTGTCCATGGGGTCGTGATGGGTCGGACACGACTTCGTGACTAACAACAACAACGGTGGGAGTAAGAAACATGGAAACATTTTGCTTGGAAGAATTGTCTCAGAGTTTTGAAAAGTGAGGAGCCTGGAGAACAAAGACTGCCAGTAGTGAAAGGTCTGGAAGCTGTACTTGCTGTTGAGCAGCAATGCATATGTGATTGGAATGGAAAAGAGTAGGAATGGCCAGATCAGTCTTGCTGGTCAACATCATTTGGCAGGCATTCACTCATAAGTCTGCTCTACAATTCTCAGCATTCATCTGTTTTTTTAAATCAAAATGCAAATTTACATTAAAATCTATTTAAATATGTATTTTCAAAACTATTTTTCTTAAAATAGACTTTTCTAAACATATGATATCTGAACTTTACTTGTTAAAATGCATTTGGGTCTATTCTAGGAGCTGAGAAATAAATTGCAACAGTGCAGTGTGAAATCCAGCAGATATTCATTATGATCTGGTGATAAGATGGTGGGACTGTGGATCTGGGAAATCTGAGCTCTTGTCTTTGCTCCATGAAGCTCATGAGGTGACTTTGAGCCAGACACAGACTCTCAGCCCAAACCTACCTCACAGGGTTGTCGTTATGAGGATAAAATGGAGCTAGGTAAACCACTCTGGCTTCCTTACAGGACTTCCTAACCTTCCTTCTTAACTTGCCTGCATAGCTATTCATTGAGTTAGCATATTGAATTATCTTTGCTAAGCTGGGAAGGTGCAGGCCTGCAGCTGGATAGGTGACCACATGTGGAAGGGGAGCAGGGAGTTGGACTCCATGTCTTTATGGGCTCCTTTCAAATCTATTTCTATTTATTCTATTCTTTAAAAAAGTCAATATGATGATGATGATGGATACCCATGATGGCTTTCTTAGTTTGACAGATGGGAATCAGCCCAGTTTATACTGGAATTTGCAGTGATAGTATTCCTAAAAGAATCCTTATTGAAGGGTAAAATATCTATCAAAGTTTTTCTCTAGTGCTAAAAGGGTCATTTACAATCGTATCTCTTGTTTCCTTACAATGACAAACGCAAAGAAATGGAAGAGAGTAAGAAAAAGGGAAGAAAAGAGGCCTCTTCCAGATCAAAGAAATCAAAGGAAAATTCCAACTTAGGAATGCTAAAAGACAAGCAAGGGAACATACTATCTGACCATGAGAAAATAAGAGAAAGTGGAAAGAATATACAGTAGATCTAAACAGAAGAGATGAAAGGATGACAGACTTCTTCAAAGCAGAATCCCATGAAGAATAGCCTGCGATATTACTAAGTGAAGTGTAAGCTGCTCTGAAATCACTTGTAAAGAATAGTAGATAGGATACCAAGAGAACCATTTCAAGCTGCAGAAAATGAATCAGTCCAAATCCTAACAAAAATACATCAACAAATATGGAAAACAAAACAATGGCCCATAGACTGGACATCTTCAATATATATTCCAGTCCCCACGAAAAGAGATACAAAACATTGCAGAAATCATAGGACCATTGCATTAATCTTGCTCACAAAGTGTTACAACAAAAATACTACCCTATATGGAGCAAAAAATGCCAGAAGTCCAAGCTGGATTGTGAAAAGGAAGAGTACTAAAGATCATATTAAAAATGTTGACTAATGGAGTGCACCAAAGAATTTCAGAAAAAGATTTGTCTGTGCTTTATAGATTACCACAAAAGCTCTGACTGTGTAGACCAAGAAGCTATGAATGATCCTGAAAAAACAGGTGTGGCTCAGCACTTGATTGACCTGATGCGCAACCTATATCATAGACAAGATGCTACAGTTAGGACAGAATATGAAGAAGCGGAATGGCTTTCCATAGGCAAAGGTGTCAGACAAGGATGTGTTTTATCTCCCTATCTGTTCAGTCTGGACACAGAACATATCATAGGGAAAGCTGGATGAATGGAGCTGTCATGGACAGGGCATTTTGGAGGGCTTTCTTTCATAGGGTTGCCATTGGTTGAAGATCACTTGAAGGCAAATAACAACAACTCTGTTTTCCAATGTAAATGCTTCTCTCTGCATGGCGGAAGGCACTCGGAGGATGTTGGCAATGTTGCTGCTGAGAAAATGGGCACATTTTAGTGAGGGAAATGCCCTCCCCGTGTCACCTGGCCTCCAGGAAAAGTCCCAAGAGGCAATATGGCTGTTGAGGCAAGATCAGTTTCTCATTTTTATTCTATGTGCAATGACCATTGTCCAATGGGAACAGAGACAACTTGCTAATGCATCTTACAGCTATATGCTTATATAAAGATATATATGGCGGGTTTTTAAGCCCTTTAATACTTTTCCAAACTAATTGTCAATGAGGGACTTTGTTTTAATGTCTAAGGGTCCCATCATTGACCATTAGTTTGTGACCCTCTGAACCCAAAGGATTATGGGCAACCAGGGGAGGACATTGCTTCTGTGTTTCTCTCACTATCCAAAACAATTGATTTCAGCATTCTAAATTTGTAACCCCTAAATGTGAGGAGGAGGAGCTGAAGCACAACTTGACCCTTTCCGTGTGCACGTGTGCACACTCACACACACACACACACTCACTCACTCCTACTCTGAAGTCACACTTCTAGCTTGGGACCTGCAGCTGAAACAGAAACAATCATGCTAGCTAAAGGGTGGCAGGAGGACATTCCAAATTCAGAGCCCCAGCTTTGACCTTGAAGGAATTTTCCAAGGGTGGAATGGGGCCCTTAATTTTTTTCAGTCATTCAGAAGCATCAAGTCTCCCTAGGAGTGGGAGCTGGGAATTTCTTAATAGAGCCACAGTATCACAAAGGAGGCTTAGGCAACCAACAGATGAAGCCTGTGCAACTTGTGATGCAAAGAGCCAAGCAGACCCTACCGTTGTGTGGGAGGTACCTGATTTTGGGCCTTCCTTCTAAGCATACCCATCACTCAGCCTTTGTGTTTCTGCTCCCAGTATTAAAAGTCTCACTAGTGCTTTGGGAATCTTATCATCTTGGTGTTCCTTACTGCTTCCATATTGTCTTCCTGTCCATGCTGTATCTTCTCGTTTGAACTGATTTGGACTGCTCTTACTTAATCATGATTGTGATTAGGCCCTAAGACATTAAGCTCATTTGAACTAAGGTATCTACTTCTGTGCACATGACTACATCTCTTATTTCGCCTTACAGCTATCTGTCCTGGACACATATACCAATTTTATGCTAGTAAAGGGTTGCTTTGAACATGTGCAATATCTTCTAGCTGGATTTTTAAAAAGTGTTTCGTTGTGGTCCTCTCCTACACCAAGATGATGTAAGGGAAATTATGTTATTGTTCAATACACTTGTACCCATCTAGAAATTGGTGGTCCCAGTGGTGCTAAACGTGACCAGAGGGTTATTTGGAGGAGAAAAATTGTGGATGGGGAAAGGATTTTAAACTACAGAGCTTCTCTTCTCTAAATCTCCTCCTTCTGAAGCTGCATTTCCAAAAACAAAGTAGCTACTGGGGTTTAAAATTTGCATGCAGTGTGTACTTTGGCCCCTAGTAAAAAGTCTTCTCTTTTTTTCTTGCTCTGTCTCAAAAAGCTTCATTGCCAGAGAGGTCTCACTGCTGTCCATGCACATACTATTCTGTTTGGCTTTGGGCACAAGTACCAGTTGAAAGCTACAAACTCTTCCTATAGCAGGCAGGTTGTGACCCATCAAAATTCCCTGGCTGGCTGAACAGTGATTAACATTTAAAATATATGCAAACTAGGCTCCTAATTAAAGTTCAATAATGTAAGACTTTGAACCTGTTCATTGCCTTTGGAAATAATCAGAAAAGCAGCCTGCTTATCACCTAAAGTCATTATCATAAAGCACAGAATTTGCAACCCCTCCATTCTTCAACTCCATTGCAGGGACAAAAAATGCATCAAAGCACAGAACGTTCATTCGAAAGCTGCATTTCAGGTTTCTTTTAGGGTTGCTCTGAACACAGTTTCCTCTTTGCGCTATGGGATGCTGCAAAAAGTGTCACAGCAGAATGCATTTGCCAATTCTGAAAGGCAGCCGCAGTGTGAACTAACCCTTGGCTGTGCAGAATTTTTTGTGTTTCAAGGGGTTGGTTGGTTGTGAAACATTTGTCAGTCAATTATTTATTTATTTATTTATTTATTTATCGATTTATATCCTGCCTATCCCTACAAAGGGCTCAAGGCAGCTTACATCAGCTTACTCCTCCTCCATCTTATCCCCACAACCACAGCCCTGTGAGGGAGGTTGGGCTGAGAGTCTGTGACTGGCCCAAAGACACCCAGTTGGTGCCATGGCTGAGCGGGGACTAGAACCCAGATCGTCTGAGTCCCGGTCCCATGCTCTTAACCACTACACCACACTGGGTCTCAAAATATTGAGGTGGGTGAAGGAAAAAATTTGGGTAGGGGAGTTTAATGTTTTATTATAATAACATTTTTATGAGGTAGAATCTCCCCTTTGATGATTTTTGCTTCAGTTTGTAGACCTTTTTGCCTTTTCATTTACTTGGCTCTGTTACTCTCTGCCTCAACTTCATTACCCTCAATGATGCCATCATGTAGCCATATTTTATAGTTGCTATGAGGGACATGCACTGCTTTTATAGGAGCTGCTGGACATGCATATCTTTGTACCACTCCAAATGAAAATATGGGTGATATTAGGAAGCAATGGGACCAGTCAACATCTTATGACTTCCAAAGAGAAATGGTTTTCCTGCCTTCCTGCCCTAGAGGAATGTCTGCTAAAGGAAAGGGTTTTCTTCTCTCTTGTGCAAGCATTTGTTAAATGCGCCTGAGGAGAAGAGAGGAAGACTCCTTTTCTGTAGATAAGGTCATAATACAGTAGTTGATAGATCCAATGAGGGAACCCAATAAAGGCAAGGAGAGATAAAGGGTCAGTGACCTAATATTGCTTCAATTTCTTAATCACTGAAAAGTAAGCTCTGAAGGGACCAAAACTGATAGCAGCCTGGCTGTTTTTACAATGGAGCCACTACATTTTGTTGCCTGTCAAGGACCTTCAAAGATATAACACCCATAAGCCACCTGCTATGGAATATTAAATGTTGTATATCAGGAGCCTTCATAAAGGAAACATTATTAGCTTTGAATTAGAAAGAAAGGAGTTTTTTTTGGTGGGGGGGCAGGTCCTGGGAGAATGAAAATTGTACCATTTAAACCATGTGAAAACACACGATTCAAACAGAAATTTCTAGATTTATCCTCTTCTTAAAATCATTCAATCATCCTCAGTAATAGCTGATTTTTAAAGGGGAAAAAAAGAATTATATGACTTGGCCCAGAACATGGAAATGGATCAGTTTCTCGATAAAAGACAGCCAGTGCAGTGTAGTGATCAGAGAACACTGGAACTTGTTCTTGCTATGAATCACACTGAGTGACTGTAAGCCAGTCGGTGGCTCTCAGCTTAACCTGCCTCACATGGTTCTTGTGAGCATAAAATGGGAGCAAGAGGACTATGTAATCTGCCTTGTTTTTTTAAGAGAAAAAGCAGGATATAAATATAATCAATCAGTAAATAATGGTTCTGCTGAATGCATAAACTCCCATAAAATGTACATCTAGATCAATTTTTGTTAAATGCAAAACAGTTAGATAACAGTTTTATCTTAGGAAGCATTTAATAAATAGGCTCCTCCTTCATTTAGCAGAACTACCTGTACCTTTTCACCACAATATGTTGCATTTCCCTATCCCTCCAAAGAAACAGTCAATGATATGAGGTGGTACAGACAACTGTAGAACTCTCTCCTCACCTACTTCCACATACATTAAATCATTACAATGGGAGGAAGCCATTTGAATAACATTCAGCTTCATTTGGAATGGTGTATTTGTTAGGAAGCGGTTGAACAAACATTGGTGACTTCTCTTGGAGTCCACCATTTTGTTGGTTTTCCCAACAATGCTGTCATTCCAGGAAGAAAAATGGCAGCCATGGAAAAAAAGCAATAGCTTTTCTCACTCATGATTGTCATTCCCCCCTTCCAAATAGTTTCAACGTCAGATGCATCATCATGCCTTTGAAAGATATAAGGACTAAAGTATTATGCTAAGAAACATGGATTTTGAGAAGGAATCTGAAGGAAAAGTGACAGGGTGAGATACTCTCAGCTGCAGTTAGGGTTTCTTGTTGATACATGCCAGGAAGTCTGAAGCTAATCTCTTTATTAAAGTTGGCTTCCTTGAACTATATAAAAGGTTGTGTGTCTATTGAATAAAGCTGGAAAAAGAGCTGAGTTCTTCACTAGCAGAAATATAAACATATTGTGATAGTTTAGTCAAGTACCATTGTGCAGCATACCCTGATACCTGAAAAGTTTATTTTTATAAGATCTGAAGAGAAGCCATTTCCTGCAAACCAGTGAGATGCTAATCTCAGATCTCTTTTGGAGAATGATCACCAAATTGCCATAAATCCCTTCTGTAACATTTTATCAGTTCTTAGGCTATGTTCAATTTTCCCGAAGATACCCTTTTCTTGTTTATGCGTGGCTCTTCTACCGTTCTCAAAGTTGTGCTTTTCACAATGCAAAAATCCCCAGTTTTCCTAGGCAGGCATACAAATCCTTTCTTTAAGGTAATATGTGGCTTAGACTGGGTTGGTGAATCTATCGCAGGGATCTTCTTGTCTCACTGCGTGGCTCAGAAGAGAGCCAGAGAACCAGAAGAGAGCCATGCTCAGTAGAGGATGTTTAATTACCCTACCATCCCAACATGGATGACATAGTCTCAGCTCTAAAGGAGGATCCTACCACAAGACTCAGTATCTTCTGTGAGTTGGAGTTGTTCCTTGTCTTTTGCTCAAAGCTTTGGTTCTCCCCCAATATAGAACATCCTAGAATTTGTGTGGAGAATCTCGGTAAGCCAGAGAATTCCATTTTGCAAAGCTCATTCTAGTGGTGGGAAGGGCCAAAAGGCAAAAGTTCCAAAATACCAATGTATTTTAGCTTATGCTCTTACTGCCAGTAAGTCTTAGAGGAGTCCATTAAACCTTTTTGAATCAGGAGAAAACTGCACAAAATCTGAGTAACTACCAAATGAGGGGAAGGGGAAAGGAAGCATAGCCTTTTGGGTTAAGGACTCTCAGGGAGCCAGATTTGGCCTCTGACCCCCAGATTCTACACCCCTTTCCTAGGATAAGACCCTGGCACCCCAAATCCCAGGAACAATTATACTGAAGCAAGAACTACAAAGTGGAGATGCATGAACTACCAAACAGAAGGCCTGCCTGAAAATTTGAGACCTACTGTCTACAAGGACTGCTTTTAAGTAAAACCCCTGGAAAACTATGGCCAGGATTGGCCCCTCTAAACCCATACTCAGTCCTTAAGTGTGGGTTATCATTTTTGCCTGAATCCAATCACAGGCTGTCCATCTAGTGGGTCCAGTTTTTTTTTTTTTTTTTTGGCTGTAGACAAGTATCTAGAAAATAGAACAGTCCTTGTGAATATGCAAGTTGGCCATCTCTGATTTACTGTACAGGTTGGCAGCAATCAGATCTCAGTCCCTGGATGTAAAGAAAAAGAGCTGTGCACCATGCATAATTTTTGCTTCATTAAAAATTAAATCTCATAAGTATAATGACTCAAACATCAAGTCATGACAGTAGCTGCCTGATGATGAACTGCTGTATGTTAAGAAACAATTTGCTAGGTAATGGCACAATACTTTTTTGTATTTAGACAGAATTGAATGGAAAAGAAAAATGATTTCCCTTCAGAGATTTTTTTCTGTCCATAATTGGCCTGGAGAAAAAAAAATGTTCCTGTGAAATGCTCCCTGTTCATTGTGATATGCCACCGTTTCCCTCATCACCAGCAGCACCAAGTTCTCCAACACAAATTGTACCTACCCAAGAAGTCTTAGGAGGCTTCCTTTGAAATCTTCAGTATAAAAGTATCATCAAGTTTTGTAAATCAGGCTGGATCTTCCACTCCCTCTTCTGATGTGTAGTTTGTTGTAGTGTTTTGCCTGATACTTCTTTCCACTCCTTTTGTTTCTCCTCTGTTTAGAGTGTAAGTACCCCGGGATAGAGAGATTCCTTATGCATACATAACTTTAGAAAGCACCCACATTCTTTGGTGGTGTTTAATAACTTTAATTATTTCATTCGCAGAATAATCAACGAACGCTACAATCCTATGCCCATTTACCTAGGAATAAGTTTTGTTGAGTTCAGTGGAGTGTATTTTGAAGCATTTGTGTGTAGAATTGCAATATCAAGTTCTTCAATTGGAAATGGGGAGTTTTAATCAAGAAGGTTGCAATCTGCAAAATGTTATTTTGGGTTTGATGTGGTAGAGAATTGAAAAGTAAATATTAAAAATAGCATTTCTTTCTAACCTTGAATAGTAATAAGTAGCAGATCTATTGGGTAAATCTGATTAACTGATTGAGTTTAGTCAGTGAACTAAAATTGTTTAATAGGCTGATCTCCCTACATAATTGTTAGTAACAAGCAATGTGGAATGAACACGAAATACTTGGTTTTTAACCATCTCTGAAGTTCCTGGTAACAAAATGCGCTTCATGCATATTACAGAAAGTGCTAAAGCACAGAGATGTTGACATTGGCAGAAAGCCTCTCAGTCTATCATAAAATAGATTTAACAATAACCCCTCTGGCCCGATGACTCTGTGAATCACTGTGGCATCTATTTTCCAGAGTCCCCTAATTTCATTCCAGAGCTGATGGCAATATTGTAATTTCTGTTGTCCTCTACAGCTGATCTTGCAATCTGATGGCATTGAGATACGAACTCTGTTAAGTCTTGCTGGTAAGGAGATTTGTATAAATGATGTCGAATTGCCTGGCATTAACCTCCATATTGGTCTGCAGAGGAAAGTATTATTAGATGCTGCTGCTATGATCAGCGTTATGCAAGGCATAAAGGGGAAGAGAGCCTTGACTTGGAATAATTTTCCATCTAAAATTGTCTGACATAGCAGTCAGAGGATGGCAGTTCATGAGTCAACAGACTGCATTATTTGCTGCCCCAATCTGCCTGAAGAGATGCTGTGAAAGACTGTGGGGTAGTTATACTGTGATGTCACCAAAGTGACAGGACCCTGGTTCAGACTTCTGCTTGCAGGTTTTGTTATGTTACTCTGAAAGGAGCTGACAAGTGGGAAAGTGAATAATTTGTTTCTACAGGTTTGGTTTACGGAAGTTAAACCTAAGGAAGACACCTATACCATGAAACTTTTTTAAAAGGTATTTTTAACTATTGTGTATAGTATAGATGATATTACAGTCTACAAATGCAACCATTCAGATAGAATAAAATGATTCAAATATAATTAAAAGAAATGGTGTTCCTCTTCTTGTCTAAGTTGCATTAACAGAATGTTATTGGAACAACCTTATAGAATCATAGAATAGTAGAGTTGGAAAGGGCCAGGAAGACTATAGGGTCCAACCCCCTGCTGCTGCAAGGACACCACATTACACAATCCCACTCAAATGGCTGTCCAGTTTCTTTTTGAATGTCTGTAGTGTGGGGGAGCACATGACCTCTCTTGGCAACTGATTCCACTGAATTAGAAATTAATTAGATCCTTCCAAAATGATGTTTGGGGTGCTGGGGGCTTATAGGTCACTTTTGACTTATAAGAAAGAAAAAATTGTCTTTTTTTTTCCACAAATGCAATGAAGATTTCTTGCAAAGTGGTCATGTCTGCCCCCCCTCCCTGCTGCCTTTCAGAACTGTACCATGGTGGGTTAGACTCTCTAAAAGTGCAGTTTTCCAGATATTGGTGAACCAGTCCTGTAATGTGTAGCCAGTGCCTGCTTTGCAGTGTTGTACTGCTTCTAGGCATGTTGCTAGCAACACAGAAACAAGCATACCCCACAGTGTGGCAAATGGCCCCTTATATGATCTGCTAGAGAGAACAGTTAGTGCTAAGAGGGGCTCTGGTGTAATGATGCAACCAAGAATATCTGAAATTAGCCCAGATACCCCGAATGTATGGCATTTGTCCACCAGATGTTGCTGGCATCTCAACAATCCTACACCCCATCCAGCAAAGTGGGTCTGGGCAGGGTTCATGTCATAAATGGTACTGTTTAATGCCTCCCACCTTCCTTTGCACATTAGCGTCCAGATTCAGAGGCTTATGTGCATCCTGTGCATGGAATGAGGTATGGTTGGAGTGTCTGCTGCCACTACACATTATGCAATATATTTTATCTAGATGGCTTTTTGGGCTATCTAGATAAAACAATGGGCAAGGGGCTGGGAGCAGAGGCCGGGGGAGCAATAGGAGTTATTGTATGCCCTGAATCCAGCTTCTTTGTTTCTCTACCTTCTGGCATGCCCCCTTTTGCTCTTTGGGAGACCTGTCTGCATTCCCAGAGCGATGGCTACCAGCATGGTTCTTTCCACGCCAGCAGCAAGAGGGCAGGTGGGGGCTTGGCCTTTGGAGTTCCAGCACTGAGATCCCAGGACCTTGGCGGAGTGCCTCTGGAAAATTGTATGCTCTTCTAGATGGTGTTAGGATGACATAGGATTGTGCCTGAAGTGTGGTGGGATAGAGTGCTATCTATATAACTGGCTGGTCCAAGGAGGTGATGAATACCTCTTTGTGAGAGAGAATGGACAGACCACTTCTGGAAGATCTGAATAACCTTATACTGGTAGCAAATATTCCCTTCGTTTGCAAGATCCTCGAGAGGATGGTTGCCAAGCAGTGCCAGGTGCTCTAGGGTGAGATTGATTATCTGGATCCATTTCAGGCCTGGTTTTGGCACAGAAACATCCTTGTATGCCAGTAGAGAAAGTGGGGGGAATGTGACCCTGTTGATACTACTGGACCTCTTGGTGCCTTTGATAGCATTGACCATGGTAGCTTTCTAGAGCAGCTGGCTGAGTTGGGAATGGGGTACAGTGCTTTGCAGTGGTTCCATTCCTACTTGGAGAGCTGTCTCCAGAAGGTGGTACTTGGGGAATATGGTTCAGCCCTATGGATTCTTCAGCATGGAGTTTACTTCCCTTGAAGGAGCAGCTATGGCTTGGGGGTGCTCTTTGATCCATCTTTGTTACTTGAGGCTCAGGTAACCTCAGTGGCTAGGTGCCTTCTACCAGTTTTGGCTGGTAGCTCAGCTATGCCCCAATCTGGAAAGGGATTGTCTGGCTTTAGTAATCTATGCTCTGGTAATATCTAAACTAAATTACTGCAATGCACTCTACATGGAGCTGCCCTTGACGATGGTTCAGAAGCTGCAGCTGATGCAGAATGCGCAAGCCAAAATAATAACTGGGACTGGTTTTGCCCCACTTGCTTTGGTTGCCTGTATGCTTCTGGTCCCAATTCAAGGTGCTGGTTTTCATTCATAAAGCCTTACGTGGTTTAGGACCACAATAACTCCCAGAATGCCTCTCTCAACCAAAATCTCCTGGGATACTATGCTCAATATCTGGGGCCTTCCTCTGAGTGCTGACTTCAAGGGGAGGAAGAAGGAGGGTGGCCACAAGGGGGGATGCTTTCTGTGGCCCAACTGCCACTAAACTTGTCATCTTTTTGGCACCAAGTTAAGACAGCCTTCCATCCCAAGACTTTTAAAAACATGTCTGGATACTCAGGGGCTTGCAGGGATTTCCATGCCGGGTGTTTCACTGAGCCTTTCTTTGTTATTGATTTTAGCTATTTTAAATTTTAACGTATTTCTGACTTTATCTATTTCAATTGCATTCACTCTTTTTAATGGACTGTTGTAAATCATCTGGGGAGCTTAGGAGCAGGAATGAAACAACAACAACAACAATTTATAGTGATGATGATGATGATGTATATTGTTTCAATGTTGACTTTTTCAAACTGGCAAAGGTTGTCTTCAAAAGTAATTTAGTCCAAAGTTTGTTCCAAACCTCACTGTCAATTTGACCCTGTAGATCAGTTCCCAGACCATCCTTAAAATTTGCATGTCACCCATCATTGCTTTAAAAGTATCTTATAAATGTTAGATAAGAGTTCTTTTATGTTTTCTATGGTTTGAAGGCACAAAGATTCAAAGTTTGTTAATGACCTGGTTAATGCCATATTTTTGCCAACCTTGTGAGCAAATGCTTTAATGTGGAGTTTCTCCATTGCCCTGAATCATGTTCCAACTAATAGAGCATTCATTTTTTTGCAGTTGAAATTGACTGCCCTTTGTGCAATGGAGTAAAACTAAAGAGACTGTCTTCACTCTTCCATTTCTTGCTCATCTCCTGCAATGACAGAGAAGAATACTGCAACTGTAAGGTGACCCACTTGATACTTTTCAGTAATTTCTCTTCCCCTTTGTCCAGATAGTACTGGGTCAGGGATGGGCTGTTCTTTGGATTCAGTGGCAATGCTCCTATGCCTTTAGGCTGTATCAAGGAATCCCAGTGTATTCTAATCTTTGCCCTTTCGAATGATGTCACATGACCCTATATGGGACCTGGATGGAAATCCATTCCATACAGGTCCTCCAGTATGCAAAGAGTTGTGGATGCATACAAGCAAATGGCTTAATGTATCACAACACATTTCATTTCCTCCTCTGGTGCACTGCTATATCCCATCACACAGTCTGGGAATCTGCATAACGATAGCCTTAAACTATCTCAGATTAGATGAAGGGTTTACAAGACAATGGCTGGAACTTCTTATTTGATATACAGAACAATTCAATGTCTTTATTCCCTCATGCTCATTTGGGGAAACACTTGTTTAGAATAGCTTCCACAGAAAACCCCTCACAGCTCCCAGTTCCCAGAAGTCCTTCTGAATAAGTACTTTATGTCTTGGTCTTAGGACAGATCAACTATAAAATGTGTCTGTGTCTGTGGATGAGCTGCTTTCTTCATATGAAAATCAAGAGTGCAGCTCCTTTGTGAAGATGTTGCCATCTGAGAAAAAGATGCTGCATGGGCTCAGTGGATGGCTTGGGAGGACCTAATGCTTGCAGGATGGGTGGGCAACTTTGGGCAGCCTGGAGACTAATTTCTACCTCCTGAAAGACATGCCGCACAATCTGGGGTGGCAAAAAACCAGCAATTAGCTACTGAAATTCAAAAGCGTATCACTCTGGAGATCAAAAAGGACCACATTTGGCTTGAAAACACACTAAATTTGGCACCTTTGGATTTCTGTACAGTTTGATATCAACTTTTGCTGGCAAACTGCTGGCTATTGTTGCTGCTGCACTGCCAAATTTCAACAGCATGAATACAGGAGTGGGGGTGGGGGCCGCACCCACGACCATGGGTGGACTGCATGTTGCATGTTCCTCAATCTGGTGGCCTTCAGAGTCAATCCAGCAGGGCCATTGACTGGGAATTCTGGATGTTGGAGTTCAAACACAGACATGTTTGGAAGGTGCAAGGTTGGGGAAGGCTGGCCTATAGCATTGCTTAAGGTAAGTGAATTTTGACCTGATCATTCACTTTTGATGGGAGACCTTTGGGATCCCCGTGTAAGAGCAAGTGTCTGATAGTAGATACATGTTTTAAAGAATGTAACTTGCTTGCACTGAGACTCTGCAAGTTGGAGGTGGGTTGGGATCAGTCTAAAGTTATCCATGGCAAAATAGGAGCAAACAGGCATGCGGTTATGGCTTATAACATATTTCAACATAAGATCCAGGGGCGGTGGCAGCAGTGGTGGCTGCAGCTGCTACTTGTTCCTCTTCTTGTTATTTGTGTACTCCCTGGTAGTCGAAACTTTCTGGGTGGTTCAGAACAATTTAGCAAGTTGTAATAATAAACATGGATATAATAAAAATTCAAATACAATAAAACACAGTATAAAATGCAAAATGTTAAACATTTTAAACATCTGAAAGAGTGTCAATTAAAAGAAGCCCTTTTTAAAATAGCTGACATATCCTGTCACATACCATTAAATGCTTGAGAATAGCAGTTTCAACTTGATGCCAAAAAGACGACAAAGTTGGCACCAAGCTGGTCTCCGTGGAGAGATCATAATTAGAGTGCCATCACTGAGAAGGGCCTGTTGCCTGTTGCCTCTTTCTTGGCCTCCCTTGGAGGTAGCAGTTGGAGAAAGGCCCCAGATGCAGATTGCAGTGTCCAGGTAGATGGGGGTGAAGTGAGGGGTTCCATAAGGTACCATATGGTCCAGCAATGTGGCTTTGTACAGTAGCACTACAGTGAGGCTGTGAAGAACACAAACAGCTCAAGATGTGACATCCTGGAAAGAATTCCAGGGACTGTTGCCCAGGCAAAGGTCCAGACCCAAGGAGCACTAATAGCAGCCTCTCCCAACCTGATCTCCTCCAGATGTTTGGAACTACAACTCCCAGGATTCCTGACCACTAGCCATGCTGGCAGGGCAGAAGGACATTGATACCCTGTGTGTCTGGATGTCATCCAGGGGACGGTGGGGGAGCTTGATTTATAAATACATCAGGGGCAATGAAAACCTGCTTGGGTGGGTAAAGCTCTGCTTAAACCTGGAAGGAGAATAGTTTCATCCATATCACTATATATTTGCTCACCATAGCCCACCTTTCTGCCAGAAGATGGTATTCAAGGTGCCTAATGACAAAACAAAAAATTATAGCACAGCATAAAAATAAATAAAATAGCTGAAAACTGAACAATTAAAGAAACAGACAGCACCAGTAAAACCTCCTTCAGCAACCAAACAGGATATAGACCTGAATTAAACTGTCTGTATCTACCATTGGAAGGGCAAGAGGGAGGGAACCAAGCTAGCCTACCTTAGTAGGGAGTTCGAGAACTCAGGAGTGGCCACCAGGAAGGCTTTTCTCACACATCGCCATGAAATGTACCCCTGATAGTGGCCATACTGAGACATGGACATCCTCTGAAGAGCTTAAAACCTGGACCACCTCATATGGGAGAAGGTGGCATTTCAAGTTTTGAGTGGCTCACCATAAGGCAGCCTTCCTCAACCTGATCCCCTCCAGATAGTTTGGGCTGCCTTCCCACATAGCCCGTGTGATCACGATCCTCTGCCATGCATCAGCTTTACAACACATGGTCTTCCTCAGAGCGCAGCCTTTCTGAATGATCATTCTTCATTCTTGCCTGTTGCATGCTTGCCTCTATCTTATTTCACAGACTGGCTGAGTGCTGCCAGTTTGTTCTTAGAGAATGTAGTTCTAGCAGGAGGCCGTGTTAATACACAGGGTGAGATGATTCAGAAAAGAACTGGGCCAGAGAAGCTTTGAAGGTTGAGGGTTTTATATTTTATTAGTGTCATGATACAGACTGCATGCATGGGCATTTACCTCCTATTAGAATGAACCCTTTTGCACAGAGGAGCACAACTGTGTGCAAAGAAAGCTGTTTTTAAAAGGAAATGCAAAGCAAGAAAGGGAAGCGGTGGGTGCGAGGGTGGGGGAAGCTCCTGGGAATGACAATTAGTGGTTAACGATAAAAAATGGGTAAAATAATTGAGACAGATGACCAGATTTAGTAAAAATAAACCTCACCATTAAAAACTAATTAAATATTTGCATTTCAGCATTAAGTTTCTGCACCAAAGTTTGGGTGAACAGCAGGGTGACAGTGAGGATTATTGACTCATTTGCTGAAGTTTTAAAATGAGATTAGTTACATGCAATTGTATGGACGGTTTACTCAAGCCTCTACACAGTCGCTTTATTATTCTTTTGAAAGTGAATAATTTGTAACTGTTCTCCCAGATCTTTTATCAGACACTTATCTCCTTCAGTTGGACTTGTGATAGAGGGGGATAAAATGTATCACCAGCTAATATTGGGAGAACTAATCAGACCAGAACAGCAGGAGAGTAATGACTTGATAGAATGGTTAAGTATTTGCATTTGGCAGGGAGGAAGGAGGAGGAGGAGGAGAGGAAATTGTAACACAAAATATGTAGGAGATTTCACCTTCAGTTCTGAGGATGCTAAGAGTATTGACAACATGGTCAGCTCTGAGCTATGCATAGTATATAGTCATCTTTCAGGTTTTTAAGAATTAGATGGCTCCTGCAGAGGTAGTCTTCTGTCTTTAAACATAGGGCTGCCACAGATATGGAAAGTAGAGTAAGGATGAGCTTTATAGCATGAAATGTTCATGCATGCTTCCAAAAACCCACAGTTATTTCACCTGGCCTTGCTGGCTATGCAAAACAGACCAACAGCAGAGTAACTTCAAATACTGATTGAGCTGCACAAATATTTGACCTGGCAAAGTGTATGCGTGTGTGCATATGTTACTGTGGGTAGGAGTGCATACCCTGCCCTATGGATAGGGGTGGCTACTGCTGATATGCCCCCCTTGACCCATGCATGCTCAGTCAACATGGGGAGTGCCCTTCTGGTGCTTTGAATACACCAGGTAAAAAGGTGCTTTAATACACATTCTTTGCTTTGACTCCAAATATAGTGAATGTATATTCAGCAGAAGCCATTTGCTAACATGTTTTGGAGTCTCTTTCTGTCTTCCTCCTTAAACATGCACTGCTGTTCCGTTCATCATTTGCAACGTGGTGAGTCAAGTGCAACTTTTACCATTATGGGTCTAAAGAAACATTTTCTTTATTTAACTTTTGTAGTTCCAAGCATGTTATATCACTAAATCCCACACTACTTTAATGTTGGTAAATATATTGGCTTGAATCTGAAGTTTTTGCTCCACACTAAGAACATGTGCCCAAAAAAGGAACTGGCTCTTCAAAACTGTCTAAAGCACAGCCTGCATAAAGACCTCAGTTCATTCTTGGAAGAATTAGAACTACAGTAGGACTAGAAAATCTATTGTATTGTTTACCCTTTATATCTTACAAAAATGCTTATTGATCTACCTCACTTTTCTTCTGAGAAGCAGCTGTTCATTCTCATTATATAACTTATTAGTGCCCCCAAAATAAATCCATGTTCAGTGGCTTTATGGTGTTGTTCCAGAAGCACTTAACCAACCGAGCACCATTCTTTGCTTTTGTTATGGCGCTATGCATTATCCCATACCTTTCCTGAGAGGTCTGCTAATTCTCTCTACGTATAATTTGCCATGTGGGCACTTGATGGCATAAATTAGACATGCTGAGTTACAGGTGGAAAAATGTACAAGATAGCATGTTTCTCTATAGCTTTAGTAAAAGATCTTATTCTGTAGGTTAATTGGCAATAAACAAAAGCACTGCATGGAAAATGACTTGTGGGTGGGAAATTATGACTTTATATGCATGCGTGCATCCATCTTTCTATTTACTTTCAAAGCTGCACTGATGTTACCAAAAGGTTGACTGCATGCTAACCATTTAAGAGTGTTTTCTTTTGTTCATTATCAGTAAATCCTCTCTTCATTGATCCATCACTATTTTCTTTATACTCTTCTGGGCTGAGCAATTTTTTAACCTGTTACTTTAGCTTCAGAATCAAAATTTGAGGTCTCAATGCAATTCCTGTTGATACCCATAAATTGGTATTACAGTATATTGTTTGTGATGGTTCTTCACTTAGTAAAATATGTCATGAAGAGAAGGCTACATTGAAGATGTAAAGCCAACAACTTTAATGATGCTTATCAAGAACAGGCCATGTAGCATACCTAGGACTGACAAGGTTGAAAGGTTACTCAGTCACTTTCTGGTATGGAAAGCCACAAGGGCAACACACTATGGTTAGTCTGCATTGTCTGTGGCAGTGGCTGACGCTTGGGCTGAAGTTTGCCTTCACATACAGATCTCCTTTGTTGAGTCAGGCAAAGAAGCCTGGCTGTCCAGTGGACAGAGAAAGGTAAAAAAGGAGGTTAGTAGATAAAACCAGCAGGACAAAGAAGAGGTTATGGCGCAGTTCTGTACCAACTTATCTGAGGGTTAGGATTCAGTGCAATGAGTCTGAATTTGGTTTCTATGGAAAATGCAAAGCATCATTCTGTAGTTCTTTGCAGGTGTGACATAGGGAAGAAAGGTAGGAGGAAAATCTAGAAATAATTAACTCCTATAGTTCTGTGCTTGTTCAATTCAGTATATAAAACAGTCTTTCAATAATCAATCTGAAGTTGAATAAAAAAACCAAGTACCAAACAAAAACCAAATCCAAAACAAGCCTTCATTTAGTGATACCCAAGAAAGAAAAGAAAATCTGCAATAATGGCACAAGTATTTTTTTTTTACTTTGAAAGTATCACTTTCTGCTAACAATTCTTTCTGCATTTTCACATTTAGCAAACAAACTTTTGCATCTTAATATATTCTTCATTGAAGCTCTCCAAGTGTCTGATTGGGCTATTTAACTTGCCCTAACTATGTATCAGCTTGAGTGGCCACCTACACATATCAGAAAAGAAGAAATGTATCACAGGAAAAGAGAACACCAGTTTGCATAACTTGCTCGTGTAACTAATATGTATAGCTATGACAGTAGAAAGGATAGGTTTAATTTAAATATATCTCCGCATGGTGGGAAAGGCTGTGACCAGGTGAATGGTGTCTGCTATCCAGGTGTCCTCCATTGATGGGCAGCAGGATGACCCTTTCCTGCTCCCCTTTCTCAGGCTACTTGATTTTTAAACCATACGTGGATTGATCTTCAAGTAGAGGACACCTTCAAACAGAGGACTGCTCTCTGTAAATCAGCACATATAGTATCCGTAGTTAGTATGGTTGGCAACTGCTCTGCCTCTGGACTTGCAAACAGGACCCGCCTTGCCGTGCAACATGGTGAAGTGGCCTACAACTCAAGAAAGAAGTACAGGGAGGCAGGAACTGGTGTGTGAGTGGTGAAGCAACACTTTGGTCCTAGAAAGGGAAATAGCATCACTGGCATCTGCTTCAGGCAGCAAAACGTTTTGGGTCAGCACTAGGAGCAAAGGGCCCACTATTGGCCAGAAACACTGGGAGTTGCTGCTAAGTGTCTCCACCTTATTTTGATCACATGGTCAGATGTGAGCAAGAGCCCACAATATTTTAGCAGAATCTATTGACTTCAAAGCTGCTTGGCCCTAATGCCACCAGCCAGCGCTCCCAGTAGGGAGTTGGTTGTGTGATGGTTGTGATGGCAGTAGGTACTTTAAAAATGGTAGTGGCTCCTTTGCTTGCCAGTGCGGTCCACTGTGCTCTCTCTAGTGTGGCTGCTGAGCACTACGCAGAAACAAGGACATAAATTTGCACGACATATCTACATGAAACAGCCAGCTTAAACAGGAGCACAATGTAATTCACCAAAGCGGCAAAGACTAAGTGGCCTGTGTGTCTGCTTAGTCTTCGTCTAGGTGTTAACTCTTGGTGGGAACTGCAAGCCTTCTGCTCTCCTGCCTTAGGCTTTTTTTGACTTTGAACCAGGCACAGACTGAACACCTGTTCAAGTGAAGGGCACCTTCAAATACAGGACCTTTCTCAACCTGCTCTCCAGAAAGGGCTGTTCCGTGTAAAGTAAGACCCCTGGCCACCCCAGCTCCCTGCCAGCTGTCCCACTCTAGTTTTCCAGTCCTGTTTCTTCATTAACTCAGAACCTTGTTCTGTGGCTGCTGCCACTATCCCTACATTAGTACCTCTTGCCTTTTTTTGAACTGTGCATTGATTGGTGAATCTAGCTTGGTGAACACAGGGAGAAGTTGATACCCTGCTCTGCCATTGGTCATAAACAGTGGACTGACACCCAAAGGCAACAGCTCCCTTTTTTCCATCCCAGACATTGTAGGCTGCTTTCCTTCTCCCATGACACAGATAGATGGATTGCAATGCTTGAGGAGAAGCAGAGGAACCGAAATGATAACTAGGTCAGGCCCCTGTGTGTACAACCCCTCATAGAGGGCTGGTACCTCGCATGGTGGCATGAGGTGGCATTGGCTCACAGGACACACTATAGCCAACATCTGCCTTCCCTGATGTGTGTGTAAGCTTCTGGTACTGTGCAGCTGCTTCTATCTTCATTATCCCTCATGTTAGGACATATAAGGGGGAAAAAAGCGTTAGTTTTAATTTCGAAGTCCTTCTAGATGTACTTTCTGACACCCAGGGTTGAGCAAAACAAGATCTTTGTAGCTGCTTCTCTCAGGTCAATATCTATGTTTGTCTCCCCTTTGTTTTGATGTTCTCCTTGGAAGGAAAGGCCCTTGGTTCTCTGAAGCTGCCTCCTGTAGATCCTGGCTACCTAACCAGCAAGCGCTTAATACACTTCAATCATTCTGCTGTGTGCTCAATCATTATAGTTAAAATGTGATAAAGATGGATTATATCTCCATCTTTTGCTTGCCATCCTTCCAATAGAGCAGTGGACAGATGGTACTATAACAGTGTTATACCTGTGGGCTTACATAAAACTTGGAGCCAGTGCAACTATATGCAAATACATTAATCCTCTGCATCCACAAATTTATTTCATAGTACGGATAAGTATGTATATCTATGGTTAAATAGAGACAACTGATTCCAGAAAACAATAGGAGCTCATTAGTTCTTTCTTTTATTTTATGGAGGCTTGTGGTGTCAAAAAGAAATTCAGCACAACACCTGATGACAATTAGCAGGATTTTGTAGAGGGAGAGGAAAGAAAAAAGCAGTATAGAAGTGCTGTTTGTATTTTACTTTGTCTTCTCTTATATAACATTTCTTTTACACTTATACTATTTTAAGATCAGGCAAAGATTCCTTTCTCTCTTGGCAATATGAAGCTGGATGTAATAAAATCTTGCATTGTGCTCAGACTGAAAGCGTCTCATAATGTGACTAGGGGTGTACAAATCCATCAATTTCAGTTTCTCTCTATTTTTCATTTTTCCAGTCTTAAATGATTTCAATCCAGTTTCCACATCAGTTTGTGAATGTTAAGTCAGCACTAAAATCCATATGCTTTTTGTGTGTGTGTTTCTCCTAATATATACATTTTTGTGTGCAATTTTGCCTGTGTATGCCTTTGTACAAGCAATTTGCATGTTTGTATATTTTCATTAATATACAGCAGATGCATGTGCACATTTCAAAAATAGATGTATTTTGTATGCATTCTGAGGCTTTAATGCAAAATTTGGAGAGGTTCAGAAAGTGCAAATTAGATAGACGGGCATCGAAATGCAAATTGAACTAATTTCTCACCTATCACTAAGTGTAACATAACATTATCAGAAACAATTGCTAGCCCCACTGGATTTTTAAAAGAGTTGATTGTATAGTGTGGGTGCGCCCTGAATTGGTCTTGCTAATTTTCTCTGTACTGTAAATGATCAGGGATTTTCTCATGTCTACCTCCATTTTTAGTTCCTTTGAAATCTGAAGCAATCTTACATCAGGGATACTGGCCTTGTGGAGCAGTTAAGCAGAAAATAACAGCCCAAGAGCACTGCATTGGCTGCCTAAGCCAAATCTGAGTATAAGGATACGGTGTGTTGGCCCCTTGTGTCACAGGACCCAACTGCAGCACAACCTTATGGCCATCTGTGGTGGTGCAAGGGTAGTGCAGCAGGGGGCAGGCCTCTTCTAGGAAGCACCTGCAATGATACAGACAATAACACAACTGTTTCCTTTTGTGTCTGGGTACCGAAAATCAAAGGCTGCTTTTCTAAGACAAGGCCATATCCACTGAGATGAGACATATTATGCTGGTAGTGGTCAGTTCTGCCTACTCTGCACAAAATATTTGTGCAATGTCAGATCCAAAAAGTAATTTTAAAGCTGACCATTTTCAATTTGTTTTCATACTGCTTCCTTAGACCTGTCACCATCCATGAGCCATGAGGCTTGGGGAGGGCTGCTCAAAGTGTCTTTCAGTTATTCAGAACTAGTGGCACAGGACTTTAGAATTCAATATTAAGGAAAACATGCCAGCATTTTTACCTCCCTTTTGATACATTTCCAAAAATGTTCAGATATTTTATTGGTGCTGAAATGTTGCTGATGCGAATACAGATGTGCACCTTCAATGGTACAAGTTGACTGCTTTTACATGGGCTGCTTTTGAGAAGTGTCCAAAAACTCCAGCTGGGCCAGAATGTCACGTCCCGATTATTGACCAGAGCTGGTTATTAAGAACAGACTATTCCCTTGGCAAAATAGTCAGCTTGGATTCTGAACCATTTCTAGGTCCACTTCAAAGTGCTGCTTATGATGTTTGAAGTCTTATGTGGCTTGGCCTGGCCTACCTAAACCACTGCTTTCTTCTATATCAGGCCGTCTGTGTAGTCACAATCCTCCTGTGTTTGAAATACTTTTGGTTAGGGTGCAGAAGAGGGCCTTTTCTATGCGTGCAGAGAATGGTAGTTCCAGAGCCTTGGTACAGGCCGTCTCCTGCATCCAAAGTGAAAGCATTACAAATGTTAGTGGGATGCAAAGGAGAGTTGTAAATGTGGACCTTTCCAAAGGCTGGCTACCATTCATGTTTGTTTTTTCTTTCAAAAATGTCCTTTCTGTAGGCCCTTTTTTCATTCTGTGTAATCCTTTTTTAATTTGTTTAAGATAGGCATTTGGCCTGCCACATTTTAGCTGCCCCGAAAGTTGAAAACTTTGCTTTAAGCCTGCTTTTCCCAGCCTCCAGGTGTTTTGGACTTCAGCCTCAATCAGATCTGGCCAGCATGGCTACTGGTCAAGAATGCTGGGAATGCTAGTCCAAAACATGCTGGAAATTCTAGTCCAAAACATCTAGAGTGGTGGCGAACCACTGGCACACGTGCCACAGCGGGCATGCAGAGCCCTCTCTGTTGGCACTCAAGCCAAGTCGCCCCGGCATTGCCCCTGCAGCCGAGCATCAGATAACAGCGCACATAGGGGCCATGTGTATGCTCGGAAAGAAGTAGCGGCGCCAGGGGATGATGTCACAAGCCGCGACTCATTAGCTGCAACTCGTCTGAGCTTTCGCATGGCTGGTCAGTGTGCTGCCAAGGAGATATATGCTTGGACTGGCTGTGAGTTGTTTTTTCTAAACTAAAACCTCAGTTTTCAGGTTTTCTTGTAGTGTTGGCACTTCGCGATAAATAAGTGCTTTTGGGTTGCAGTTTGGGCATTCGGTCTCTAAAAGGTTCACCATCACTGATCTAGAGGGTACCATGTTGGGAAAGGCTATATTGTTTTACACAATGTTGTGTTATTATTGCTTATCATCTTTTCGTTCTTGTCTTCAGTCCTCCCAAAAATTATTAGAAAGGCGGACTAGAAATGTTTTAAATAAGTAGATAGATGCCAGGTAATCTGGCAATGGATTTCCCATGTCATGTTCACTTTGATTCAAAGGTGGCTGCAATACAGTGAACAGTTCAGGGCAGCATCTTTAAGACATGTTGTGTTTTGTTTTGATGTCAGGTAGATTAACTCCACTTACCTGCTGTTCGGGGATAATCTTTTTGCATGATGGAGTGACCAAGTATACGTAAGATATTGTGATAGGCAACATCAGGGGTGTGAAGTGCAGGGTGCGAGTGGTCACAACTAAGCATGCTGGCCTTGCAGCTCCATTCACTCTGATCTTGAGCTTCTGGACTGAGCAACAAAGTCTGGAGGACATTTCTGTCTGAGCCATGTGAGTGCAGGTCGAGCTCCCCATACAGCCTGGGACCCCTGCCATCTCAGTATTCAAAGGAACACTGATGGAGCTCTGCTTCAGACCTCCTTGCTGAATACAGGGAGCCCCGGTACTGATTTTGGAGTGGGACGAAAGTGCAAATGTTGGTCCTGGTGGTGCCACTGGTAGCCTGTTCTGAGGCATCCGGCGTAACAACTGTGTGGAGTCAGACTGCCCGTACCAGTTATAGTTCCATATTCAAAGAAATCTTTCCATGCTTGCTCTTAGGGATTGTTTTTTCTTTCCATGGCTCTGGGCATTGTACTAGAGGCAACTGCTGAGCATTTCAGAAGCTTTGGGAACATATTATCTATGATCCCCAAAGTACATGCTTTGGATCCTGGCCATAGTCTATGAATGTGTCAAGAGCTTACAATCTATCAATTACAATCTTATGCCAAGTTGCACTGAAATAAGTCTTTGCAGGGTCCAGTCTGCCGGAGACAGAGAATGAACATGTACTGTTACCCAAACCTCTCTATCTTCTTTGGGCATAGACAGTGCCTGATCAGAGCTTTAATCTTCAAGGTTTGGGATTTACTTGAAGATGCTCCTTTATAGGAAGCTGTCTTGAATAGACTCATACTAATGGTACATGAAACTCAGTATTGTCTACACTACTTGCTGGTAACTCAGCCAAGGTCTCAGGTAGAGACAGTTTATTGGCTTTGCTACCTGAGTCAACTTAGGACTATGAGCTCTGCCACTGTGCCCTTCCCAGTTTTCTTCAGGTCAGGCACATCTTGGTGGAGGAAGAAATACCATGGGACAGCATCCCTCTGTTTCTGAGCAGAAAGAAAAATATCAGCCCAGATCAGCACCAACATACTAAGTCACAGTACATAGATTTTACTATGTAATTTTGTAGGGACAGATGAGAAGGGTTTTTATTGTACAGCAATATCCACAGATAATTTACTTTTCCTAAATACTTTTGTGGATACTGGATGGCTCAGGGGGCTGGTAATGGGATGAACAACCTCTCACTTTTAAGCCATTGATCTGAATCAATCCCTTGTCAGTAGCAACCCAAAGTCATTATGATCTGAGAGCTGTGTGCAGTGATTTATGTTGTTCAACATAGTTTGTAGTAACAGTTCTTTCTGATAGTTTATTAAGGGTCTGAATAAAATCTATCACACTGAATTCACTTTCTCATCTGAACTGAGTATGGGCAACTTCAGATAGTTGTTGAGTTGTGACCTAAACATTACACTGTTTACTGGAACCACTGTTTGAATTTAGTGGTTCCTCTTTCAAGAGCCTGGTTCACACACGAAGGGAATAAGATGGAATAAAACACTGAGGTGGTAAAATGTTGGATCGTACTACTTTAGACTGCATATGGTAGATATACTTTTTGGAAGGTCCCCTGTATTAACATCCCCATGCAACTAAACAAGCTAACGCGCACCATTGTACTGCATGTGTAGACTAAGGCTAGGTGTATATTCATCAGCCCTTACTCTAAGATTGATTATCAAGGCATTCCATCATAATGGTTGCTATTCATTCTCTACCCCCATTTTCTGCAGATCTTTGGATTGGATCCTGTATAAACTTATCCAGATGCAACTTTGCACAGTTGCACTTTGGGGGTCATAGACAACGTGTTCCCAAAGCTTTTGAGATGCTCAGTAGTTGCCTCCAGTACAACACTGCCCAGAGCCATGAAAAGAAAAACAGTCCCCTGACTGCTAGTACCACTATCACCAGAAACAATATTTGCAAACAGTTCTTGAAGAAAGTTGTGTAAGGGATGACTGGGGAAAACCTTCCAGGCTTATGTGTGCCTCTTCTTTCCCCCGGAGGCCCATCATTCCTGTAGCTACCCCTTCAAAGCCCATTTTTGTTCATTGGTTGGGAGTCCCTCGTCAATTACACAAGCGGAGAGGCAAAAGACATCACTTCTGACAGCATGCTATTAAAATAGTTCAGTGGCAGAGCATATGCTTTGCATATAAAAGGTTCCACTTTCAGTTCCTTGTATCCACATATGTGTGTTTTTTAAAGCATTGGGTAGCAGGTTATGGGACAGGCTTCTCTCTGCTTTAGACCAGGATAGCCATTCCCCGTCAGAGTAGATATTATTAAGCTAAATGGAACAATGCTCTGACTTGGTTTATGACAGCTTCCTGTATTCCTAAAGAGTACCTGATCCTATATTTTCCTTCTTTTCTAGTTTGGATCTTATCATTGGCTCTAGACTCAGCTTTCTGCTATTAGCATCCCCATTCTGAGCCCCTAAAACACCAACCCTTATCCTGCAGTCTGATTCACACATTGACCTGGTTCACATATACTGCCATCCCATTATTTATTTAGCCCATGGATCATTGAATTTTGAGTTGCTGTAATATGTGAATGCAGAACATTAAGCCGAAACAACTCAGAAAGAGAACCTGAGGCTTGTTACTAGATTTTGAACCCTGGGTTGTCATTTTGTGTGAACTCAGAATGGTGGGTTGTACATTTTACTTCTTTTGGTAGTCTACAGAGGTGATAAGCAATAACACTTGGCCACTCTATATGCAAGTACTACAGCACCATAAAGGTATTTAGGATACAGGAAGGGAGTGGGCAAAGGTGGAGGGAGACCCAGAGATTGGGTTTGTTTGACTGTCTGTCAGACAAAGCTTAGGTAGGGCCACAAACCATGAATTAACCATGGAGTAAATTCACCATGGGTTTCCATTATGTGTGCACCATGTCATTGTTTTTCTGTATATACTTTTAAAAATCTTAGATGTGAATGAGATGGTCATTTGTTTGAAATACACACAAAGACACATGCATGTACATATATTTTTGTAAAACGAGGCTTCTTGGATGTGAACAGGGACAGTCATCACAATCATTTAACACTGATCTGCAATGGTTCCCTTCTGTGATTCTGGACCAAATTCAAATCCACATTTAAACAACTTGGCATCCAGCTATCTAAGGTAATGCTTCTCCCTATGCTTCTAGATTTGTTGGGGAAGCCCATCTTTTCATAACAATGGCAGAAGCACCTCAGATGGTGATGTGAGATACAGTCTTCTCCACGGTGGTGCTCAACTTTCTCCTGGGATACGCCTGGTGCCAATTTACTAAGAAGTTGGCATTAGACAGGCTAAAGTCAGTTGCTGGGCATTTTGGAGTGGCTAGTTGTCACTGCAATGGCTAGGCCTGGAATTATTAATGATTGTGTTCTTTGCAGCTGATCTACTGCTTTAATTAGAAGTTTATTTCTTGAATGTTGTTGTCTTTTGCTTTTTAGCATTGCCGTTCCCCATCCCACATTTTTTATGAAGGCAGGCCGATTTTCAGAAGGGTAGCTATTGCTGTATAAAGAACAAGGAACCTTATGGTTGCAGTTTAAGGTGCCACAAGACTCCTTTTGTTTATGTATCTTACAGGTACACTTATGAGAAAACCACAGTTGAGTACTGGTCCCTGTTTGATGCTTACTCAGTGACAAACTTCAGTTTACTCCACTGTATGTGGAGTGTGTATGAAGCAAAATGAAAATTAAGAAAAGGAAATCAAATTAAGCCCCGAGTATGCAGATGGTCTTTAAGACCTTTTTGGGTTAGAAAGCACACCTTGCTAATTTCAACGTTGCAAAGTAAGTTTTTTCCCATTGCTGTAAAAGACAAAAAAGGAGTCTTAAAAATTGGAAACTTCACTTTCAAGGAAGGGCTGATTTCTGTTCTTCCCTGCGGCATGCTTGAGTGTTGATTCTTATCTGAAGAGCCACATTATTTAGCCATGGATTATCTTTTATCTCTATGGGCAAAACAGCTGGAAGTGCAGCCACTGAGGTTCGATATCTGTCTTCTTAAAACTAAAACACAAACACGATGGTAATCAACAGCATTGAGATCAAAGCAAATTAACATGTGGAACACATAATTACTTACTGTTTGTGCTTGCCTCTAGATTAGGCCTTGGCCACTGCAGCCCCTTACCAAAAGGAGTAAGAGAGGAGTTCTAACCTTGTGTACTCAGTAGTAAATCCACTTGATTTCAGTAGTGCTTATTTCTTTGTAGTGACTACAGTTTGAAGGGCAAGGGGAAGAAACAGAAAGAGACTTTTCCTCCCTTGCTTGCATCTTTCTCTTCCACCCTTGAGGTTGGCCAGTGTTCTAACCAGTCACTCACCAGTTACTCTGGAGTCTTTAAGAGCAGCTTGAAATGCATCATGGGGCAAAAATAGCCTTTACAGGATTTAATGTATAATGGTGGTGGTCAGTGCAGTACTTTTATTGAAAGCTAAACAGATTATGAAACATCATAGATTCTAAAGAGCCTTCCACCAAGGTACAAGGAGAATCCTCTGTCCATGTGAAGAGTTGTATTCAAACTGCTCCGGAAGCCCTCTTTAAAGGAGATAAAAAGGAGATAACTACCCAGAGCAGGGCCTTCTCTGCGGTGGTGCCCAGATTATGGAATGCACTCCCTGGAGAGGTGCGCCTGGCACCGAGTTTATATTATTTTTGGTGCCAGGTAAAACCTTTTTATTTAACTGCTATTTTAAAAATTAATATTTTATCATCAACAGTCATTTTTTGTTTTTGTTTTTATATAATATTTTATGGAATTTGTTGTTGTTTTATTGTTTTTAATTGTATGTGTTATGAGCTGTCAAGAGATGCTGAGGCATGTGGTGACGGTATATAAAAGTTTTAAACAAACAAACAAACAAACTGGAAGCTTCTCCTCTGTCCTTTCAGTAAGGCTTCTGACCCCACCGCCAGGATAGCACTTGCTGTTGGACAGCAAAACAGTGAGAATGGTGAAGCCCCTCCACCTGAACAGCTAGCTTCTTTCAGTGCCTCCCCACGGGGTCCAGGACTGTCTTGCATTTACTCTCCCTTCCCACTGAAAACCATTCTGTCTCTTCTAAAGCAGGCCATTTCTCATGCTCGGCCTGAGAAACTTCACCAGGCAACCTTAAGAACTGGTCCCCCACCCCTCACTCCTGAGCATCTTTCTCTTTCTCCTCAGAATCCAGCAATGAAACTATCAGGACAGTCTGCAGTGAGCAAGAGGTGGGTCCAGCTGTGTCCTTTGGAGAACTGTCTAGCATGTAGAAATGCCCATTTTAAGCTGTGCTTAGGTTTGTTGGACTTGTGGGGTACTATTGCACTGTGAGAAAGCCTCATATTTCCAGGTTTAGTGTGCAAAACATGAATGGAAGTGCATGTTTTAGACTAGCAGTGATCTCAAAAATGCTAAAGTCCCTAAAAACAGCCAAAGTAAAACCGGAACAATATGCATCAAATACTATATCACATAACATGCACAGCACAATTCTGTACATTGCTACTCAGAAGAAAGGACAGTTACTTCCATGGAACTTACTTTCATGTGATTATATCTAGGATTGTTGCATGATTTTCAGAAAAGTTGTTTTTCCATTGGTTGTTTTGATGTAGTTAAATTGTGAACTGCTATATGATTTGATGTGCATATACATGCAATGGATAAAACAACAAGCCATATGTTAGGAATTAACATTGGTGGTATTCTTACAGTGTAATAGACCAGAAAATGGTTGCCTGTATTTATTTCTGCATTTCATTCCCCAATGACTAATCAAGAAATTCTGACATCAGCAGTTGACAATAAAATACAATAAATTTAATGTTGTCAACATTAAATTTGGATAGGTTGGCTGGTTTCAAGTAGGAGGCACTGCATTGCAGGAGATCCACTCTTACTTGACCTGCTGATTCCAGAAGGTGGTGCTGAGGAATTATTGCTGTGTGGCATGGCAGTTATGCCATGGGTTACTACAGGGCTCCATTTCATTGCATTTGTTATTTAACATCTGTACAAAACTGCTGGGGGAGGTATGGACTGAGGTAGCACCTATATGCGGGTGACTCTCAGCACTACTTCTTATTTTCATCAAACCCAGGTGAGGCAGTGGCTGCTCTGGATCAGTGCCTGAGCATTGTAATGGATAGGGTGAGGGCCAGCAAATGGAGGTTTAGTCCAGGCAAGGTGGAGGAGTGGGTGGTTCATCTGTCCAGTTGGGTGCTAGTCAACATGTTCTGGATGGGGTTGCCCTCCCCCTAAAGGACCAGGCTTATAGTTTGGGAGTGCTCCCAGATCCAGAGTTGTAATATCAGGCACAAGTAGACACAATGGCATGGCGTACCTTTTATCAGCTTAACCTGATACACCAACTATGACCCTATCAGGACAGAGAGAGCCTAGCTACAGTTATCCATGCTCTGGTAAACTCTCATTTGCATTACTACAACGAACTGCATGTGGGGCTGCCTTTGAAAATGGTCCAGGAACTATCAAGGTTGGTGCCAAGTGGGCATCAATGGGGAGCTTGTTCCATAACTGGAGGGCCACCACTGAAAAGGCCCTCCTCCTTGTTGCCACTAATCAAGCTTCCCTTTGAGGTGGCAATCAGAGGCAGGCCATAGATTTCGAATGTAGTGTATGGGCGGTTTGTGATTGGGAGAGGTATTCTGTCAGGTATTGTGGTCCCAAATGATGTAGGACTTTCTTGGTTAAAACCAGAAGGTTGAATTGGGCTTGGAAGCATATAGGCAGCCACTACAAGTGGGCCAGAATTGCGGTTATGTGTTTGGACTTTAAGGTCCCAGTTACTAATCTGGGTCCTGTATCATGCACAACTGAACCATCTTCAAGGGCAGCCCAACATGGAGTGCATTATTATTATTATTATTATTATTATTATTATTATTATTATTATTATTATAACATTTCTATGCCGCCCCTTGCCGAAACCTCGGGGCGGCTTACAACATGATAAAATACATTGAAATACAATAGTACATAATAAATTACCATTAAATATAACAATACAAAAAATACATTGATTTACAAATACAAAATTAAAATTATCAGTATAAAATAAAAATATAGGAGGAGAAAGAGAAGGAAGAAGAAGTTGCCCAGACCAGATCATATGTTTTAACAATTGAAATGATGTTTAAATAAAAAGGTCTTTACCTGGCGCCGAAAAACCAGTAACGACGGTGCCAGGCGGACCTCTTTGGGGAGTGAATTCCATAGGTTGGGCGCCACCGCAGAGAAAGCCCTCCTCCGGGTACTTACTCTCCTAATTTCTTTCATGGAGGGTTCCCGGAGAAGGGACTCTCCCGCAGATCTCAAAGGGCGGTCGGGCATATACGGACGTAAGCGCTCGTGCAGGTAGCCAGGACCCAAGCCGTTTAGGGCTTTGTAGGTCATAATCAACACCTTGAATTGGGCCCGGGCTTCAATTGCAGTAATCTAGTTTAGGAATTACCAGAACATAGATTCCTGAAGCCAGACGATCCCTTTCCAAATTGGGGCATAGCTGGCCCACCAGCCAAAACTGGTAGAAGGCACTCTGAGCCATTGGAGTCACCTGAGCCTCAAGTGATACAGAAGCACCCCCAAGCTACAAACCTGCTCTTTCAAGGGTAGTGCAACTGCATCTAGAACAGGCCCAGCATCCTCCATCTGGTCGGAGGAACCACGTACCAACAGTATCTCAGTCTTGCCTGGATTGAGTTTCAGTTGGTTACTCTTTGTCCAGTCCAGTGTTGCAGCCAGACACTGGTTTAACACATCCATAGTCTCACCTGCTGATGAAGAAACTCAGATGGATCCAGATAATCAATCTTGTCCAAGAGAACCTACAGCTGGTTGGCCATCACCTGCTCAAAGGTCTTGACCAAGAAGGGATGTTTGCCACCAACCTAACTTTATTATAGCCATCTGGCTCAAGAGAGGGTTTCCTTAGAGGTGGCCTCACTCCTGCCTGTTTCTAGCTTTTATTAGCTGAGAGGGGCAAGGGTCTGGTACGGATGTGGTTGTCTGAACCTGTCTGAGCACGTTTTCAAAATTTTTGAGCTCTACTAACTGGAACTCATCCAAGAGAACTTGACCAGGCGGTGCTCTCACTATCTCACCTGATTTCAGGAGAGTAACATTTGAGTCTAAGTTCAGCAGATGCAAGAGATTTTTATCCTTGAAATGCCTAACAAATACATCGCACCAGGTGCAGATGGTTCTAAGATGTCCACTGGGGGTAACAGGCCCTGGGCAATCCTGGAGAGCTGCCCCGGGTGGCAGAGAAAAGAGCAGGTAAAGGCAGTGAGGGACTCTTTCTTTGTTGCTCTTACTGCCTCAAAGTATACTAAATCAATTGCATCCCCCAGTTTTCCTCCATCTGCACTCAAGCCACCTCCTGTTTCTTTCATCACTCTTAGCTGCAGGGTATATCATGGAGCTGTACTAGCTCTGCTACAGAGCAGATGCTCAGGTGCAATTGTTTTATTTTGGACAAGTGGTAAATTGTTCATGTACTTGAAAATCTAATTATGTTTACATAGCTTCCTTTGGGGATTTTGCAAAGGGGTCTTAGCAGCTGGATGACCTGGGAAAGTTGCTTATTTGTTTTGGATGACACTCTAGGCCTCAGTTATCTGAACAGCTAGTGAGAGGGGAAATGCACATCACTGGCTTTGGGGATTGAAGGCTTTTGGTGTTTGTAGAAAATAATTGGCTGGTGTGGTACTGCATATGGTCTGAAGTTTTGGGCTTGATTTTTGAATTTGATTTTTCTTTTTGATGAATCATCCTTAGAAGTTATTTCAATGAACAGTGTGTATGCTTTCATTACAGTTCTGTATTGTTTTTCTGCCTGCCCCATGTGTTTGTGTGTGTAATTTTAGAGGAAATAAAATAACACGTAGATACGAAGTGAATACTATTTGCAAGGGGCTAACTGTTGACATGGAGCTTTGTAGCAGAAGAGAACTGTGCAGTTTTGAAACTGTGATAATAGACTCTTCTTCCATTCTATTCCATTCTCTATTCTTTGCAAGACAGTAATACTCCAAAGTGGAAGGAACCCAAGGTTCCACCTCATCCCATCACTGGAATTGGCAAGTTTCTTGGCCAAAGTCACCACATCAGCCTCCTAGATCGCAACAGGAAAGGAACAGATAGCATTTCATACATGCGTAAGGAATATTTTGGCTCTATGACTGACTGTCATGAGACTTCATTTACTTTGTTTCTATTTAGTTTTGAAGGTTGGTGGCAAGTATGGTATGATAACTTTGTTTTATTGGAACGTACCCATTTGAATCTCCTGAATCAAACATGGACTCAAATGCAATCTGTGGTCAAAGGCCATCATACATTTTTGTACTTTTGGTGTGACTTGCAGAGCATAAAATATGTTTAACAGCACATGTACTTTTGAACAATGCATACTTTGGAAAATTGCACAGAGATGAGTTTTAATCACTAGAAAAATGCAAACATTTTATAAGACTGTACGCATACAGTTGGTGCTACATTTGGGAAAACATGCCTGGATTTTCATGCAAAAAGAAAAAAAAGGCCATGATTACTGTTTGACAGGGTGGCAAGGCGGGAAAAGGCATACTATGTAAAATTTTGAGGAGCGTAAGCTTTGTTCATAGATCCCTGTTGGCAAGTATGCTTTTTATCCAAGTACACTGTTGCTAGATGGCATTGCTTATGAGGAGAGTATCTGATTTACTATAGTGTCTTTATGTCAGTCCTGATGTTGGGAATAATGTGACTGCTAGGTCTAAATCCCCCCTCTATCTATAGAATCAGAAAGGTATCACTGCTATCAGTTATGCCTGGCTAAAGACACTGCAATTTCTTCTATGATGTATCTGTCACTTTTTATTAACTCTAAGAGGTCTGCTCCTTTAGAAACCGGAGTAAACAGAATGGGGTGTTGGATTAGATCTTGGCTGGTGAATACATTTATTTTCCAGTGAGTGTAAAAAGAAGAAAAAGGAGAAGAAGAAAATAAAGGAAAGCAAGGCCAAACCCCCTCAGGGCAGAAAATGTCACAGTGATTGCTAATACATTACTGCACAGAGAAATGCCTAATAAAACTCCTATTAGGATGTCATACCTGCTTACTGCTGAATTCTCCAGAAAGTTTATTTGATATGTCTAAGCCAATTATCAAAGTCTTGGTGATAAGAAGCAGCTCAGTGGGCCCGAATATGTCAGATTAGAACGACTAAATTGTGGGAATTCATGGGCCTCTGCTTTGAATAATTAACTTGACTCTTTGTAAATGCATGCTCTTTTTGCAAAGTAATTTTCTCTTTACACGAAGCATTTTGCCCTTGTGTTGCCTTTGAAAAGTAAACTGTGTGAGAGGGCATTTGCTTTCACATTCTGCCTGCCTCTCCCTCTTTGTCTGGTGCACCAACTTGTCCCCCTGCCTTGCCTTTGTCCTGGTGAAGTGAGACAACTGTACAAAGAGATACAATAAAATCGTTTGCTAAGAATGGGGCACAAGAGCCTTCTCTCACCACTGGCATTGCAAGGCAGTGTGTAGCCGCATCCTCCTCGTCTGTCGCTCACAGATTCCATACTAAGACCCAGGACTCGTTTCTAATAGAAACAAATCAATGCATCCTCTCCAAACAACCTGAGCTGTGTGGATGCTGCGCTCATGCACTGTGATGGCCAGTCAATCCTGACTATCCGTTTGTTAAGGAGATTACTGGCTAATTAATCAACTGGTTAATTTCTCAGTAAAATACCAGGGGCAACTGGTATTTTCTCAGTAAAAAGGGTATAGGAAAGTGATGTGCCTTTCTCATCCTTCAGCTAGATTTTTGTGAAAAGAATATAAGGGAGGCAGGGAGGGAGAGAAAACTGAGCTGGCAGCTATAGGCTAATAATATTTAGGGAGTTCAGGGGATTTGATGAGTGAATTTGCTGCTTATATAAATGTTACGCTGTCTGTCTTTACCTGTGAGCCACTTATATATTTGCATATGTACCCAAATGGGCATTACAAAAATGGCTGGAGAATGCTTCCAGGTGCGATCTTTTTCACATCATCACCACTCTGGCTCATTCTCTGAACTTGAGATGTCTGTCTTTTACTTGTGGCCCTCCTATGTGTTCCTACCTCTTCTACCTTTTTTTCTTTCCCCTACCATGGAAACTCCATGGGGGGAGGGGAAGACAGAACAGCACCATAGTACCTTCTAATTGCTATTGTTAGGTACCTACACTCTGGAAGTGATCTCACCTTCCAAAGGAGCCCAAGCCCAAGTAAGTGCTGCCCTTGAAACTTCTCACTGTTCAGGGAACTGAGGAGCCCTTTCAAATTCCATACTGTTCTATCATCTGTATAAATTATGCAAACTGATCACAATTTCCTATCTCCTTTCATTTAACATAATTTGTTCTGTACTTTTAATTTTTTATCTCTTTATAGGGAGAAATAAAGGAGCTCTGCAAGACTCAGAATCAAAATCCTCAAGCCTTCCGCCTTTTGCCACAGCCAGGAAACAAGCACGACAGCAGATCAGAGTTGCAGTTTTGGCAGTGTTCCCCCAAAAATCTTTGGTCCTTAGTAAAGTGGACTCCTTCCACCAGGCTTGCTCCTTGATTATTGATTATTCTTTACTTTAGACCTCAAAACTCCATATGGCCCTTCTTCCCTCTTTTTAAACTCTGACCTGGCCATCCTATTTACAATGTGGGCACTGATTTTAAAAAATATCCAGTATACAAACCAGGGAAAGCCTTTAAGTGATATACTTGGTTGTAACCTCATAATGATAGTCTTCCTGTGTTGTAACATTGCAGTGATCTGGTTCACACATCACAAACAGCTATGGATTAAACAACCAATGGTTAGGTGGGATGATGCAGAAATGAACAAATGCGCTGCGTTCTGCCCACCTATTACTTCTGCTTCATTCTCCTTTTGTCAAGGAATGCCCTGTTCATACATTGTTCATTATGACATGTAAACCTGGAACTCTGGATTGTGGAGGAGGAAACAACCCGGAGTTCTAATCCAGCAAGAAACCCTGAGCAATCCAGGGTTTTGGATTTGCATGTTATGATGAATATTCCTGGGTTGTTTACAAAAGTGTAAATGAAATGAAAGAGGTGAGTGGGCAGAAAGCAACAGTACCAAGAGCCCATAGAGATTAAACAACCCATGGGTCATCATTACATGCAAACTGGGTCAATGATGCAATGTAGCACTGGCAGAAAAATAACTCAGAAGAAATAACAGGAAGTAACATCAAATGTGGGAAATCTGGAAACTTCCTCATTTAGATAACATCTTTTCTGCCTTCAGGTCCCCATTCATTTCTACATGTCTGTTTATGTATTTTTCTAGGATCATTTCCATGGAAACTGTGTCTTTTGTTTCTTAACTGTTTTTCTGCTTTGGCTGTATATATCTCCCATCTGAAACTGTAAAGCCCATGTGGCACCAGTATACTTTCACGGATACTAATTGTTGTGCCATAAACAGTGGATTATATTTGTAGGTGGAGGATAAGCATCCCAAATCATGAAAATATTTTTAAAATAACGGTCTTGTCCCCTGACAATTAAAAACAACAACAAGGAATGAGAAATGCAGAACAGAATTGGTTAAATTAGTGAAGGGCAAGCTTCTGAAAGATAGCTTTTGAGATGGGTACCATCATTTCCCATACTATGTCCCACAATATTTTTTATACACTGGAGCTGGTGCTTCTGTTTTGCTGAAAACAAAGGACTTTGCCTCTGCAGACATTTCTGGGTGCTATGCACTGTTACAGAATTGGTGGGGGGGATTTGTTTACCACATCTTGTAACAACAAACTGTGGACCATGTTTGAGGAAACTGCACTTATGCTGACACACAGAAGTCCTGCTAGTAAAAAATCTGCTAGAGTGTGTTTTATAAATAGCAAAACTCAAAGATGGGCCCTGTTGGTTTGGTCTAAGATCTGCAAATGATGTGTATCTTTGTAATTTTCTTTTGCTCGTGTATATATGCATAGATCAGCGCTTTTACAGTCTGGAAGCAAGAAGCTGGACTCAAAGTACTGCTGACTTGAAAGTAATTACATTTTATAAATAACTCTGTGATGGCAGTAAGATTTTTGCATATATGTTAATTATTTTTTTAAGCTGAAAATCAGTGACTGAAAGGATAACCATATCTCTTACCAGAAAGTGGGGAAACAATATTTTAAAATGCTGGTATCAGGCTTTTGATTCAAATTGCTTGCTTTTTTGTTATGAACTGCATTTGGATTTCTTGTATAAAGAAGAATCTGCATTGCATGTCTGTTCTTGGAAAATAAGGGAAGGGAAACCTACAATCTTACGGCTGTTCTTGGAAGCTGTAGCTGTTGCGGCCTGCAGTATTTGTGTAATCAAGTTAGGCCCTCTGTTGCAGACTTCATAGCTGTTTACAACCACCGCTGTTCTTGCATCACATGGTCAGCATTAATTTTGCCAAACTGAAATATCTGAAGATTTGCAGGCGTGAATGTTTAATTTGGCTTGCTCTGTGAGCTCACAATAGCATGCGTTGAAGGCCCCTCAGGAACAGAGGTGGAGGGATTGCTGACCAAGGGCTGGGCTCTACAATAAAGGTGGTGCCCTCTTGTGGTGACGCCTGCTGGCGAGTATAAGCACCAAAGCACAGCATTGCTTAGAAAATATATTTTGAATAGAGGGTGTGTTCGAAATGCAAAAGAGAGAAGTGATAGAAATATTAAGAACTAGATCTGTTACTTATGAATATTTTTGTTAATTTCCTTACAACTGAAAATGGGGTTTTCATCACAAGTTCATTCAAATTTCATAGGGCCTCTAAAGATGGTATCACGTTACCCTGAGGGTAGAGCCTTCTAACCAATTTGTGAAAGCAAAGGGAGACCAATACTTAGAGTAATTGTTTGATATGCTTCACATTCACAAAACCGAAATAGCAGGTATGTGCTGGGTTTCTGTTGCAGTTTTTTTTCCTCCCAGACTTAGTGATGTCCGCCTCATCTGCACTAAAATACTGAATTATTTTCCCACTCTTTTTCTTTCTTACATTTCTATATCTTCCACTAGCAGAAGCTCTCTGTGTGGTTCACAAAACTAAACTTAACATCTTAAACTACAATAAGATAGTAAAACATTAAAAACTATACATTGAAACCAAAGTAAAAAACACAGTAATCCATGTTGTGTTAATTAAATATCATAAATGTTTCATTTGGTACATTTTCATGTAATCTTATGCTTATGGTGATGACAAAACAAGCAGAAACACCACATTACCCAGAGCACAGATTTCAAGAGCTGGCTTTAGACTGAGAACCACTTCCTTATTGTATCCTTTGTCTGTATTCTGGCTAGAGTTCCCATTAATGATCGTCACAAATAACCAAGGGTGAGAAAATGATTCTTCTAAATCATTAGTCTATTTCTTGAGGTGCCTTGTTGAAGGGATAACATTCTAACTGAAAAAAATTGATTTAACGGTATATCCTTTTAAAGCTCTTTTGCTTGTTAATTAGCACAGGTTATATGCCTTAAGTGTAGCCACTGCTAAGGAAGGGAATCAGTAGAAATGTTACACACAAATAGAGAATACTAAATAGAGACAACTAAAATAGGGCACTGGGAGTCTTTCATTTAAAGAAACTATTTTTTCTATTTTTAATTTGCCCTGCTTCAAAGGAGCAGATTAAAGTGTATGCAGAATCGTTAAATAAAAAATAAACTGCCAAAAATAAAGAATCAGGAAACAAAAAAATCAGTCTATAATGTGTACCAGATTGACCAGATTCAGAATGGTGGACCAAGAAAGGTATGTGTGTGTTGTGTGCATGTGGGAACTAAAAGTAACATGGAATTTAAACCAACAGCAAATGACGCTGTAAAGCTATTTCTGTGGACCACTTCAGGTGCAGGAGGATGTCATAGAGTCCCCTTTCATATATTTAAAAAACAAACATTAATTTGTTGTGCATTGAAATCTAGGTATCAAGAGAAGAGTTCTAGACTAACTTTCTTAATGATATGCTAGTCTAGGTTGGAAGAATTTTCTTTTCAAGTAAAAGTCTGCCACACTGAGGTTGACCACTTGCAGTCTAACTCAGGGTGAATGGAGAAGGTGCAAAGCTGAGGAGAAATGTTAGCCAGATACCTAGGGTGTTTTCTTCATATGTCCCCTGTTGTTTCTTTATTTATTGAAGATATTTTTATCTGTCTTCTCAGGTAAGAAGGGCTCCAGAGTGGCTTACATAGAATCAAAGCCCTGGCAAGGCATTCAGGGAAAACTACAATCTTATACACACTTACCTGAGAGTAAGTGACATTGAAGTCAGTGGGGCTTACTTTTGAGTAGTGATATTTGCATGGTTAGCCTCCTGCTTTTGGACCCAGATACTGTTAGACCAGAACTCCTATATTCCCTGACCATTGGCCATCCTGTCTAGAAATAATAGGGTCTGTAGTCCAGCAATATGGAGGAACCCTTGGTTGGGAAAGACTAGATACTTAGGAAAAAGGGGATTCTGTTGTGCCCAACTGTATATGTGTTTGTTGTCCTTCATCAATAACTAGTTTATTTCAGTTAGATTGAGAGGCAGCAGATGTTGAGTGTCATGAAAGGGCAGCAGACTGATAGATTTTATATGTATTATATTCTTGCAATTTTATTCCCCGAAGGAAGTTCTTGTGGTGTTTTCTGTCTCACATGCCAAAATAACTTGGCCAGCCTTGGCTATAATATACTTTGAGTTCAGACGGGAGGCACTATTTTGCTCTACTGCTTCAGCCAGCCAATCCTTAAAAGACATTCTGTCCTTGAAGCAGCATGGCTAACAGCAAACAGCAGTAGCTTCTTGGAATTCTTCAACACAATGTCTTGCTTTGCCACAACTGGTGCCTTGTTTGCTAGCAATCCAAAGTGTATTAAGTAAGCTGTCAGTATATCTGTTCTGTGTGATCCACTGATATGCCAAATGAGAGGGAAAGGCTCACCAGCTTAATGCACTTAAGATAAGGGAATGGCTTCCTCTAAAAGGAGTGGAAAGATCTTGCAAACTCTTAAGACGCCTGTCCAAATTGTCTACCGGGCACTGGAGGATGAAATTGAGTTTAGCACAACAACTTGTACTGCCAAGTGCAGCCCAGTGAGTAAATATTTAAAGGATGTAGTTTAAGCTTCTCAGGCCACTGTACCTGAATTCTGTTTAGATGACAGGAACTAGCAGAGTGCTCTGCCTACTGAGATTAGGTGCTTGAAATGAGGTTGCAGAGATTAAATGCTTATTTCCCAAGGAGCCCTTCATTATGGTTAAATGATTGTGGACATATCTTGTGAAAAAAAAGTTCCACTTGGCTGCATGATTAAGCATTCAGAGGACTATATAATTGGTAATATACTTTTTATATTCCCATGTAAATAAAATTCTTCATTTAAACAGCGCAATGTAGAATACTTAAAATCTTGTCTGCTAATAACTCACAAGAGACAGGAAGACATAAAAAAGTTGAAGAACAAGACTGTGCCCTGCCTACACTTGTGCTTTTCAAAATGAATTTTCACCAGTGGGGAATGAATCCCAAGGGCATTTTTAACCTTTGCTTTAAAAATACAAATTGAATAATAAGGCTATATTATGATAAATGTGTTTTAACATTAAATGTAGTTTTAGCATTCAATAAAACTGTCCAGATTTCCAGAAAGGTTTCATGAATATGACAATTTCAGCGTTCTGTGTTTTCCATATGTTTAGCCATGGATGCTTATCACTGCATTTCTCCCACTACAACTATGTTCTCTGCTGCACCTTCAAAATTTATAATAAAGTTCAGATTTAAGTCTATGTTTTTAAATGAACATTTCCATCAGCCACTAGCAATTGGAGCACTCACTGAATCCTTTTTGATGTTGTTGCTTTCTCTACATATCTTTGGCAAAATGTACGTTCCTCCACACACACACAGCTCCCTTCATAAATCTTCAAATAATTCCAATTCTGGTTTTCTTTTTTTCTTTTTTTTAAATAAATCCAATGTTAGGCCATATGGCTTCATAAAGCTGATTCCTTTTTCATTGGTTGCCTCTTTGCTATAGTTCTGCTGGCTGTTTTGTGGCATATCTGTCTTTTATTGTGATGAGTCTGATTGTTGTGGCAGGAGCTGTGTGTCCTGGTTCTGATCAGATATTATCTGCTTTGTTTATTTGAGTAACCCCACCCCTTTCTGTTAATTGCTAGATGACTTTTTCTGAAGAAATGGCTGCAACAAAGTGGTACTTGCAGGCACCTTGTTAATTTTGGAGTAGAATGTACCAGTTTTGTATGCTTCTATTTGCATTTTCTTTTAGCATTTGGATAAAAACCCTTCATCTGAGTCTCCCAGAGTCTACATCTGTGTCATATGACACAAGAAACGATCATGGGTAACTAGCTGTGGTGAACTGTTAGAGTACCCAAAACCCAGATCGCTTCTCTAGGGTGATTCATTTTAGGGCAACAACCTACCTTGGTCAGACACGGAGTGTTCTAGAGCAGATGTTCTCAACCTGGAGTTCCTGCACCCCCGGGGGATGCAAAATGGCATTTCAGGGGGTGCGACAAAGAGGAAGGCTTTGTCTTTTTCATTTTTAAATAATATTTAATAATATTTGTATTTGGATTCATTTCTCTTTTGTCAATCAAGACAAAATCTAGGAATTGCCTAAATCCACAGGCAGACTTGTGGATCAAAATCAGCCAGAAAGTTTCACATTTTGACAAAATCATGAATAAGAAGTAGGAACAAAGAAGTCATTGAATTCTGTGCTTACAACTGGGATTGATTTTACTGTTTACAATTTTTCCAATTGCTCAATTTATATTTGAACTTTATGCACTGAGTTAAAAGCTTATTTTTTTAGTCACATTTGTTCACACACAGTACTGTATTTGGTTCAATTTAACTTTATCTTCAAATGCAATATTACTTTTGTAGGGGGTACAAACATAAATCAAATATTTTCTATGGGTGCAGGGCATTAAAAAGGTTGGGAACCCCTGTTCTAGGGGTTGTTGAGCAGCTCCATCCTGAGGAGAGCAACTCCATCTTGGCTTGCAGAGATTAGCTAGTGAGCTGCTCAGCATGTACAGAACTTCCCCTTCTCCCTTTTTGCTCTTCATAAGGCCTGCAGCTAATGAAGGGGTTGCAGCCCCTCTTCCAATGCTAAGCAGCACTTTGGAGGCACCTTCACTGGTTCAGCACCTTCCGATGATGATGATGATGATATGTTGAGTCCCGAAAATGTTATAATTTTTTTTCAGTATTAGTTCCTTGGTCTTTTTCAGATGTGCAAATGTGCACTTCGGCTGTCTGATATGGGTAGTCTTGTCTTATTAACAGCCAAGTAAGTTTTAGCTTTTAAAGGAAAGAGGAGTGGGTAACAGATGGGATGAGGACCAACTGCATATACATTAAGCTGTGTGCAGCTGACTGCTGTCAGCTGAAAAATAAAGGGGAAAACTATTTATTTATTTATTTATATTGCGATTTATATCCTGCCTTTTTCCTACTAAGGGCTCAAGGGAGCTTACATCATTCTCCTCCTCCATCTTATCCCCACAACCACAGCCCTGTGAGGGAGGTTGGGCTGAGAGTCTGTGACTGGCCCAAAGTCACCCAGTTGGCTCCATGGCTGAGCGGGGACTAGAACCCAGATAGCCTGAGTCCCAGTCCCACGCTCTTAACCACTGCACCATACTGGCTCTCCCAAAACATGGTCAAAGTAGGTGCATCAAAACTGAAAAGTGACAATATCACCACTTTAGTGATGTAATCCTCCATCCGTTAAGTGTTGAATTGAGACGTCTCATTGTCCTCTGCCATTTCAACACTTGTCTGAGTTTGCAACTACTCCAGAAAGGGAGGGGATTAACTGCACCTACTTTTCCAAGCACTTACTGCTGTGGTTACTGTGGGCCCTTGACTGTTCTGAAAACCCCCTCAGAGGAGGCCGAATGGGACAGAGTAAACGGAGCTCTTGGATGTCTATGTTGAGTAGTTCTTGGTGCCCCACATGCTCTATTCCATTCTGTCTCCCCTAATGTGTTTCTTTAACTGCCAGGAATATTTGAAGACTCTGGTGGCTAGGGTGGGGTGGTGGGGAGAGACTGGGTGATATGTGCACATTTTTAATAGCTGGAAAGTAAATAGAGGCAAAATTTGCTCCAATGTAAGCCCAGGATGGTGAATGGAGGGGAGATTTGGATATCTGCATAACAGAGACGTTGCTGTGGGTGTACACATTTCTTCTCCATTTATTTCCCAGTCATTTATTTGCCATCCATTAGCTTAATATTTAGTTCCTGATCTGAGGCAATGCACTTAAAAAAAAAATCAGGAAACTGACTTACTCCAAAAAGGGGACTCAGAAAGTGGTGCTGAGTGAGTACCTCCCCTTTCTGGAGCAGCTGGAGACATAGGAAAAAAATCAAAAGGTGGGGAGAACTGAGAACTGTCAATTCAACAGTTAAAAGTCAGAGGAATACATTACTAAGGGGAGGGGTGATATTGTCACCCCTTTTTGGTGCACTTACTTTCATTGCCCTCTCCCTTTAGTTTTCAACTGATAGCTGACCAGCGTACAAGTTTGCCTAGGTCCAGTTTTGCCTTGTCAAATTCCACATGTGGAATTGGACAGATGAAGCAGCATTGACAAGGTAAGACTACACATTGGTACACTTGCATGTCTGCAGATGATTAACAGTATTCATCATGATGATGGACACAACTGTGCAATTATCAGAGGCACTCCCCAAAACCATCTCCCTCAACCTCAACTGCCCTTTTCTCAAGCTCCTAAATAACAAGCCAAACCAAAACAGCAGTGAAGGAAAAGAGGTAGGGATTGGGACAGGGAGGGAGAGGTGACATGGGGCCTGTGCCATGAAAGGCACTGGGATACTGACTAGAGGACTGAAGGGGAAAGAGGGGTAGAACAAACTCTGAAGAGCCTGATTGTCGGAGGGGCTCACTATGGGTTATTTCACAACAACCTGCAGTGCATAGCTTATTTGCAGGGTGGTTTAGTATGTCAGGTGAGTGCACCATTCAAACTCAAACCTAGGCCTGTTTGTCTTGGTAAGGGGGTCGTTATTTCTACAACCTTTTGTGAGAGGGGCACTGTAGGAGGAACAAGTAATGCCTATGCGTTAATTCTCTTTCCAAGTTGCAGGCTACTGTTGTGGAGCAAGGAGGAATTGATTTGGCCCTTCGGAGGCACTAGGAAATTGTTCTACTGCTTCAGGGTGGCTCTATCCCTGTCATACTGACAGCCGTATAGAGGATTGGATGTTTTTGGACCAATCCAGAGGAATCCTAACATTGGCCATTGCCATTGGGCAGTGTCCCATGTGCAGCACTTCTCAAGGGTACTGTGTCAGGGAAGACTAGTTTTTAATCCAAATGACAGATTTTTTGTACCTTCTTTTAAAATAGGCACTGGAGTTTTGCTTAAAGCATTGAATTAAGAATAGTTACTCTCTTCAGTCAGCGCTAGTATGTTTCTTAGATTAATGACACAGCAGAGACTAACCCAAGGGGGAAGTACACAGATCCCTATGTGTGTTGTATCCATTAGCAACCGGAATACAACTATATGTTTTCAATAGCAAAATACCCTTGGTGCAGACTGGAAGAACTGAAACATGGCAATCACCACTGATCCACTCGCAGAAATGTATTTACTTCAGCTTTTTAAACATTCATGACGGTCTGGTTTTATTATCCCCCCAATCCACACACACGCTTTTTAAAGTGGCCGCATCCGTAGGTGCTGTACAACAAATGAAAATGAAACTCCTACATACAGCTGTGGTGATTCACATATGAGAAAATATTATTATTTACTTTTCTGTAAACCATGATGGGGTAGTCACTGACCTCGAGCCAGACATCCTGGAATATGAAGTCAAATGGGCCTTAGGAAGTCTGAGCAACAACAAAGCTAGTGAAGAAGACAGTATTCCAGCTGAGCTATTCAAAATCTTAAAAGACGATGCAGTAAAAGTGCTACACTCAATGTGCCAGCAAATTTGGAAAGCTCAACAGTGGCCACAGGATTGGAAAAGGTCAGTTTACATTCTGATCCCAAAGAAGGGCAATGCCAAAGAATGTTCAAACTACCACACCATTGCACTCATTTCACATGCTAGCAAAGTTATGTTCAAAATCCTACAAGCTAGGCTCCAGCAGTATGTGAACCGAGAACTACCAGAAGTACAGGCAGGATTTCGAAGAGGCAGAGGAACTAGAGATCAAATTGCCAACATACGCTGGATCATGGAGAAAGCTAGGGAGTTCCAGAAAAACATCTACTTCTGCTTCATTGACTATGCTAAAGCCTTTAATTGTGTGGATCACAACAAATTCTGGCAAGTTCTTAAAGAGATGGGAGTACCAGACCATCTTATTTGTCTCTTGAGAAACCTATATGCGGGTCAAGAAGCAACAGTGAGAACTGGACACGGAACCACTGATTGATTCAAAATTGGGAAAGGAGTTCAGCAAGGCTGTATACTGTCACCCTGCCTATTTAACTTATATGCAGAGCACATCATGAGAAAGGCGGAGCTAGATGAATCACCAGTTGGAATTAAGATTGATGGGAGAAATATCAACATCCTCAGATATGCAGATAATACCAGTCTAATGGCAGAAAGTGAAGAGGAACTAAAGAGCCTCTTGATGCGGGTGAAGGAGGAGAGTGTAAAACTTGGCTTGAAACTCAACATTAAGAAAACTAAGATCATGGCATCCGGTCCTCTCACTTCCTGGCAAATAGATGGAGAAGAAATGGAGGTAGTGACAGATTTTATTTTCCTGGGCTCCAAGATCACCACAGACGGGGACTGCAGCCAGGAAATTAAAAGACGCTTGCTCCTGGGGAGGAAAGCTATGGCAAATCTAGACAGCATACTAAAAAGCAGAGACATCACCCTGCCAACAAAAGTGCGTATAGTCAAGGCTATGGTTTTCCCAGTTGCAATGTATGGCTGTGAAAGCTGGACCATAAGGAAGGCTGAGCGCCAAAGGATTGAGGCCTTTGAATTGTGGTGCTGGAGGATACTCCTGCAAGTCCCTTGGACTGCAGCAGGTCAGATCCTGAAGATGAAGCTCAAATACTTTGGCCACCTAATGAGAGGGAAGGACTCCCTGGAGAAGAGCCTAATGCTGGGCACAATAGAGGGCAAAAGAAGAAAGGGACGGCAGAGGATGAGGTGGCTAGATGGAGTCACTGAAGCAGTCGGCGTGAGCTTGGGTGGACTCCGGGGGATGGTGGAGGACAGGAAGGCCTGGAGGAATGTTGTCCATGGGAACGCGACTTTGCGACTAATAACAACAACAACATAGCACTGATGGTGCCTTTGGTACTTTGCAGAACAGCCTTTCAGAATTAGAGAAATCACAAAGGGCTTCTAGGACTTCTGCATGCATGCAGAAGGCAACAAGTGGATATCTTCCAATATCAAAACATCTTTCCTTGTAGTAAGCTAGAACTAGCCATAATTTAAATTATTTGCACCGTTCTCTATTTCTCACGTCTTGCCTTTATCTTACAACGCATATATATACATTTTTAAGTTCTGGTCTGTCTAGTGAGCACATGTTTTCTCTGGGTCTGCTAATATTTGGTTTAGTGGGGGACTGAAATGCCATCCTGCTCTTTGTGTTGACTTTTTAGAGGCATTGGTAGGTAGGGAGCATGTTGGTCTCAGTGAGTGGTAAGCTTGGGCTAAGACTAACTGGGCCTCCTCCAGGCACAAGGCTTTCTGTAATCAAATAGCTGATTCTTGGCTTGGGGAACTCAAGGGCACCGGTGGTGCATTGACCGTATCTTGAGTCATATCGCTTTATAAAACCATGGGGTAAAGCTGGGATGGCAGCCTGCCTCAATTTCCATGTTTGCCTGTCCTTGTGCCGAGACAGAAACTTGCAGCGCTCTTTGCTGAGTCTTTGCAGTGCATAAACTTGTCCGTATATAGTGGCCAAATTACCGATTGACATTGCTGTCCAGCAAGTATAGCTAATTAATTCTAGTCTGCTTAGAAGGGAGGGAAATTCCTTCCACCTCACTCATCCTAGTATTTGTGTGTTTGAAGGACATGTTTCTGGATCAACATGAAAGTCATGCTATGTCTGCATGGTGTAGGCTCTAAAATCAGTGCTTCAGCACATGCATTATTCTCTTTTTGAACACAAGTGCATACATGGCAGTTGTACATTTTCCTTTTCTGCAAAGCACTCAGCAATAAAACAAGTAAAAGAATATACCCCTCCTACAAGTTCTTTGACATAATTTTAAAAATTATCACACAAGGAAAAGTGCTGGAGGCTCTTGGTCTTGATCTTGATCTAACAGATTCAAGGTTATCTTAATTATTATCTTCTATCTTTAATTTCTAAGAATAAATGCTCAAAAAGAGGAATCTGTTTATGAAACGGACAACTGTTTTTATCTAACCCTGTCCAGAATGTGAGAATAAATGGACATAGCTACACTCTTCCATTTTATGGAGAGTGTAGGTGAATTCAGGTCAGTAGCTGACTTGGTGGTGAAGCCACCAAGAAAAAATCATTTGTATGCTGACATCAATGTGTTACTGGCAAGCCATAATGCTTCCATGCATTTTGTCCTACCCCCTTTCACCTTTCACATAATAAGTGGGCATTCTGGCCACACTAACTTGTTGTATGGCTGCAGCCACTATCTGGCCCTGCTGAACATCTCAAGCCACCTTGGAGCCAACAGCTTTCCATCCTTGCCCTGTAACAGCTAGGAATGCTTGCTGTACGAACTGAGCCATTTTCTGATGTTACTGGGGCTTTGAATGCACCTGTGTGTGGTGGGGGGAAGTACCTTTACGATGACAGTCTCTCATCCATGCTCCTATACGTTTTCATTCTCATGTACACAGTGGTGCCATGTTGCATTTTGAAGTGCCGGTGCTCCTTATGACCGTATCTGTTGCTGCATCCCCCAAAATTGCTGTATGGGTCAATATGAACAAACAATTTCTAGTCTAGCCTATCAGAAGCAGGTCTCTTGTTGGGTTTATTGGTCTTATTGGTCCCACTCAAGACCAGAAAATACTTTGTGTTATAACTGGGCTAGCTCACAGCTGTGCTTTGTTACCAGGAAAATTCATTCCCACTTCTGCTATTGTATAGATTGCAGCTAATCTCAGAAGGAGGGAAAAGTTGGAGGGGTGTATATGTGTGTGGAAGGTGACATCATCACCCAACCCCGATATTTCACTCTAGTAAGCCCTGGCTCTCTTGCAAGGCTATGTGCAGAGGAAGCCCCATGCATTCAGCAGGGTCTCCTGAGATTCCTGCGGAACATAACCATCAGAAATTCGTAAAGTCATTCTTCCATTTGCAAGCACCTGACACTGCCAACTCTCCTAAATGAAGCCTCACACTGAGAAAAAAGATAATGCTGAGAATGTCTGTGTTATACTCGGACCTCTGGGTAGGACATAACTGCAGTAAGTATGCCTCCAGTCTGAATTTTCAGGTGGTATAATTCAACAAGGATCTATGACTGCCTTCTCTGAGCTTTGGTGTGGTGGTTTTTCTGAGTTGAGGAGCAGGTCCAGTTGTAAGCGGTGCACAGGTTCATATGCCCCTCTTGATCCAACCAAGCCACTTTTGCAGCACCTAGGCTACAGATTCTTTGCCCTAGTTTAAAAGTATCCCCCCTCCAGGCACACTATTTTTGAGTAAGAGATTTTTTATGCTTAAGGTGTTCTGTCTCCCATTCTGCTTGAATTTGTTCTCAGAAACATGGGGATGATGCCTCCACTTACTCTCTCCTTAGTGCATAAATAATAACAATGGACTACAGGGGTAATCTGACCCAAGCCTTTTGCATCAGAGGTGGTGATGTCATGCAGTTTCTTCTATAAAAGAAAACACATGCATATAACAGAAGGCAAACAGGAAAGAATAAAGAAAATATTTCAGATCGGGAAGACACATCCAAATAACAGAAGGCAAAAAGACAAGAATATATGCGTGAAAGTGTCTGTATATGTGTGTGAAAAAAATATAGAAACACACAAGACTGTGAACACTGGTAACAGCGGGATGTAAAAGGTGCATGGCAGATCTGTCCTGTTACATTTTCCTCTACTGCTTTGCTATGCCTAGTCCAGAAATCTAAACTGAGCATTGAAAATCGGAGAGCGGGGAGGGTCTAATGTGAGCATGGATTCGATTCTAAAGTACAGTCCTGATGTAGATAACTGCATATCTAGATTTACTTCAGTCCATGTCCTGGTTAGTCAAGATAGTATCACTTGAACTAGGCAGCAGTAACAAATCAGATTGCAGCCATGCCCAACGATCGCAGCATGCTCTCCTTGCCATTGATAAAAGCCATCCTCACTGGGACTGGGACTGCTGGTCTGGAGGCAAGCCAGGAAGCAAACAGGCAGCCAAAGTCCGTCCCTGGGGCACCCTTCACCCTTTTCATCACCTGACTCTTTCTGCGTGAGCAGCTGAAATCCTGCTTTCTGGACATATACAGTGATGGTGCTAAAATGGTGCTAAAGGAGAAAGCTGCCTTATGTGTCCACTGTCCACCACCTAAATCCAAGCCAAGGGATGGACTTTAAAGGAGGTCAGCCAATAGAATAGAACAGGTTAGGTGATGCTCTCATTCCCTTGCTTTTGACAGCTAGAAATCTTGCTCTTGCATACAAAGACTCTTCTCCTTGCTTCCTCTTGGTCTTTGCCGCACCCTGCCATCACTTCACCACAAGCTGGGCACGACACATTGCAACTCTGTCCACTGCATTTCGGATCATTTCCAAGTGTTTTATGTATGAAGGGTTTCCTCCTGCTGCCCCCACACCAGGTTATATTCTGTTGTATTCAGCTCCTGCTTACCCCTTCCATGCACAGCCTAATGCTAAAGCTCGGGCTCTTTAGTCAAGTCTTATCTTCTGGGACCTTTTCTGATGGAAATTGATCCACTTGAGGACTAGTGACACAGATGCTTAGTGATTAATTCTACAGAGTTTTAAGAGGACACACTCTTACTCCTCTTTCCCTTTCTGTGGGTTTAATTCAATTTCCTCTTATGAAGAGACACTTCTCTTGTTGCATAATACCGCTGATACTCAGTAACCAAAATCGGAATAATTGCAACAGATTTCATGTATGAAAAGTGGCCGAGCTGTGCTAATTTTCGCAATCCTTTTCTATATCCTTTAAGCTAAATCTGTTCACAAGAGTACAATTCACCTTCATATTATAGCTAACGTCTTGCATGTATTTTGCACACGAATCTGCTTCCCTCTCCCTTTTCCTCCCTCTCCTGCTGCCACTTGGCATCTCCTTTATTCCTGATCAGGAGGTGGGGTCAGAAAAGATTTCTAGATTAAAATACAGTTATTACCTTTTGATGTAATGGCACAGATTAAAAACACTGGAATGTAGCTGAGTTGCAACAGACACAATTGGGAAAACTTCATCACTCTTGTGCTGTCTTTAAGTGTAATGATTAATGTACCATTGCAAGATGATATATATGCCCATAGATTACTATTTGTGTTTTATGACTTATTGTTTGCCTGAGATCGGAACATTTTATTTAAAGATCAGTGAGGGATTAAAGCTAGTGCTTGCCTTTCATTCTCAGAAAGACTTATATAATTTTCCTTCTAACGGGGTGGGGACGCATGAAATGATGGCTAGAACCAGGCTAAAATTAAGTGCCTAGAATCGAATCAATCATTTGTTGCTGAGCCCCATGAAAAGCTAGATGCACATTTAATGGTAAGTGAGCCCAGAGAATAAATGTTATGAGTGAGCAGGGTCTTAATGCTGATGTCTGTGTGGCCTCTGTGTATTGGGAGATGAGTACCAAAAGTGTAATCTGATGCTCTAAGGAGGTAGTCAGTGTAGTGTGGCTGGCTGGGAATTTGGTTCTTATTTGCTCCAGAAGATCCAGCAAGGACTCGGCTTTGGTCTCGGTTTCCACACCCCAGTATAGTCCAGACATCCTCAATGAAGTGATTTAGTGGAGTCAGGGCTCACCACTGCTCATGCTTTGCCAAACATTGGACAATATTTATTTAGTTAAATTTGTTTAAGAGCCACCTGTTAGCAACATGCTCTCCGGGCGGCCATTACAGTGTGCAAAATACTGGGCATATGCCACATTTCTTTGCAAGCAGAAGCAGGGATTCAGCAATATCAGTTCCAAGATGTAGGCACATGGATACAGTAATGAAGTGGTGCTCCAGGGGTAACTTTTGACATGCAGCTGCTCATCCTCACAGTTCCATAGCCACACCTCCAAGGAGGGTCCAAAATTGGAGGTAGATATGTTGATGCATATCAACAGACCAGTTCTAAGCAGTTTTCATCTCCAACTGGAGCGGGTCTTCTGTGCAGCTAAGGGGTCTTAATTGCCCATTCAAGACCACCCCAACCTGAACATTTTGCATTGCGACAGGAAGCAATGTATTGCTGTTAGGAAAAATGATTCACCCCTAGTTATTTTTGGGATTGCAGGAAAGTTCAGCAGGAATCAAGAAGTCTGTAAGCAGTGGGAGATTATGTTAGTGTCCTTGCTCATAAAAAAGTGCTGGGACTATATCTCTGCAAGCCCTGGGTCCATTACAGTTCCTATTCTTGTTACAGAACAGAAAAACTGTTTGGTTGGTATACCAAGTCCTTAGTGCATGGGCTGGTTTACCAGTTCAAATAGGCCTGCATAACAGAAAGAAACAAATGGAGGTTGTGCTGTTACTAATGGTTCTTAAAGAGCCTAAAAGATAAAAGATTAAGAAATTGTGCATTCAGGTAAAACCCATTAGTAGCAGTTGGTGGTTTTGCAATGTTCTGGACTTTCAGCTTGACCACCTCCCTAGGTGCAGAATCCCAGCTTTGCCTGCCCAACATTTCTGACTAGCAGCCACACTGACTGTAGCTGATGGATGTTGGAGTTCAACAACATCTGGAAGGCCACATATTTCCTACCTCTGAATGAGGGAGAGCCTATGATAACTGTAAAATATTATATTATCACTAGTGCAGTAGTATATTGACTTTGATACTGAGAACCAGATTAGAAATTGTAGACTCCCACAACTGCTTTAAAATAAAATAAAATAAGACTTGAGGGGGGGGGAGTATGAGTTTAATTGAAATCAGGATGATGCTCTGTAACACCCCCACCCCCAGCTCTTTTCCTTCTCAAGTCATTTCCCTTGTTGGCAGAAAAGCAGCCGGAGGGGAGGGTTTGAATAGTAAAATGATGGGAGGGTAAAGGCTTAAGCAGCCGCCTCCCACTGGAAATATTCCTCCTTTCAAACTTGCAACTTTCTGACATTGCTTTTGTTAAAAGCACTATGAAAAGCCAAGTGAAAGATTTATGCAGTTGTGTCACATCTAGTTTGGGCCTGATGGGATATTTTAAGTTATGTGGCATAACTGTTCTTTGACCATAGAATAGTTCTGCTGGAGGAAAGAGTTGATTGTCCACATTTCTAATCATCAGTGTTACAAGAGACTGAGGAGATGATCATCTTGTGAATTCTTTCTTTGGATCAGTGGACATTTTGCTTGAAGTGTCTATATTGTGAGCTTTGCAAATTTGAGCAGTAAATCTTTGCTACTCTGAGCCCCAGAGGATTTCGTTGCTTCAGCTATAAATCCATTCTCTCACCGTGGCAATGGTGAACTCCAGACGTGCACATTAGGGCTGTTAATTGACTCAGGGTGGCATTTTCTAAGGTAGCCGAAAAGTGTCCCGCTCCTCTTGGAACTGAGCTTCTTTGTCCAACTGCCCCTTTCACAGTCAGTGAGAGCCAGTATGTTTACTTGAGTGCAGTACTCTGACCGCACCCACACAAGGACAGGGACAGGGAACAAACCTGCAAGCACTATGAGAGTGGCAACCATTTAATTGCACTTGAAAATGAGTGATCCTGCAGCAACAGTCACCGGTGTCTCTTAAGACACCAGCATCCTCATAGTATCTGCATCTTCATAATATTTGATCTTGATCACATTTAGAATACAAGTGAGCGATTGTCTTCTTTACGGTTTTATGGTCCATGTATGCTATACCTCTTTTTCAGATCTTACACTGTATTGCTATGAGGTCATCTACCACCACCCCTCCCCCAGGCTCCGCTATGGACTCACTTGGTAGTTTTGGGTTTGGGCAATCGCTCAGTTTCATTTGCTTGCCAATAAAATAGTTTTTGGTAAAGTCTGTGAACAATTTATTGATGCACAAACTTCTCCCACTGTATAAATGTCTACAGATGTTTTGTCTGAACAACCTTTTCAAGGACAACACAAATTTCATTGTTGTCATTCATGTGATAGATCGTATATGTCACATGTGCGTATATGTATGTGGGAAGACTTTCTCTTACTGGCAGACTCAACTTTGAAATGGGTTCACTCCTCCAAAAGAATGACTGATAAACTGCCATCACAGGCTGACGTGTGTGAAGGTGCTTGAGTTACGGTTGGCCTGGAGTGGCCTAGACTGATTTACTCAGCCAGGTCATAGTAACTTCATCTTATTCAGGTCTAAGAGGAAGAAACCTCCATTTTAAAATCCCTTGCAGCTCTCCACTAAAAACAGGAGATACCAGTTGCTGTATGCTAGATGCAGGCACAGCATGAGGTTATCTCAAGGCCAAGTGATTCCCTCAGCCAACTCATTGACTGCTACATTGCCCAGCTACCAAGAAAGGAGGAATCAGATAGGCTGAAGATGAGCAATGCATTAAGAATCGGCCAGACTAAAACACATAATTCTTTTAGGGAATCTCTGTCTCTCGGTGGGTAGGACCAAAATACTCTGTTGGTGCTTCATGGTCTTTTCCTTGGTCTCTTCTTTGGTGCAGGTTGCTAGAGCATAGGTCTTCCAGAAAGTGGGGGAAGGCCTCATACTGGCACCAGAAGAATTGTCCCATGGAGACCATGGGTCTTTAAAAGAATCTGGTAGGGTAGTTAACTCAGGGCTGTGAATAAGTAGACTTTGTTTTTCCCTCCCTGCAATTTGCCATTGAATTAAATTCCCCCTTTAAACCACCTATTACTTTGTGCTTTGAAAAAGACTAACATTTTCCATTCTATACCTTTTTGCCTGAATCCTTCAGAAATCTGTTGGCCTGTTTTCACCAAAACTCTGGCTGTGTGCTTTGGGGGTAAATGGGGAGGCTCACAAAGGATGTGCCATGTTATTGGGCATGGTAACACTTATTTAATAACCAGGTTGCATGCAAAGAGTTGCGTAAAAGCTGTAGTGATCTCCTAAGGACATGAGAAGGCTGCAAGGAAGCCCAGTGCAAGGACTAAGCGCACTCGGAGACTGAGGAGAAGAGCTGGGGTTGTTTTACACTTGATCAAGTCAGCTGGTACCAGTTGGTGTTGCTACACCAAATCTGCATCCATAGCCAAGGTGCCCGCAGTTGGCATGTCACCAAAGCTTAAAATATACTTTTGCAAAGCACAGAAAACAGCAAATCATGTAGAACTTTGTTAACTAACAAGAAGGGGTAGCCCATCAACCATTAAGACTTAAGGCATGGAGAAGATTTCATTGAGAAATTATCCTATAAATCAAAGCAGCCAAATGTCAAGATGTAAGAAATTTCTGTGTGTGTGGAAGCAGCGGGTCGGGGGAGGAAAGAAAAGTGCAAGGAATGCACCAGATCATACAGACATGCAAACTAAACCAAAAAGCAACTTTGCCTTTGATAGTAAGTTTGCTCTACTCAAATAGAGCCTTGGGTTTCACAGCATGTGCAGAGTTGCCTGTACACCACCTGATGTGTGAGAGGGCGAAGAGCTCTTTCAACCAATTGTAACACAAGTTCTAGCCAGGCACTCAGTACCTTATTTACAAGTTGCTTCCATTTTCTTGTCTTTGAACTTTCATTTTAAGAACCAGCCTGTTCAGACAACACTGGTTGTTGTGCAAAAAGGATTAATCTAAAGCTGTATCTGGGAACAAAAGGTAGAATATCAGATACCTGTCTGTTGCAGACGTCCATAAAACTGGGCGGAATATTTATTATTTATTTTGTTTATTCGTTGGATTTTTATACCACCACGTTATTCAATAAGGCTCCCTCAGTGGGTTACAAAGTTAGGGTTATAACCTAAGCTAGCAATAGACACCCTTTTCAGGTCCACAGGCGCATGTGTAATTTTCTCCCACAGATCTGTGAGTACACATCATTGGTGTGCATGTGTGAGCGGGCGCTTTCCTCGACTTCTCTCCTTTGTCATGCTCTTTCCTTGCCATTCTCTTTCCTTATCCTCCCATTCAGGATTCACCTCCTCCCTCCCCTGCTCCCGCTTCCCTGTTCCTCCTGCCATCTCCACTTGCCCCTTCCGTGCCATCCACTCCTCCCACCCCTCAGCCCACCTGCTGCCATTCCCTGCAACCTACCTTTTTTTCCTGCTCCCCCCCCCCCGCCGCTTCTGCTTAGCAAGCAAGAAATCATCAGAGGTAAGCAGAAGTGCCAGGTAGGTGGGAGAAGAGTTGGTGGGAAGGTGTTTTGTGGGAAAGTGCTCAAGGGGGCCGGTGAGTGCAAATGCTCTGGATGGAAGCTGTCTTGCTGAGCCTCGCTTTGTGGTCTGTTTATTCCTAATCTGTTTGGAATATAGGGGATTGCTGCAAGGTGAAATTTGGTGGCACCTAGACATTTGAGCAAGCATTATCAGAATTATTTTAATTTTCCTCAATTTACTACAGATGTTTCCCCTGAGCAGAATTTTCTTCATCTGCTTCGGATGTCGCTTTAGGTGAAATTTGCTGATAACTCTAACTGGAAAGATTTTTGCAAATTAAAAATGCTGTATTATAGCAGCAGAAATTAAAATAAAATCCACTTTTAACTATGTAAAAATAATCTGCTACTCTTAAGGGGTGGATGGAGTTTGGGAGGTAAGTAGACAGAAAGCTCTTGAAAGTGTTCTGCAATGAGTATGGAGCTCTGAATCTGTACTGAAGGTATATTGAATGCCCTGTGTGGCCTACGGCTGTGCATAAGTTCCAGGCTAAGAGACTTCCACTCCAGGGTTGTAGGGAAAGGAGAGGGCATAATAGCGGAATAACATAATCCTGTAGCAGGTGGTTACACTGTACCTGAAGATACAAACTGTTCCCTGACTCTGCTCACAGCATACATCATTAATAAAGAGCATTATGGTGTCCAGTAGATCTGAACCAAAAGTTTTTGTTGAATAAGACATTGCCTGTGATTCAGAGATAGGACAGGTAGATGCTACATTGGTGATCCGCCAATTAGGGCACACAGAAGCTTTGAAATGTCTTTCCAAATCGACTCAGCTGGGAGTTTCCCAGCATGTCGCACTATTACGGGCCACTTCTGTTGTCAGTGTGAAAATATTCAGAATGGAGCAGGGACCACTTGGGCATGGCTAGTGTCTGCTGCTGCGTGGACATCTGATGTGAGCGGGACAATGTGGCATTCCTGCATTGGAAAGGTTGCTTGTCCGGATTTTGAACTTCTGTCAGCTCACTTGTTCAGCTTGCCACGTCTGTCACTAAAACAGTTCTTCTCTGGCCCCCAAGGAAAGAAAAACAACTTAAATGGGCTTTTCAGGGATAATTTGCTTAAAAGGAAAATTCACTGAGGGAGACAAAGTGTGAGTTCACAAATAAAGAAGTGAATGTACAGGCGCTGCACCCTGCATGTGACACCCTGTGTGCCCCTTTTCTGCACCCACTTCTCCCTCCCTCGTTTACACTATAAAATGTTGTTACAGATGTGGTCTGGAGGACATCTTGTCAGATAAGACTATTGTCTTGCTCACATTTTAGCTGCCAAAATAAGTCAGCTTTGCAGATCTCATATCTAAAACCTTCTAGGTTGTCATTTATCTGATAAGATATCTTCCCCAAAGGCTGACTTTATTTACTGCAGTGTGTTAATGAGCAGAGAGTAAGTAGCCGGGAATGCTGAACGTTGAATAAAGGCAAACAGCTTCCCGCAAAATACAGAGAAGGCAAACCAAGACCAATTATTGTATTACAGTTCTCTCTCTCTCTCTCTCTCCCCTGCCTCCCCCCAACAGAACTGTAAACAGAGTAAATTTTTCTATGCAGCTGAATTTACAAAGATAGAGTGTACTCTTGGTGTTGGTGGAATCAAGCTGAAGCAATGAAGCAAATCTGCCTCTGTCTCTCTCTCAGTGGCTAGCTTTACTGCTATTCCCCAGTGACAGGTTGCCTTATTTGCTCTTTCTATTGCTTTAAGATTCAGGAAAAGGCATGGGATAAAATCATTAGTACCTTATAAGAGCATGGCTTTTAAACAAATGTTTACTTAGTTTGTGTCACGTGAATGAGGGCTTTCAGGGCGTGTATCAAACTTCTTTCAGCCTGTGGGCTGCATTCAGTTTTGGAGAAGCTCTTGAGGATGGTGTGCGGAGGGGGAGTCCTGTGATGGGAAGGTTGAAAGGAAATGGGGTAAGCCTAAAAATACCTGCATATTTTGATGCAGAGTGCTTCCTGTCAGTAACTAAACTATAGGAGAGACCTTTTATCCAAAAAATAGGAGGACATTGGGGGAAAGCTGAGAAAAAGCTGGGACACCACCAAATGATATGTAGTTGTGGAAATGGAGAATAGCAGCAGATAAAAGCAAATTCCATAGTTTAACTATGTGCTGTGTGAAGACATACTTCCTTTTGTCTTCTCTGCATCTTCTACTACTTAGCTTAGTTGGATGATGCTAATTTCTAGTGTTCTCCATGTTCACTTTCTTTACCCCATGCATAACTTTAAATACTTCTAGACCTCTCTTATTGTCCTTTTTTAAAAAAAATAAAGAACCCTAAATGTTGCAATATGTTGCTCCTGCCTGTTAATCCTGTTCACTGTCTTTTTGTACCTTTCCCATCAATATTTTTCATTTCAGTTATTACATTTCTATAGTGCCCAATAACTGATGCTCTCTGTATAGTTTACAAATTCTTTACAAAAAAACCCAGGCCAGGGTTTTGTTTTGTGTTTTTTGGGAGTGGGGAGATGCACAGTGAATAAAAGCTTTATGGCATTGGCAGTTTTATGTATTATTCCTTTCTCAGTGATTAATAATGTGGAATTCACCTTTTTCACAGTTACAGGATACTGGGTTGATTTTCATTCAGAGATCCACCACATTACCCACTTCACATTCCAGGACAGACATTGTCAACTCAAAACCTATCAGCATATATGTGAAGTTGGGATTTTTATTTTCATCTGCTCCAGTCTGTGTACATCCACTTTACATTGTGTCTATAACTGCATATCTGTGGGGAGGGATTAATTATTCACAGCTACTTTCTAGTACCTTACCAAACAACAATGCCTGAGATTCTTGGAGAATCTATGACCAATAAAGAGGGATACACTCAGTATGTTTGTAGCACAGACTGCAAAATCAGTCAGAGAGAGTGAGAATGAAAGCCTCTGGTACCTGTGGAAAGCCTTTTATTATCGCTTTCCATGGGCACCTGGCACTCCTCTTTTCATGCTCTCATTTGGTTCTTTTGTACATGCACTTTCCTCTCTTGCTTACGTGTGGCATAGAAAAAACACTTCTAGTGGTGCCTCCCCGCTTCCCTCCAGACATTTCATACTCATTCCATACTCTGTTGAGAAAATCTGTGTAGGAGAAACAAAGCTCTGCTGGGCTCTGTGGGGACCCACCACACACGGACACTACACTCTGCGTGGAACTGAATGCTACTTCAAATATGTGAAATTCATTACAGTGAAACTTCATTACACAACTGATGTCAGTCAATATCACACGATGCCTCTGTCCGTCCATGTTCCCACTTCACAGATGAAGAAGTGAAGCTGAGCAATAACATCCCAGTGAAGGAGTCTGATAAAAAAAATGGGTCTCTGAAATAGGCATAGAGCATATGAGTGGAGCACTTGGCTTGTGCATAGTCTATGTGGAGCGATCCACTACACTGAAATGTATAAGGATCCAACTGAATTTACAAGTACATTGCTACGCATGTGGATTTCTGGATCAGGGTAACAATGTTGTAAACCATCCAGCGAGCTTTGGTTGTTGGATAGTATAGAAATCGTGGTGGTGGTGGTAATGATAGGACATATTTCTCATTTTGAGTTTGCTTGATGTTTTTAACAGAGATCATCCCTGAGCAGGCTTCCCCAAATAGTCCTGTGATTTCACTTTAGCTGAGTTTCACTAGCAAATCCATAGAAATCCTTCAGATACATGTTGCTAATCTAATATGAACTTCCCATTTCCCTTGAAAAATTCCACCCTTTCAATGTAATCTCATTGGTTAATGTGGCTAATCTTTTGCCTAAGTTTGATCTTCCAAAAATCACCTGAGATTTTACTTTAAAGTTTATTAACAACTTTAAATCAGATTCAAAGCCAAGTGCAGTTAAGTGTGTGGCTACCTATTCTGTGGCACTCTGCCTGGCAGTTGACATCCAAGAAACTGCCTTGCTTCTGTCAAGGCTTATTATGTGTTTGACTGATAAAGGCAGTGGACCTGTAATGATATAAATCATATATGGGCAATGCACAACCTGTGGGGATTGCATGGGGTGTTTGCCTGTGCAGGTGCATGCTTCATTTTTTCAGTGGAGTAACTGACAAAGTCACAGTAAAATATAGAAACTTGCATACGTCAGGTACCTTCTGTGCATAAAAACCATGAAGGAAGGTGAGTTTGGCATGTACCTACCTGGGGAAGCATGGATACTGGCACATTGACTGGGGGGGGGGGAGGAAATTTGGGGGGAAGTACTACTTTGATCAATCTGCAAATTGCTTCTTTAACCTGAAGCTTCAAACTATAATGTACATCATCCTTCCCTAATCTAATGTCCTGAAGATTTGTTAGACTATAACTTTCAGTGTATCAGAGTTGTAGTCCAACCCACCTGGACAACATCAGGGTGGGCAATACTAATGTACACAAGTGAACACAGTGGAGAAAATGATGCTCATCCTTTGTATTTTAGTAGCCCGTATTCTGCCATAACTTTGCAGCCCATTTTGCTGATTATAGATGCGAGGTTTGTTGAATAGGTAGATCACAGAAGAAAAACTAGGCTGCTCTGCTTTAATTCCATCAGGTTCATTTACTTTTAGAATGATAGAAAGGAATGAGTTGAAGATCAAAATTGCTTGCCTTAAATTTAGCTTCATCCAAGATTGATGGCATCTGCTTGCTAGGGCAACTAAAACCAGCTGCCAAATTGATACCGTTTTCTCCCTCTTCTTTCAATATTTTACGAATGTTGCTGGCAAAATCAAGCTTTGGGGACATTAAAATTAAATATCCTTCCCCTGCAAGGCTTTAGTGAGAATGGGAATTCATAATCTGTGTTTTGTATCCAGTGTTAGGCCAATTTAAGTTCCATTCATTTCAATGGCCCTCCTCTAAGAAGGACTAAGATTGGACAAACTCCCTTGGGCTTAACATTGTCAGGAGAGCAAAGTACTGCCTCCTCCTTAGTTTTGTCTCAAATATAGTTCAAATGCTGAGATTAATTTATTGCTTTTTTGCATGTTACATGAAAGTTGATGTAATGGCATTCCTATCAAATATTTGGGTGTAAATGGCTGTGCCTGAATCCAAGTCAGAGGTGAGTATTCTCTGATCCTAAAACCAGTTGCTGGAGGAGAAAAGCAGAGCCTTGAGTGCAATAGTCAGGAAAAAAAATACTCTCTTGACCAGAAAAAGATAGAAGGTCAAGCTCTTAGAAGCAACATCAATGTTGTCAACGTCTTATAAAACCAGTATATAAACACTCCCAAAATTTAGATCAAAAATTATTACACACACTTGTTCCCTCTGTGCTTGAAAACTGAGTACAGTATTCTTGGTACACCCACTCCTCACAACTCAATCTGAAAACCATTGGGGGTGTTGGCACATTCCTGTCAAATGATCACGAAATGTTGACAAGAATAATCTTTCCTCTTATTATAATTTTTCATGCCCATTGGGAGTAAGACCAGGCAAATCCCTATCACTTCTACTTGTTCACTTATATTTCTGTTATATCCTTCTTTCACAGTAATTTGTGATTTTTGTTTTAAACAAAATTGGCCAGAAAATCCATATCTAAATGCTTACTGAATTGCATATCTAACGTTTTTTTCTGTCAGCACATGATGCTTTTAAACATATCTTTCCCCAAAGTATTTATGCTTAGAGAAGATGCGGTGGAGGGAACTTGTCAGAAAGGCTGAGTGGAGCTTAGATTTTGAAGTCTCCTGTCTCCCCCTTCCTTCAAAGTCTCATGCCACCTTTAATCCAAGTAAGTTCACTCAGACAGGTCCCAATCAGCTCATGGGTATATGGGGCTCAATTTCATGTTTACGTAAGAGCATACTTTTTAAAGAGTTACTTTGAATCTGTGGCTAGCAGCTATACCTTTTTCACTCTTACTCTTCAGTAGGCGAAGGGGGGATGATATGTATTATGGCTCTGGCATATTGGAAGATGGATGTTTAGGATCCATATGAGCCCTTTTGTCTATTGTATTAAAATTAAAACAAAACCAAAAACAATAGCATAGCCGTTAGACACAGTTTCAAAGGGTTCTCTCTTTCTTTCTCTTTCTTGCTTTGTGCCTCTATGTGGGTGTGCATGTCTGAGAGAGATGGATTTAGAACAGAAAAATGGCATTTGTGGGGGTGGGGGGGAGAAGTGACTAGCTTTTCTACTTTGGAATTTTCCTGTTCAAAATGATGCCCGTCCCCAGCTGCTTTCTCTTGTGTGAGGTTCTGGTTATGTGTTCTTCAGTATACATGTATGGCTATGAATTATTTAGCATGGTATCTTCTCAACAGAAATGGCAATAAAGAGGGTAGAAGAACTGAATCGATATAATCAATTCTGACCATTTTGTTTGTGGAAAAGTACTTGTTTCTGGTCCGTAGTGGTACTCTATTATTAGAAAACTAGATTTTTTTTTGCTTTAGAAGGTGTGGTACTGTTGCTGATCTGTGTCTTGGTGAAACCCATGGTGATTAAATGTACTACGTTTTAGGCATAAGCAGTGTTAAAAAATAGAATTGTGGAAATTTGTAAAAGAAGCATATTCAGTGAATAATGACTCAACCCCTGCTTCTTCAAGTGAAGAATGGATTATGTCCTTTGGCTTTGATAAAACTCAAAAGAAAAAAGGTAAATTGTTCAATAACTTACAAAGAACAAAATTCAAGATGATCTATGCAGAAAACATTAATCTTCTGTTATCACATGAATACGCAACCAATCTGGCTTCAGGATCTATGATGCCACTCAATAAAATTTATCATTTTTGATAGGATGCCATTAATTTACAACAGTTGAACTCAATGGTATGGCTCTGTGGTGTGAACTCACCTTTGATATATCTCAACTTCTTTACTGTGCTGAATCTCATTATAGATTCTCTCCCCTTTAAAAATGCAGCTCATAATTTGTAACACTACGGTTCCTCTAGACTAAGGATTAGCTTTTTATTCAGACAAAATGGATGTCAGGCAAGGACAAAAAGTTTACTTTATTAGATACTTCCTCCTTGTTAATTCAAAAAGCCAGCTGTGTTCAAATGGTAAGATCTTGTTCCTTTAGGACAATGGCTTCTAAAATTTGCTGCCTCTTGGGAACACTTTCTACATTAACGTGTCTCTTGCTGCTGAATGCCTTTGGATTGTAGAGGTTTCTGGGATGTGTTCTGGAAGTACGCATTCAGGTTGCACCACATGGACAAGTCCAAGTGGGTCTTATTGCTGCCCCTTTTGAACCAAGAGGGTACCCTGGAACTCGCTTCCTCTTCTTCAGCTGCACATCACATGAGAAGAGAGGTAGTAGTGAGCCGGATGTCTGTCAGTGAAACTTGTCAAGCATTACTGACCTTTTGGTCAGCAAAGCCTTGGAAAGTTTCCATGGACCCCAGGCCTCCCTAGAACACAACTAAGAAACAAGTGCTATAGAAAATACCTTCTGATTGTACTCTAGATTTGGTTTCAACTAAGGGCACCTTCCCATTTTACATGGCAAGTATATCTCTCAGTGTGTTCCACAAAGACACACTGAATGACATATAGGCATGAAAAAATATCTTTACGAACTCATGAACATGTACATGCATGCATTCTGATGGCTGGATATGCCACTCGTATGTAACTCATCCAGTGAGTGAGTCTACTTAGATAGGTACACACAAATCTTTCAGTATGATTGCATGTGTCTGTTGTGTGCATGCTATGTTGACAATACTGTGTCACCACTGTGAGAAGCACTGGCATAACACCAGTGTATACATAGCAAGCATATTTCTCATGTAAAATGTGGAACTGTCCTAGGTTTGTCAACTCTCTGCTACAGATATCTGAGAAATTAATTTCAGTTCATTCTTGACCAGAATATACCCAGCTTGTGCCTCCTCGAACCCAATGCGGACATAAATGCAATTTATGGTCAAAGTCCATACATTTCTGAGCTTGCAGTGTGATTTGTGAACAAAACAATGCTTTTGAAAAAAGCATACATTTGAAAAATGAATATGAGAAATGCACACTTTGGGAAAATGCACAGAAACACACAGTAATCCACGGGAAAGACTTGTACATTTCAAGACATGCATATCTTTCAAAAATTCTTACCTTAGGAAAAATGTGCACAAACATACACACAGATTTTCATATGTAAAGAAAAATAGCTTACAGTCTAATACATCAGTCAGAACTAACTTTGAGGTAGAATTCAGAAAATCTTGATGATTCTGGTGCACCCACAATTGGAGTATTGTGCCCAATTCCAGGCTCTGCATTATAAGAGAGACATAGATAGGCTAGAATCAGTTCACCGCAGAGTCACAAGGATGGTAGCTGGATTGGGGGGGAAATGACGTATGGGATGAGATTAAGGAAGCTGGGTCTTTTCAGCCTGGAGAAGAGGAGACTCAGAGGGGATCTTATAATGACATGTAGGTACATGAAGGGGTGTCACATGGTAGAGGATCATGACCTGTTCTGTTCTCCCCTGCAGTGGAGGAAAGGAAGTGGTCCAACAGGCAAAGCTCAAGGAACAAGGTTTCACTTGGTATTTCCGGAAGTACTTCCTGACATTTAGGACCCCTAGGATATGAAATGGGCTTCCATGAGAGGTGTTCTGGGCCCCATCAGTAAGGTTGTTCAAGGAAAGATTGGACAACCACATGTTGAGTATTACATGAGCAGATCTGGCTGGAGCTGGGGATTGGACTAGATGGTCCGGGAAGCCCATTCGGACTCTCTCTATGTTTAACATAGATTCCTATTTCAGTTTGGTCTTCAGACTAGGTCTGCTGGTTTCTTCCAGCCATACAGTATGTATATATATTCTGATGTGACAGGCACGAACATTTATTGGACAGTACCCATGAAGAGTAAGTCCACACTTCCAGCTACTTTGCCTGGAGTTCATTTGGAACTGTTTAAATGTTTTGTATTTGAAAAAAATATACAGTTACTTACTCAGATACAAGACAAGCTATACAATGTGCACACACATGCAGGCCCACTTGTACTTTTTCCCAGTTGTACTTCAAGTGTTCAATAATATCCTATTCCTGTTCTGTTGTTTGGTAATGTTCCCCTTGGGAATTGAACTGACTAGATGTAAACTGTTTGCAATCTGATTTAATCAATTTCACCACTCCATTGGCTGGTATAGAACTAGTGGAAGGAGCTGAAATATAGGAACTGGGACAGGAATTAGCAGGCTTTCCCCTAGCAGAGTGGGCTCTCCATTACATTTCTGCTGATATCAAGTGACCAATGTTGATTTGGAGAGAGTTCGAAAGTCTTGTTAAGGGGGAAATGGCTCCTATTGCTCTTCTGAAATGATTTTCTGTACTGCTGAAAGTTCAAGGGCACAATGAATCTACAATGGGGAAGATCCATTGCCATTGACTTCGTGGGTTGTTGATTGCAACCACAGAAAGATTCACTACACTGTGTTTTATTCAAGTACCATAACATGGACTGGAATGGAGTCCAGTCAAACTGTGTCTGGGCTGCGTTTGACTCTATGGCACTTAGGGAAATTCTGCTTAAATGTGAAGTGCTGATGCAGATCTCAAATGTTGTTCTGTATTGCAGGGTTACGCAGAAGATAGATCTTCAAATGTTTTGCACTTCAACTCCCAGATGCCCTTGCATGCATGGCTAATGAGCAAGAATGATTGAAGTTGAAGTCTAAAACATTTGGAGAATTACTTTTTGCTCACCCCTGCTGTATTAGAATTCACTGTCTCTAATGTGGGAATTAAAGAGTAATTTGATGAAGTCACAGGGAAAGGCCTTTCCTGTCTGTTAATGCCCATTAGCTATCATGGCTAAATGGAACTTCCATGTTCAGAAGTTCAGAACAGGTTCCATGCTCAATATTTCTTTGAATTCCTATTACTGGAAATAAATGGCAGGTTGTGACTACTTCACTCAGATGTATCACATAGCAAACATTTAGCTGGCTACTGTAGAAGCAGAAGACTGGGCTAGATGAGACCTTGGTCTGATCCAGCCAAGCAATGTCCTATGTTTTCATGTTCTAGTGGGTCCAAATAGCTGTATAGACATTCCAGGTAGGTTTATTCTGACAAGTGCAGGCATTTAAAAGGGACTGATGCTTCACACGGTGCATAGTTAATCTATGCATTCTGTTACTGTAAGATGTAGTGTGATAGCCAGAAATTCGGATTGCTTTAAAAGGACAAATTCACAAAAGGGAAGGCTATCAATAGCTACTGGTCATGATGGCTATATATAATCTCTAGTTTCAAAGGCAGTAGGCCAAGGTACATCAGTTGTTGGGGAGCATGGGCAGTAAGGTGCTTTATATTCATGGCCATGTGAGTTTCCCACAAACAACTGATTAGAAACATAGAAACAGAGTGAGTCAGAAGGGACCTCCTGGGCCATCTAGTCTGACCTCCGGCACCAGCCAGCTCCGCTCACGACATGCCCACCATGCGCACGTCCAGCCTATCCTGAACACCCACACCGATGGGGCCTCAACAACCTCTCGTGGAAGCCCATTCCACACCCTCGGGGTCCTGACTGTCAGGAAGTGCTTCCTGGCATCCAAATGGAACCTTGGTTCCCTGAGCTTTGCTCCATTGGAGCGCGTCCTGCCTTCCTCTGCAGGGGAGAACAGGCCTCTACCCATCTCCATGTGACATCCCCTCACATACCTGTATGTCGCCAACATGTCCCCTCTGAGTCTCCTCCAGGCTGAAGAGACCCAGTTCCTCAGTCTCGCCTCATACCCCATCCCCTGCAAACTGGTCACCAACCTTGTGGCCCTATGCTGCACTGACTCCAACCTGGCTATATCCTTTCTGTAATGAGGGGCCCAAAACTGAGCACAATACTCCAGTTGCGGGCGCACCAGAGTCATATAGAGTGGTAGTAATACCTCTCTCGATCTAGAAGCCACACTTCTGGCTATGCAACCAAGGGTGGCGTTCACCCTCTTGACCACCGCATCACACTGCTGACTCATGTTTAGCCTGCAGTCATTAGCCAGCACATGAATAGGATGCTGGACTACATGGCCCTTCAGTCCGGCCCAGCACGGCTCTTCTTACATTCTGATGGGGGACATTGTCTTGGTGGTTCTGGTCCTCACCATTCAGACATGAGCCCACATGCCCAGTTTTAGTTTGCCAGTAATTTTCCTTCATATTTTAAACTCCACCTTGACACAACTTCATTTTATTTAATTTCCAAGAGAAATAAATATTTCTTGCATGAAATAAACTTTGAAATGCTGGAAGTGGGTGAAGTACTTTCCTATAAGCTCCCTGCCCTTTATATCCTAATTTTTCTGGTTAGCTGGCTGGCAGGCAGGCAGCAGTGAAACAATCTTCTTTCCAATAGCAACCAAGTGCCTCTTTGGAGGGTTAAAAGTGCAGAGCTGGCATGGTCATTTCTCAGAAGGTAGAGGCTTGATACAGTCAGTCCACCTTCCAGTTTTCAGTTCTAACTATTCAGACTATCTCTCTGCAAAAAGACACAACCTTTGCAGAATGCTCTTGCTATCATTTTGAGCTAGACACAGTGAATCAAAGCGAACATTAGTGGAGTAATTTTTTGTACATAGATGGATGAGATCTGAACTTTTTTATGCTGTGCCAATGAATTCCTGTTCATATTTCTTTCAGGTGAAGGTAGCTTCTCCCCCCTACCCCTTTTTAGATTTATGTTCAGCTGAGTAAGCTGTTCAGGCAAAAATTAAGCCCCCATATAAACAACAGACTTGGACAGTTCCTCTTTGGCCATGAACTTCATTAGTATTTTCTTGCTGCTCCCTCAAAGCCACTTCTGAATTTTGCTTCCTGCCTCTGTATAGAGACCTGAGCCATTTGCAGTTCTGTCAGAGAGGGGAATGCTAGGAATGTCACCCAGAAATGGGAATTGTAGTGGTTATTCAATCTGATTTTGGCGTTTAGGAGGGTGCAAAAAGTTTTTAGCAGGACTCTTACTGGGCTCTTCAGCAATCATAACTCTCTTCAAAACCACACAATCAGCTGTTTCTATCCTGTATAATTTTTAACAGCTCTTTGCACCAGCTTTGCTGCTACTCCCACTTCCATTAACTTGTTAGGCAGTATATCAGCCAATAACATTGCATACCATTGATGTGATGGCATCATGATGTATGACAGCATAGCTCATTGGGTCATGGCGCCTTCTAGAAAATGGAAATAATTTTGTGATGAATTTCCTCTTTTCTGGGATGTCTGTAGGAGTAGTTCAATGCTGCTTTAAAGGCAGAGCAGAGTAAGATGCAATAATACCTTTGGAGAAATTATTAGGGCAGGATAATGACATATGAAACACAGGAAGATCTGTATGCAGGAACTACTCCTGTTAGCCAGGGGTCTGCAATGTGGCACCCAAGGGTGGCATTGCACCTGCAAAGCCAGGCTGAGGTGCCCACTAAGCCCATTTACACCCTGCAAGCAATTCCTGGAAGACATGCTGCTGAACAACCGCAAGGGGGAGGGCCCTTAGTTGTAGTCCTGATAGAACTTAATAATCTCAATTAACACCTTCTGGACTTCCCAATACCAAGAGCAGGGTGCCTTATAACACTGAATGATATGTCCAAGGTGTGTGAGTCAGAAGAAGAGGAGTGAAAAAGTTCACTTATGCTAGAATTGCCTTGAGGTAGAATTAGAAACACCAGGGAGTTGATGTTTCTCCTCCAAAATAGAGGAGAATTATGAATAACCAAGGAGTTGATGTTTCTCCTCCAAAATAGAGGAGAATTATGAATAACCAAGGATATAGGGTTATACCACAGCTTTGAAAGACCATGTGGCAAAAGCAAGGGTCCTTGTAACACAAATCCCTATTTATGGAAGATAATCTTCCATTTGAAGGACTGTTAGGAGAAAGTCCTCTGCTTGAAGGGCTATTTGGTCCAATTCTAGATTAAACATTTTAAAAACCCTATGCAGGGTGAAACCTCAATATTGCCTATAAATGGTTATCAGCTGGACAGCACAGTGAGTAGACAAGCAAGTAACATGGTCAGTCTTTCCTACTAGGGTATTTTGATGTAGGGATGGGGCCTCTTTCTCTTAAAAGACAGCAATTCCAGTTAGAATGCAGAATGTGAACTTGATGGAGTAGAAAAGGGTCTGGAATGTGACATTAAAATGTCAGCAAGATTTGCCAGATAACTGCTGAGAACCAAACTACCTCCGATTTGTAGAACAGGGAGGGTCTGAGGAGGAGAGCTGTGAAATCAGTAACCCAGTGAACTGGTGTCAAGCTAAACAAGTGAACCAGTTAAGTAACATCTGACATTCCGGCTGTTTGGCCTACAACCTTCCTTAGGGTAGAGTCAACTCTTTTGGGAAAGGAAGGGAAGAAGGGTCTTCATTTGGACACAACTCCTCACCTAGGCAAGAAGTACTCCCACAACCTTTTTATGAAGCAGCCTGTATCACAAAAAAACTGTCTAGCTCAAATAAAACCTTTTGTTTTAATCTGCTGGAAAGAGAAAAGGGGAGAAACATGCTCACAGCAGCTGTATTGTATTTCTCGATAAATTATAGCAATACTTTGTAAATTTGAATCTACTAATATAAAATAGTAAAAGCAAATCTACCCTCTCTTTTTGGAAATGCATAATTGGCCACAGAGAGGAAAAAGGTTGGGTGATATAGTTGGAGTATACTTCAATTTGGCTTATACAGGAGACATTCTCAATGAGTTGCAATGTATAATGCTAGCAAGACAGAGCCAGGGACATATTTTATCAAAATAGAAAATGACCATTTTCTACTAGGTGGGCAATTTGGGTGGGCTTGAATAGGGGAAAATGAATTGAAACTCATATTTTGGCGACAATTTGTTCATGTAATATCACACAGTCTGTGAAGAAAGGCAAATGAACCTGGTTTTTTTAAAGCTGCAATTCTAAATGCATTGAATATGGAGAAAGCATATTTAAATATAGTAGGACTTTACCTTCAGAGTCAAGTATTTCACAGTCAAGCATCAATGGTGCTTTTAAATTGTGGGATGGTTTTGAAGCTTTTGCTTCTACGGTTTGAATTAGTGGTGAGTTTTGGTGCTGAACAATTTTAATTATGAATTCTTGCTTTGTCTATGGAGAATTTAATTTGATAGTTTCTGCAGCAGGTTCTGAAGATGCTTCTATATCAAACTTGTTTGCATTGCAAATGTGAAAGACTAGAGGGAATCTCCTTATTCACTGAACAAACTCAGTAGGTGCTTTCAGCTGTCATTTGGATTTTACATCCGTTTGTGCTGTACCTAAGCTTGACCCCAACACTGTTTTATGATTTTAGTTCTCCCACCTTCAGAAAAATAAATATTCACCCCCAAATGTATGAAAATAGCAACATAAAAAGGTGGGTGATGTTGGGTGGGTTGAACTTATTTATTATTTAACCAAGGACATTTTTATGGTGGTAATAAACTGCTTTGGAGCCCAAAGGCAAGTTGTAGAAAGAGACTCCGTTGATGGCAGACAATAAAACAAGAGACACCTTAAAACCATTAAACCAAAATAATTACCAACTCTAAATCAATGCCGTAAAATTAAACAGGGACATTTAATGGATATAAGACAAGGAGGAAAAATAATCACAAAGGGTGGAAAATTGGGTTTTGAGATGGTGGAGGAAAAATATATATCATTTTTGTTAGTTATTACATTTTTCTGTCTTTGCTGGCACTCTGGGGATGCACCAGTTAATATCCAACACACAGAATGTGAGACATATTAAACTTCAGATATGCAGATACTGCATGCATTGAATAAGACTTTCCTAATTATGCTTCCTGAAATGTTCGGCACCCTGAAAGTTATGGTGTTGGTTTTAGGTGAAGTGCAATCATGTTAGTTTTGTTTGCATTTTGACTGTACATTGTGCCTGCCTTTGTTGGAAACAAAAGTTGATTTTCTTAAAGAATAGGTGCCCTTTTGTTATTCCCAGGGATTCCAATGAACATAAACAGCAGCTGTATGAGAATCTGAAAGTGAACCAGTATCTGAACCAGATATAGAAAGTGGCTAAGGGCATGAAGGGGAGATCCCAACTTGAAAGTTAGCTCACAGGGTAGAATTTAGGTAAGCTTCCTTCTCTGTTATGAATCTGCAATGATGACAATAATCATGCTGCTGACGGTGATTTTATATACAACATTTGGCAGCAAAGTCCTCTATAGCAGTGAAGCATAGTACAATAAAGCTCAAGTTAAAATGCAATAAATGCCTTAAGTTAAAAAAAGAAATAAATCGCTTATGCTTGTCGATACTTCTGTGGGTGATTCTGTGAGTTTTCTGTCAACTCAAAAATATGACTCTTTCTGCCCGTGAAAGGGGCTCAGATCTAGTGGAGACTCATGCCGGAGGAAGGGAGGAAATAATGTTTGCTGATTCCTCCTTTCCCCTGAAGCTCACCGCATCAGCTCCTGTGCTGTTCCTGAGGGACACTCAGTTCCCCAGTTCAACCTTTCAGGGATCACCGATGGTTACAGGACTGAACACTAATGAAAAGTGCCACATTCCTACTTTCATGGACTGGTTTGGGGTAGTCTGAACTCACACCAATACTATTAAAAAACAGTGGATATATTTAATCCAAAGCCACCAGATAGTGAGTAATCATTGCATTAGTAAGTGTGAATGGATCCTACGGTATAGCCTGATTTGTGTTGTGCTTCATGTCTTATGTACGCCCTGCTGCAAAGTCATCCTTTTAGAAAGCGACTCCTATGGCCCTTTGTCGGTGTTCCTGGCACCACAGGCGCATGAGGAAGATCCAGTCAGGCTTGTGACACGAGGCAGGTTGAACATCTTCCGATGAAAAAGGGCCACTCTTCACAGATGAGCCTGTCTGGCTCTGAAAAGCTTCCTCAGAGGCTGTTCTTTGGGTTGGTCTACCTGTGGAGGTGTGGCAGGATGGCATCAAAAGGAACCCAAAGTGGGAAGCCTCAGATCTATATGCAGGTGCTCTGTGTGATGAACCTCTGAACCACATTTTGCTCCCTCTGCCTAGGCTGTTTAGCACCCTTTGGCCTTGGATTGATGTCTCCCACTTGGACTTCTCACTGGATCCTCTTAAGACTTCCTGTCTCAGTTCCGCATTGCTCAGACAACAAGGTTCTTGCATTTTTTTTCCTAGTCGTGCTTTGCTTGTGCCATGCGACTTGCTTCCTGATCCTGTTTCTTCCTTTGTCTCTTGGTTCTCTGGTTTGCTCCTTAATTTTGTGTCCTGGCTGCCTCCTGGAGGAATCGCCACAATGACAGCAGGGCTGCGGGCTGGCAGCACAAGACTCCCCAGCAGCAACTAGTTGGAACTATGTGCAGCGTGTGAAGCTGTGGATTCAGCCAGTGCTGGCCGTGGATCAGGTGCTGAACCTGTGAGTCTGCAGGCTAGAAGCTCTCCACCACTGGCTAGTGCTGTTGTGGAGTTTTGTGTGTGTGTGTGCATGCCCTTACTGAGGCAGCAATGCTTATATAAACGCTTATTACAAGTACATACTCTCTGTTCTCATTGCTGAAATATTGGAGAGAACTTAATGATAGGCTATAGACCCCAATAGACAAGGCAATAGAAATGTATGCTTTCCATCCAACACCTTCCTTTAAGTTTTGGGCCCTTTCTTATCCTTGCTAGGACAGAATGCAGTCAGAGATTGCACTTTGATCCTAAACTGGACCATGAAATATTTTAGATGCCACAATACCTTCTCTCTGCCATTCTTTTCTTTCCTGTCTTGCTTATACTGGTATGAATTGGGTATTTTGGTTATCTTTCTCAAAGCAAGACAGTATTTAGCAATTTGATAGGAGAAGAAAATGCCCAATGCCCAACTGATTTCATTCCTCCACTCTCTGCCATTTGCAGCAGCACCCAGGTCACTGACTGTGTTGAATAGGGGAAAGATACTTGCTACTGCTTAATGACCCATCTTTTACTCTTTCTCAGATATTCCCAGAAATAGATGCTTGTTTCTGTAGAATCATTAGGGCCACTTAGCAGTGCTGAGAATACAAGCTCTGTAGCTAAGTTTGGTTTGTGGTTTCAGGGGAGAAGAGGGAAAGGAAGTGCAGGCTCTTACGAGGTGAGGTTGTTTTGCCTCTTGCAACATGCCTCTGTCTGTTTAAGTCACAGGGACCTGCCCTTGTCATGTCTGAAGGTGCAAATGTTTCAGTCTTTTCACTCTGATTCATTAGTACTTCATAAGCTGCCGTGTGATATTACGCTGAACATCCTTTTGTATGCTAGGCACCATTGCACAATAATTGCCGCTCGGCAAGTGCATGCCGACGAATGCAGTGGAGTATCTGCAGGATTGGTGCCATGCATAATGTGCTGTGTGAGCCAGCCAGCCAGCCAGTCAGTGCAATGATCAGGAACATGCATCCACATAAGAAGGACCTGGTTTGCTGAATCAGGTTACATTTGCGGTTACATTCAGGGAAGGTAGAGTGTGTTATACCACTTTAGGGAGCTAGTGACTGATGCCATTTTTAATCACCTGGTCATGGTAACACATGACTTAGAGACGTCCAGATTATTGCCATGCACTCTGCATGCGGCTACCTTTGAAGAGGCTTCAGAAGTTGATCTAGAAGGAGGAAACAACGGTGTTAGCACCTGCCCGTGGGTTCAAATTATACTAATACAAGGCTACTAGTTGTGCACTTGTTTTCAGGCACAATTCATATATTGATGATTAAATCCCTAATTGGCTTAGGTCCAATATACTTAAGGACTTCGACATCTCCCATACCAGCCTGCCCATTTCCTCTGGCCTGGTGGAGAATTAGGATCCTGCCTGTGAGAGAGACATGATTGGTTGGGGGGACAAGAGCATGAGACTTCTTGTTGCAGCTTGATTGTGAAATAGCATGCCCCAAGAAGTTTAGTGTTGTTGTTTCTCATTTGAGGCTGCAATCCTAAAATCACTGAGTCTAAATCAGATTACTGTTAAAGGGACTTTATTCTGAGTAGACTTGTATAGGATCACCCTGTTAATGAACCACTGTAGATGCAGGTGAAAGAAGACAGGGAGAAATGTAGCAAAAGAGAAGTAAAAAATAAGGTAATCATGAGATCTAGAATCTTTTTCAGAAAGGAAAGTTGAGATCTTAGGAGAAGGACAAAGCCATTCTAATTCTCTGTTAAAAGATGGGTGACACTTTTATGTGTCACAGCCGCCGTCCTTTATGGCTTGTTTGTCCATGATAGCAAACACTAGACCAACTGCATCACAATAGGATTTGGGAGTATTTGACACACCGCTCTTTGTGCACAGAATTATGAACAATATAATTGATAGAAGGTAATGGATGGCTTGGAATGTTGATGCTCAAAACCAGTCTCTGTGCTTCCACCTAGGCACGGTGGGGTCTGTTTCTGTCAATGGGAAGCATTTAGCGTAAGCTCCTGCCAAAATGGCTTTGCGGCCTAGTCTTGGCTGGTTAAACCTCATTTCAGAGGCCCTGATTGCATGCAACGCACAAGCCAAGTTCTTGGGTAACTAAAGCTCTTTTAAAATGCGATGGTTGTTTTCCCTTTCTGTAACCACGTACTCATGATTGATTTGCCTGTTACCATCATTGCATCCATCACATTGCTTCCCTTGAAACATTGTCCAACAAATTAATCAGTCAAGGCTTCAGTATTCTCATTGATAGCACTACTGGCCATGCTCCTTTTTCCTTCTTTCTTTTAGCTCCAACCCATCCAATTTTCCCTGCATTATTCTTGTAATACTGGCTCAGAAATTTGGATGGATGCACATGCCTACACATCTCTCATCCCCTCCTTTTTCTTTTCCCACACCATTTCATTATTCTGTATTTCATGTTGTAAATGAATATGACCTGAAGATGGCTTTTTAACAGCCACTGTGTAAACCTGTTGAGTGGGTCTGGGTTTTGGGTCATGCCAAATTCTTGGTAGTCAAGAAAGTCCAAATCTCACCTTTTTGCCTGCAGGTCCTCAAGGGATCTTAAAACAATAACAAAGTAAGTCCAAGCAATATCTTCAACTATATGCAAACATAAAACATTGAACGCTGATGCAATAAAACAGTTAAATAATGCAGAGTAAAATGGGAATGTTGAAACTGAAAATTACAGATAAGGTACCACTTCGTTGAAGGCCCTGCTTTTGGCATTGCAACTTCATGTCTTGTAAGTAGAATACTTGGTGTAGGATCCTGCTCTTCTGTGGGCAGGATATGTGCACAACCACATAAGCTGGTCTAAAAGGGTTTAAGAAACTGTGCTGCTTCCTTCTCTTTCCAGAATAATAATGAATAAAAGATTTACAGTATAACTCATGACCTGTGCAGAGGACAGTATGAAAACAAAGCCTAAGAAAGAAAAAGGAAGGAATTTGATAAATTCAGTGGACTGATGGCAGTGTTGAATCGTAGGATATTGTGTTGTTTAACCTATTCCTGGTGGCTCCCTTGGCATGGCACAAATGGTTTCTTTACTTTTTGCATGTCGTATAGGAGCAACAGGATGATTCTAGTCTGATCTAATGTCGTGTGTATCTCGTGTTTCCTTGAAGAGATCAGAACAGGGTACTTGGGACTATCGCATCATCTCACAGTAACTCTTTCAGGTAGATGAAACTGACTTGAAGAGCAGGCCAAGTAGGCTTACTGGCCAAACAAGGAATTGAACCCAGCTCTTTATAGCCTAAAGCTCATCTGTTACACTGTAGTGGCAATGTGATAATGCAGTATGCACAGTGCTTTTTCAGCTTTATTACCTAAGGTTAGATTTGGTGGCCTTCAAGTGTGCATTCTTGGCCTCCAGTTCCTCTCTTTTCAACGTTAATCTCTTTCTATCTTGCTCTGGTGGCATGCATCCTTTTCTTGCATTCTTGATAACAGTACCAGGTGAACAGCAGGTGCCTCCGAGTTTTATAGGGTGAAGTAACTTTCTTTTCTTTTCTTTTGCAGCTCTAGGGAATTCATTAGCTTGAAATGACAATTCTAGGATGGAAATCAGAGCTTTCTGTATCACTGCGGCTGTTAAAAGTAGATTGCCAATGCCAGGCTGCTGGCATGAAACCAGAATATTGTAAAAGTGGGAACAGGATCTAGGATGTTTAAGTCACTATAAAACTATTGCAGCATTTTGCCCAATGTACTGTCATTTGACCAGAAGGTTAAATCAGGCTGGTAACTTCCTTGTGGATTGTCTTCCAGCAGTAAACTTGCCAGCGCTGACCTTCCCCTTCTTATAACCCACCATTTTTGTGTGTATGTTTTTTTTTTATAGTCTTTTGGTAATAAAACTCCCTCCCTGAACACCCTGCTTCTCTGTTCCTTCTCCTACACTCCTTTTTCTGCAGCAAGTTCTGGAGTATGTATGTTTGAGGGGTTTTCATATTTCACAGGAATCAAGTGTGATCTGTGATGTGAAGGGAGAGGAGAAAATCAAATATGAACTGCCAGAAGATGCTGTTTGCATGTCTACCTGAATTAAAGTCAGAAGCAGAGTATAAACAAATGTTATTTATCCGTAAGAAGACAACAGATTGTCACTTCATTTATTTATACAGTGTACTTTTGTCTTTTCCACCAGAGCTCAGTAAGCCTCTGTTTATGAAACATTTATTTACCTGTGGCAGGTGGATAAATTGGCAGTTTAATAAGCCTAGGTACAGTGCTTCAAGCAAGGGAGTACTGTACTTGCTGTGGGCACACTGAGTCGCATCCTGAGCGGTGGGGCTGAGTTCAGCCTTGTGCTGAGCAAGCTGCAGAGCACAGCCCTGCACTAAATGGGTGCTGGAAATGTTCTTACTGCACTGCACACATTCTGTATGTACCTGTATTTTATGTAAGTGGCATTCGCATGGAAGTCAGGACTGAAGAGGTGAACAAGGTTAGGTAGCAGGTAAGTGTGGATGGTTTAATGCAGACTTCTCCATCTGGTGTCCTTCAGATATTTTGGACTTGAGTCCTGTCAGCCTCCATTGAATTTGGAGGGTGCTTGGTTGGTGAAGTCTGGTTTAGTGCCTTCCAGACAGTACCATGCACGTGTATTTTCCAAGAAAGGGGTTTATAAGAACAAAAACACCCAGGGATTTCTAGAGGAGCTGTTCTTATAAACTGGTCCTTCAGGGTTTTGAATCATGTTCCTTGCCTTCAAGGGACTGAGTCTCTTCTCTCCTGTCTCCACCTCTTCAGTGTCTCCACACATCGCAAGAGACAGTCAGCTTCCTAATTCATTAGTGGGATTCCCACACCTTGCCACAACACCTTCTCTGTCCCTTGAAAGTAGGTAGTCTGGTCTGATATATTGCAGACTTGGCTAATCTGAAAACTGTCCCTTTGTCAGAACCTCACTCCCTGCACAGAATGGTTCAAAAACTGGCTTTGGCCTTCTGCAGTCCGAGGTCTACAGGTAAGCTACTGCGTGCAGGCGAACAATCATTCTGTGGACAGTGGGAGTCCTATAAGGGTCCTGGAGTGAAGAAAACACACGTGCTGAAGCACAGTGTGACTGAGCCCTTAAAATCATGTTGCTTCTCCCTGATTGTATCCTGGCGTGTAGTTCAGCTGTCAAGGTTATCCTTTGCTTTTTCTGGCAGAAGTGGAATATATTTGCTATCTGAACAGAATAAAATAAAATAAAATAGTCTAGCTTAGCCAGTTCCAGTTCTAGTCTCCACTTGGCCATGAAGCACACTGGGTGATTCGGGCCAGTCACAGACTCTCAGTCCAATCTATCTCACTGGGTTGTAGTTGTGAAAATAAAATGCCACTATGTAAACCTCATCGGGTTCCTCATGAGACAAAAAAGGTGGGATATAAATGCAATATAATCACAACAAAAATGCAAAAACCCTCACAATCAACTGGGCATTTAAAGCTTGGGAAATATTTTTTGTTACTTGCAAAGTGTCTAAAATCACTAGATAATAGTATTAAACAGAAAGACAGACAGACTCAGGCTCTGTCTGCAGTTTTACAGTCAAAGGACCAAGCTAGATGTAATATTGAATGCATCTTTGCATTTACTGCTCATTTTCAACATTACAGATAGTGTCTGCTCCGGGAGCTTTTCCTCTCCTTACTCTAATGGTGTAGCATTGGCTCCTGTAATTGGCAGATGGTATGAAGTGCTCTCATTGGCCAAACTTGGGATAAATGCAGGAAGCTTGGCCTCTTGCCCTTGCTTATTTAATGGGTAGCTGTTGCCTGGACTTCAGATGCATTGCCCCAGCTCTAGCGTCTGACTTCAGGAGCACTGAGTGGGAGGAGAACACACCGTTTTAGTCTAGATTCCAGTAAAAATGCCAAAGGCCCCAGCTGGTCTGGACATTTGTTTCCCAGCATGCCTTATGCAATATTAAACTAGTGTTTGCATATCAGTGTTGGTGACTGCTGCTTCAGCGTGGCTAAAGTTGTCTCTTTTTGTTAATGAGCATATTAATGTCTGTTCTAGTTCTTTTCCATCACTGTGTATTAGCACCGAGCATCAAGCTGTCAGGGGCTAGGGAGGTGTAGGAAATTCATTTCCACTTGATTTTGAGCAGAGCTTACCCAATGTGCACCTAACAGAACCTATTTATTTATTATTTATTTAGAGAACTTCTATGCCGCCCCATTCGCCGAAGCCTCGGGCGGCTCACGATCATGCAATCTGTAATTGTAGTCTGAACAGAGCTTCCAATAAAATTCCTGGAACAAAATAAAATGTGTTCAGGAAATGCATGCATGTGAAAAATGCACAGTAACTAATTCACACATTTGAAGCAGGTGTACAAACATACTTAATCAGCTGGATAAAAATGCATACCTTACAAATGGATAGGTGGATGTGGAAAAATACGTACAAACATGCACACACATGTTCATGTCAAAAGAGGGAAAAATAGCTTGAAAATTGATACTGCGAGAAATCAAAGTAAGCTTCAATGAAGAATCTGGGAAATCTTGAGCTTTGATTCTGCTGATTCACATAGCCTGAGAAGTGAATGACAAAAGATCCGTGTCATTCGTGTGTGTGTGTGTGTGTGTGTGTGTGTGTGTGTGTGTGAGAGAGAGAGAGAGAGAGAGAGAGAGAGAGAGAGAGAGAGAGAGAGGAGCAGGGGGAGGCTGGATTGCAAGAGCTAAATTTAGCTAAGTAAGAGCTATTCCTAACACGCAGAGCTATAAATCCCATAGATACTTCATGGTGGAGCCAAAAAATAAATGGGATTGGGTTTCTAATACACACTTGCCAAGGTAGAACACCACTGCATGCATCTGATGATGCCAGTTCCATTTCATGAAAGCTTATGCTAGTCTTTAAAATCCACTGATGCTTTGACCAGTGCCCAGCGCTATCTCTGAGACATAGTCCTGGTCTCTTATGAGCATCATGGGACTGCTCTGCTAATGTGTATAGCCTCTCAGAAGTTAATTAGAAAGTATTTATGGGGTGCAGATCTCAAGATATAGCAATGAAGACTGTTTGAATACTTGAACAATAGTTTGTGATGAGTTGATTTTTAAATATGCAGAAAAGAAATAGTTGCTGAGAAAGGACAGTGCTACAGATGTGCAGAAGGAATGCCCATTTTTCACATATTTGGTGTTTTGGGAGATATGAGAGACATCATTAACATATTAATTGGTTATATGTCATAACTTAACCTATTGACTGTGGAATGAGCTTCATAGAGCTTTGGTTTACCGAGCCTGCATCTCCCTCACGGGACTTCCAGTCTCTTCGAGACTAGGGCTGGAGTGCCTCTACTTGGTGTTGGGCAATCGAGACAGATTGGGGATTCTGTTGGTGTACCGTGCACCCTTCTGCCCAACAGTCTCCCTGCCTGAGCTGACAGAGTTCGTCTTGGACCTGGTGTTGAGGACCCCCAGGATGTTGGTCCTGAGGGACTTCAATCGCCATGCCGAGACTGGTCTGACCGGGGTGGCTCAGGACTTCATGGCCTCCATGACGGCCATGGGGCTGTCTCAACATGTCACAGGCCCGACCCATGAACGTGGACACACTCTGCACCTGGTTATTTCGATGGGGCAGGAAGAGGGTGGTCTGAGGGTGAGGAATTTATGTCTGACACCCCTGTCATGGTCAGATCACTTCCTCGTGAGGTTTGTGCTTGAGAGCGGCCTCTCCCTCTGTAAGGGTGTGGACCCGATTGTGTGGGTCCGCCCCCAGAGCCGGATGGATCCGGATGGATTCCTGAAGGCCCTGGGGGAGTTTCTGGCTGACAAGACTGGTGCTCCTGTTGAGGCTCTGGTCGAACTATGGAATGGGGAGATGACTAGGGCTGTTGACATGATCGCTCCTAAGCGTCCTCTCCCGCCAGGCAGAGCCCACTCTTCCCCTTGGTATACATCTGAATTGCGGGCGATGAAGCAGGCTGGGAGACAGCTAGAGTGTAGGTGGAGGAGATCATGGGATGAATCTGACCGAACACACTTAAGAGCCCTTTGTCGGGCCTGTGCTGTGGCGGTGAGGGCAGCGAAAAAGAAATTCTTCTCTGTTTCCATTGCTTCCTCAAAATGCCGTCCAGTGGAGCTTTTTCAAGCGGTACAAGGGCTGGTCCTCCCTGGCCCTAAGAAAGATCTGGTTCCACCCTCTAAGGCCCGCTGTGACGACTTTGCCAAGCATTTCAGGGAGAAAATCGCTCAGATTCGTCACGAGCTAGACTCTACTAGTGATTCAGAGTCTTCTGGGGAGATACCAATGTCGCCGTCTGGTCCAAAATTAATGGATGAATTTCAGTTATTGTGGCCTGATGATGTGGACAAGGTGCTTGGATGAGTACATTCCACCACTTGCCTATTGGACCCTTGCCCATCTTGGTTAATAAACAACGCCAAGCACAGGATTGGGACCTGGATCTTGGAAGTGGTTAACGCTTCTCTGAGGGAGGGTCGGGTACCTGCCCCTTTAAAGGAGGCGGTAGTCTGACCGGTCCTGAAGAAAGCGTCACTGGATCCAGAGGTGGCCACTAATAATAGACCAGTGGCCAACATCCCGTTTCTGGGCAAGGTGTTGGAGTGGGTGGTGGCAGGACAACTCCAAGCACTCTTGGATGAAACTGATTATCTGGACCCATTTCAGTCCGGCTTCAGACCCAGGTACGGTACTGAATCTGCCTTGGTCGCCGTGTACAATGACCTGTGCAGGGAGAAGGACAGAGGGAATGTGTCCCTGTTGGTTCTTCTGGACCTCTCAGCGGCTTTCGATACCATCGACCATGGTATCCTTCTGGATAGGCTAGCGGGATTGGGGGTCAGAGGCACTGCTTTGCAGTGGTTCTGCTCCTATCTCAATGGCTGATTCCAGAAGGTGGTGCTGGGAGACTACGGCTCTGAACCATGGCAGCTATGGCAGGGATCCAATTTGTCCCCTTTGCTGTTTAACGTCTACATGAAACTGCTGGGAGAGGTCATCAGGAGGTGTGGGCTGCAGAATCATCAGGACGCTGATGATACCCAGCTCTACCTCTCGTTTTTCACCAATCCAGGTGAGGTAGTGGCTGTGCTGAACTGGTGCCTGGCTGAGGTAATGGGCTGGATGAGGGCCAATAAACTGAAGCTCAATCCAGACAAGACGGAGGTCCTGTTGGTTGGCGGAGTGCTCCCGCAGCTTGGGAGTAATCCTCGACCCAGAGCTTTCACTAGAAGCTCAGGTGATAGCAGTGGCGAGGAGTGCTTTCTTTTAGCTTCGGCTGATCCATCAGCTGCGTCCCTACCTGGAGTACGACTGCCTGGCGACAGTGACACACGTATTGGTTACTTCCCGATTAGACTTCTGTAATGCACTCTACGTGGGGCTACCCTTGAAGACGGTCCGGATACTTCAATTGGTTCAAAACAGAGGTGCCAGGCTGCTGATGGGGACTGGGCATTATGTTCACATGACTCCAGTCCTCCGTCAGCTTCACTGGCTTCCCGTTGAAGTCCGGGCCCAATTCAAGGTGTTGGTGATGACCTATAAAGCCCTTAACGGCTTGGGTCCTGGTTACCTGAAGGAGCGCTTACGTCCATATATGCCCGCCCGCCCCTTGAGATCTGCGGGAGAGGCCCTTCCCCGGGAACCCTCGTGAAGGAAATTAGGAGGGTGAGTACTCGGAGGAGGGCTTTCTCTGTGGTGGTGCCCAATCTATGGAATGCGCTCCCCAGAGAGGTCCACCTGGCGCCATCATTATTTGTTTTTCCGCGCCAGGCAAAGGCCTTTTTATTCAAATGTTATTTTAATTGTTAATATTATTTATTCATTTTATTCTTTGGCCAGGGCGACTTAATTTATATTGTTAATTTATATTATTCTATTGAAGTTTATTTATGGTTGTGATCCGCCCCAAGGCTTCAGCAAATGGGGCGGCATAGAAGTCTCCTAAATAAATAAAATAAAATAAAATAAAATAAAATAAAATAAAATAAAATAAAATAGAGTGTCTTTGCCTGGTGCCTATACTATGTTCTTCCCAGCACCAGGTGAAAACCCTCCTATTTTAAACTTTCCATTTCTATTTTAAATCTGTTATTGTATTTTAATCTTTGCCTTGCTTTTAGGTTTTACTTTTGGTTTTTACACTGTCATTTAAAACTTTCAAACTTTTGCTGTCTATCTTATGTTGTATGTTTTGGTTTCATTTGTTGTGAACTGTTTGGAGAACTTTGGTTATTGGGCAATAAAGAAATGAATCTGATAAACAAACAATAAACTGTTATGTGAAAGATGAAAGTCAAAAACAGGGATATTTAAAGTTCATTCAAACCCTCATGAATAGTGACTTATAATAAAGTATAGAAAGGTAACCAATAAATGATAAATTATTATGTCCTGTGTAAGATGAGCTGGTTTATTGACAGCAGCAAATACACCCATTGCCACAAAATGGGAAAGTAGTAAAAAATGTGATTAGTTAAAGCAGGCCTAGGGGTCAGATCTGGGGTCCCTAGAGGGCCATGTCTCCTTCCCTTAAGCCCACCCCTTTCCCTCAGCCCCCAACTGTTGGTGGCTTCCCAGCTTTTATGCAGCCCTTCCATTTTAGCAGGGTTGAAATGCGTCCCCCATGAGCTACTGGTAGCCACAGAATTTAATTTGAAAGTATGTTGGTATGCAGGGGCCTGCCTTTTGCCTTCCCCCAGCCCTGGAGTGGTGACCATGAGAACTGCTCTAAAATGAAATTTGGTTCTTGGGCTAAAAGAGTACAATGCCTAGTCTAAAGAATGATATATTGCTGAAATCTCAAGGCTAGCTGGGTATATTCGGTTAAGAGAAAAAGGGGACTGACACATACTTTCCATATCTATTTTTGATGTTTATGGAGATGGGATATAATTGAAATATGTTTTGGCATTCGATTAATTTGGTATGATACATTATGCAGAAATATAGAATGTGGACACTCAAATAAGCTCATTGTTTTTGTGATAGTTATTTGATACTTATGATAATATACTTTGTGATGGCTCTTACCTATGATTTAAATGTGAGGGGTCTTATTTTTGGTATTTATTTATGAATATAGGATCATAGGACAGTAGAGTTGGAAGGGGTCCATGAGGCCATCAAGCAGGTCCAGCTCCCTGCTCATGCAGGGTTCCAAGTTAAGGCATTCCTGGCAGAGGGCTGTGCAGCTGCATCTTGAATGCCGCCAGTGTGGGAGAGCCCACCACCTCCCTAGGTCATTGGCGCCATTTTTTAATTACTCCAACAGGCAAGAAGTTGATGGGCCAATTTTGGTATACAAACATTCATTTCATTTCATGTATGCTGATTCTATCTGTTTGATTTATAAAAGGCAATCTTGTAATGCTATTTTAATGCTGCTTAAACTGTTCTGTTTAATACATTCTATTTATACCATCTAAATAATCTTTCTAACAGTTATGCTATTTATAGTAATGACTCCTATATGGGCTACAGTGATGATGTTTGTTACTACTTTTGTGATGCGTATTTGGATTAAGTACAATATTTACAATACAACCTTGATTAGGGGGATGTGATTCTTTGTCTGCTCACATGTGTACATGATATTTATTTACAGCATATGCCTTGGAAATAAATAAAATATAATTAAAAGTGAAGGTGGCATTTCTGGTCAGATACTATTTTTCCATTAAATTGTACGCATATTTACTTTGTGATAACTAATTAGACATTCCATATATCTATTCTTCTTTTTCTCTCTCCCTCTGTCACATGTATCATTTTCTACCGGGCACATAGAAGCTTCAGGAATGGATTTTCATTAAGAAAATGACAGAGAGAGAAAAAATGAGCTCTTTCTCCCGAGTTGTGGTCCCAATCCAGATTCCTTCCCATTGCTTGCCATGGCTGCTATCAGAATAGAATATAAAGAGACAGAGATACATAAATGGACAGAGATACATAATGTAGTTTGGCTCCAGACTCAGTAAGAAATACTGCCAGGTTAATGCGCACATAATTGTACCTCAACATCCTGAAAGCTTGTTTTTCTTACATCATAGTGTTTTTGTCTGAAATATGCTTTCTGGAAGCTAAGCTGATTGTCCCACTTTTCTGTTAGTTTAAACTTCAAGAGAGTAGACCCTAAACATTCCAATGTGACACCCAAATAGCTTTTCATCTCATTATGGATATTGGCAAATATAGTAGAACACTCTCTGCCTGGAAGTAAGTTATCTGAAATTTCCAGGTATTTGTCTTGCCTTCATTATGTGTCAGTGGTGCCTGAAGGTAAATAGCACATTTCTTCAAATATTTGGGAAACTCCCATTCAGTCATACACATTGTGTATTAGAAATAACTGAGCTATCTTATGCTAACAGGCCAGGGTAGATTATTGTCAAACATTTTTAAATGCCTTTATTTTTTGTGAGACTTCTGGGATGCCTGAATCTCGCATGTGGTCTCTCTTCACACATTATTTCCATTCCAACCATCTTTCCATGAAGTCTTTTACAAGTGGTCGGGGCAATCTGCATATGACTACATGCTTGATATACCTACTTTTATGATCTTCTAAAGGCTACAGAAGCAACCTTTAGAGTTGTCAAGTACCTAACAGGCTACAATATGTGTTTGGTATTTACTTTAACACAATGGGGTTTACTTCTGATTAAACATGTATTGGATCGTGCTGTAAATCAGGGAGAATATGCAACATGGACATTATTGTGCTATGGTCATGCCAAACATTGAGTGAACCCAGCTCGCTCGTGGCCTTTCTACAGCATTGTAGAACAGTTTGTGCACAAGTTGTGATTCAGCAGCTCTGTAGGGTGGCTTGATGAAACTGTTTTTGTTGTTCTTTGGTGGCATCAAAACAAGGATTGGCAAGAGCTTGAGGCACATCACTTTTAGAGAGCGATGTTTTGACATTTTGTGCATATCTGCATTGCTTAAAAGTTTAGCTGATTTTTGTGGCATGTGCCAGAATCTCCAGACATTGAGTTCACTGGTGAAACTAAAATCTTACAGCTGTCAAGGAAAACAGCTGGACGGCTTTTTTTGTGACACTTGTCATGCAGCTGTGGCCCTAAGGTCTCGATGTAGATACTCAAGAAACGAAAACTTCAAAATAGATCCATCAATGCAGAAATTCTCTCTGTAGGGTGCATTCAGGAAAAGGAAAAGCAGTAGTAAAGGTTAATTTGTAGCTATTTTCTCTATAAATTATGGTATTAGACCAAAAGACCTGCGGTGGGATTTTCTTGCCGCACAAGGTGGCAGGTCAAGATCTTTTGGGCATAACAATCTTTCTGAGCATTGTTGCTATAATTGAAAGGGCACACACTGTACAACGCACTGGTAAACTTTATTATAAATCACTATTTATGTGGTTTCAAATGGACTTTAAATATCCCTGTTTTTTGTCCTTTCTCTCCTGCTGGGTGGTGTAAATCTAATCCACAAGGCAGCTTGTGACTTTTTAACCTCCTTTTCCTTTGCTGTCACAAGTATACCATGCACTCACTTTTCGGCTCATCTTGTATGACCTTGTGGTGGAACCCTCTGAATTGTTGTCCATGAAGCAAATTGACCACTTCCGTTACTACACTTCTGTACAGTAAAACATATAATGACTGTTAAGAAACCAACACAGTTTCCCCCTTCTCAGCACCCCCAACATGGCATAACAGGGAACACCATCTGAATTAGTTTTTCTCCAGACATTGTTTTCTAATATTCCTTTTGTGACACAACTGTAATGGGTCCCCAAGGTACACTGATACTTCAAGAATTACAACATTGTCTCTCCAAGACTGGTTTGTGACATCCATGCCAGATGGTTTTCGACTAAATTGCTGTCAAAGCAAAGCGTGTGTATGAATTATCTTTTGCTTTTGGAGGCAAGCAGCAAAAGAGGTTTCAAGAGATTGAGGCACAACTTGGGTGCCACGTAGCATGATTTGTGTTATTTATTTATTTTCATGGCACAGAGGAGCTTGCAAAACCTGACAGTTCCTGTTAATGGCACTATCAAAATCTATTTCTTATGAAGCACTCCAAATTCACATCAGGGGTGACAGGTTGCCAAAGGCCTTGGCAGCATCCACCTGGTCAAAGTCTGGTGAGGATGGAGACATTAATAATGCTGAATAGAGGCACTAGCTGAGCATGGGCTTTGAAATGGTCATTTGAAGGGAGGACTGTAGGGAAGGTCTATTCCCTTAACAGCAGCAAAGCTCAAGGAAAATAGATAGCAAATTTTCCAAAGAAAAACAAGAAACAGGAGAAAGCCTTTGTTTCAGTATGATGTATTTGTAAGACGTTCCCTTCCTCTGCCTGGTCTTTTATATTATGAAACCCTTCGTGTTGATTTTCTGCAGGTGTCTGGCAAGTAAATAAGTAAATAAATAAACATGCATGGCTTACAAATACGTATCTTAGAGGATCAAGCTAAGCTTGATTAAGTTGATTAACGAGATTCATGGGATAGAGATACCCCTGGAATATATTTTCCAAAATGCAATGCTCTGTTTCATTATTTTTTAAGAGGGGGAATCTCTCCACCACAAATATTCTTGAAAAGGATGCAACTTTGGATTAAAGAAAGTGGGTTTGGCTTTCCAGATCTTGCTTTATAGCATTGGATCTATTTGTTGATCTGTACTTAATTGTTTTACCTAGATTAGATTTTTCACGTGGTCACTGTTTGAATTTTTCCATCTTTTCTCAGATGAATAACATTAAGTTTTCAGCACATTAACATGGTTATGGTTCCTTTCTCATTAACAGCTGTTATCAATGTCTGCCATATAATGTCATGTCAGTTACATTCAGATCCATTTTCTCATGCTAAATTTATCTTTTGGGAAACTAAAACTTAAAATTGTTAAGAAAATATTTTTTGTAGAGAACTTGGATGGATAAGTTGATGTTTACCTTGGGTACATTAGTGGGTGATGATTATGAGGTTTTAAAAACTATTATTCTCAGCTTTGCATGCAAATGCCATTTGCCTGCTATGGCTGAATGGCAATACGTGTGATTTCAGCATTTGTTAAAATCTAGGTTTTCAAGCTTCAGAGTCTCCTTCACTATTGGAAGTATTTATTAAGGCTGATTGGTTATAATGATCCAATGTCCCTTTTGATAAATATTATTGTTGAGTAAATGTTAGGCATGAGATCTTGAGCGGGAATGAAATAGGGTTAGGATTAGGTTGATTTTTTTTTAAATTTAAATAAAAACATACTACAAATTTGGGTTAGGGTTAGGGTAGTAGGAACTGGATCATGCCATTTTGTCTAATGAATGGATTGCTACTTTAGTGTCTGTATGTGAAGTATTAATGCATTTCAGGTTATGACTTATTCAGCAAAACCTCTGTGTCCATTGGGTACCACAATGACTCTTTAATAAGGGTTTGTCTAAGTGGGCTAATTGCTGGAGCTGTAATGAAGCCAATGCTTCTTTTAATCATATGCTTGGATAATACCCAATGGTTGCCTCTTTTGGGCAGGAAGTTATTACATGGATAAACTTTGTATTGGGACACCTTACTATTACTGGTGCACATCGCCTCCTAAATTATCGATGCCAGGTCAGTTGCAAATTATAGTCCAGGACTTGGTTAGACAAAGAAGCAAAACATCATCTACAGAACCATAAACAACCACGAACAGTATGCAATGAATACCTCATATAGAAAACTCCCCAAGAGTCTTTAGGTCAATTTAGGTTACATATTTAAACACATATGTAGGAAACAGATAAAGCTGTGGCACTTTAAAAGAAGAGAACAGTAATAGTCCTGAATTCATGCTATATGCACAGAAATCAATTAGGTTTCTTGAGTCATGGTGCCAATACAACCCATTGCTCTGATTAGGAATGATTTGTTGAGTTCTTAGGCAATGATATTCCCCACGCTGCTGAACTCCATTGGAACTAGGACCTCCTGGACACACAGCTATGGCCACTCGGTTCCACGTTAAAAATAGTGTTTCCAAAATGCATCCAGCTGCTTTAGAATGAGCACAGCAATGCAGATATTACAGAAGCTCTTTTCATCGTGTGGATCCCTTGCTGGCTTCATGTAATAAGGATAATGTTTTGACAATAAGAGATTTGATTTACTGTATTTTTTGCTCTATATGATGCACCTGACCATAAGACGCACCTAGTTTTTAGAGGAGGGATCCATGGAAAGCTTCCTGATAATCACAGGCACATTCCCCATCAGTTCCCCATGGGCTTCATTAAAAGACGGGTTGCCATTTGAAAACACACACCGACCTGTGGTTAACAGCTCTCACCTGCGCCGGAGGAGGGGGGCGGAGCAGGGCGCGCCGAGTGCGTGCCGGCCAGGTGTGGTGCCAGGCAGGCGGCCGGCAGCATGCTGGCGATGGTCTTCCGGGCGGCGCGGCGGCGGCAGGTCTTCCCAGGCGGTGAAGGTGAGCAGTCCGTCTCTCCGTGCGGCTGGCGGGTTAAAGCCCATGGCTCCTCCTCCTCTGCACGCCTCCCCCTGAGCGGCACAGCTCTCACCTGCGCCGGGGGGGGTGGAGCAGGGCGCGCCGAGCGCATGCCGGCTAGGTGGTGCCACGTGGTACAGGCGGGCTGGCAGCGTTCCGGGCGTCGGGCACACACACATTCGCTCTATAAGACGCACAGACATTTCCCCTTACTTTTGAGGGGGAAAACAGTGCATCTTATAGAGTGAAAAATACGGTACATTGTATAGATTGGTTAACATGTACAGCTTTAGGTAGAGATTGAGCTTATATGACCATTGGTTCTCCATTAGACTTAGATTTTTGACATCTAGCAGTGAGTAATACAGCATGTGCTAGCGGCAATTCTGCATTATGAAACGGAACAACCTATTTGCCCCCCCCCCCCCGCAGTTAAGTGTTTATAGGATCACAGCCTTAATATCCTTGCTAGTTCCCTCAAAGCCAGTTCAGTCCTCTCCATTTGCAAACGCAAATGATCATCATGCATGCAGCTAAGACAGCATGCATGATGTTTTCTTCATTAAAAATTTACCTTTTTCTACAAATCTACTGGTAACATTCTTATAAAATCATATTTCAAGCCCAAGATTAATGCAAGCTAAGAGGAAATTTTTACCTTCATGTTTCATTTCTGAATGTCATTCTAGTTGTTTTTGGAAGCAGATATTTGGAAGTAATGCCTATTATTTTGGAACAATAGTTTTTGACTCTCATGGATTTGCAGGGAGCGGGGAGAGTGCAAGTTCTCTTTTCACATACCTGGGAGTAAGTTCACTGAACACAATGAGAATTACTTCTCTGTAGATATGTATAGGGCTGCACAGTTACTGGTCTTGATGCTTGTGTCACTTAGAGCACCAGCTGCATAGAGAAAAAATGGATTAATGTCTATATAAAATAACTAAATGCACCAGTGAATTGAGGCCTTTCCTTTATGAGGCCTGGCTGAAACTGGACATTGGCAAATTAAGTTTCAAATTCTAAGCAGCTAAACCATGAGTTTAAGGTAAACTTGTTAGACTCAATTAATGAGAAAATTCTCTCTCTCTCTCTCTCTCTCTCTCTCTCTCTCTCTCTCTCTCTCTCATTCACACACACCAGCAGTAGAAGAAACATAGAATCAGGAAAACAGTGCCAAAGGGTTAAATAACTTCTTTCAGAGGTACAAAGGAGTTCCATTTAGGAAATCATAATTGCATTCCATTTTTTCCTGCATGTCAAAATGTAACTACTGGTACTCTATCTTCTCACAGAAATCACAGTTTATAAGCCATTTTTCATCAGACCAATATGAATGGTAGCTGATCACTGCAAATGACTTTGCCATTAGGACCATAGCTTTGGTATTTTTCTTTCCTTTTCCCCCCTTTCCTGTACTGAATCTGCTTTGGAAAGCAACGTAGAGAACCCTGTTATGAATCGATAAGTGATTAAAGTCAACTTTACTTGGATACATGCCTTTGCAAAAGCTCTGGCTACTGGCTCCTCTGCTAACTTGAATAATTTTCAACAATGAAGGAGGCATTTATCAGGATGATAAGCATACACCACAAGGTGTCCTTGGGTGAATTGAAGTGCACTTTGGAAATAAATAGATGTTTTGTAAAAAGAAAAAAAGAAAGAAGCAAAAAAACCCCAATCTGAATGGCAAAAAAACATGAATTGTCAGTATTAATGAGAGCTTAGCTATAGCTTGTAAAGGAATAGGTGCTTATATGGGGATGATCCAAGCTAAGGAGCTGTCAAATTTTTAGACCCTGTGATACATGTATTAAGAGTCACAAGATGTGTACAATCTCCATTTTCTATTAATAATGTAAAATAATTTTCACATTAAAATCCAGTTAAAGTGTGAGGCCTCCATGATGGCTGTAAAGCCTTGAAGGGTACAAATGAGCCCCCCTTTTCCTTTTTAGATGAGAGCATGGGCAGAACGGAGTATGCAGATTAACCTCCTCCTGATCTAACACGTGTGAAAAGGAAGGCCTACGGGGCATTAATGGGGGAAAGAGGTAGAAGATGGTGTCCAAATTAACTACACCCAGAACTGCTCGGAGAAAGGTCTTTTGTTAAGCTAATAGGCCTTAATTGTCCATCCAAGAACCCCAAAATACTTTACATGATGTTGGGTATGAAAGGGGCAGTTATTCTCGGCTTGATTTCCAGGGTCAGATGTGGCGCCAACTCTTTGGATGAGGATGGTGGGGCCTGGGAAGTAAGGTCTGCAGGCACAGAGATGGTGGAGGGGGAAGAGCTTATTTCAAGGCTGCTGCTTCAAGGGACGTGGGAGATGAGCCAGAAGAGCCCGGCTCAGTCCCTGACCCCATGATGTGATGCTGGGAGAGAAAGGCTGGCCAACTAGAAGGCCTGCATTGACCTAGGAGGCTTGCCCATCTCCACAGGGGCACACCCAGAGGGGTGGGACTTGGGGTTACTTAAAAGGAGGGTTCTTGGAAATAGTCTCTTGTTAGAGTTCAATAAACTGCTCTGTGCATGCTCAGAGACTCTTCCCTTGTTGGGTAATAGATTGCTGGATGTACACTCGAAATAAAGTACTTTTGCCAAAGAATTGTCTGTTGTAAGGAAGCCCAGCTCCCGACACATGATCACATGGAAGGATATATTATTGTTGGGAAAATTCATGACTCCTCCCAGTTCCTGGGAAGATTACAGCTAAGCTCAGAAGGAACTGGAAATTCTGAGAAGGGTGGCAGGTGCAGTCAGAGTAAGGAAAGCATGCTAATGAGAACACGTAAGTCCTGGCTCCACTTTGCCACTGCCCTTCTGTCTGTGCCATCTGCACCTCTTCGGCAGCCCTGAAGAGGGCAGGGATTGCTTGGTCTATCAACACCTGGAGGATGCTGGCAGATGCAGAATGCATGGCTGGCTGGCTTGGCTCGGAAGCCACAGCTGATCTGTCAAAGAGCTGCATGCGACTACTGAACCATAGTTTGGCCACCCTTGATGCGAGCATTTGTAGGGGGTTTGTAGAAAAGCCGAACTGAAATGACTGGCTTTTTGGAGAATATTTTTTGCGAGCGCCAACAAAACAAAGCCAAAACCTTTCCTTTCTGTTAATGTCTCAGCGCTCAGCCAAAAATTATTCCCTGTTCATTTAGAGAGCGCCACTCAACTCTTTCTGAAATTGCCCTCATTTGCCCTCTGTGAGACCTTGTTGCCGGGTCTGATTGGCTCTGTAATGTTGTTCTGCTCACTGTGGGATGCCTGAACAGGTGGGTTGACTCTTTACTCCAGAAATGAGGAAAATCTATGTGAGATTCAAATCTCCCTGTGTGTATGACTGTAAACATGCACCCACAAGCACGTCTCCTGTTTGGTCTGGTGCTGCTGCCTTGGTTGCAGAAATACGTATCCTACGCTGAGCAAGAGAACAGAATGTTGTGAACGTGTCCTGTAGCGCAGCCAAATACTTTTGAGACCCTGCGCTTAATGTACTTCTGGGGCTCCATCGAGTGGGCTATTGCACTGTGTCGGTTGCGAATCGCACAACTAAAATTCTCTCCTCCTTCCTCCACTAGTTTTGCATGCTTTACGGATGAACTGCTTCTGTGAATGAACAAATTGTTTGCCAGCCTTCAAGAGAACATGCGCAGATACACCAAGCTCCATGCATTTAAGAGCTTTTCTACCTGATACATTTCTTGTTTGTTCTCGATCCCTTACTCATGATGGACTGTTTATATCTCATCAGATGACGCCATCAGTTTAGACTCTGCTTTTTCAGAGCACTTTCCTGTTTTCCTTTTTCTAGGATGAAAAAAGTGGGGTATTATTTTAACACAAAGTAAAAGGCACTATTTCTTCTTGTGTATATGAACTATTCTGTTGTAGCACATCTCCACCTAGAAGTTACACAGCAGAAAAGCTGAAAAGGCAAAGATTTTTGTGTAGAACTTGGATCTCAATTCTGTGACAAAACCAAAAGCAAAGAGAATGATTAACAGCCTCATGCAGAATAACTCTAAAACCCAAAGCATAACATCATCATGATTGCAGAAATAAAATGCACTTTGCTTATGATGCCTTTATGCTAAACACATTCCCCAGGAAATGCTCACCATTTGTTGTAGAGGCAGATAATATATATTTATTTAAAGCAAAGCAAAGCAAAGCAAAAAGCAAAGCCAAGCTGTGCAATGAGCACCTGTAACTCTGACTATGCCCAGCCAGAGGTCCATTATTATAAAAATGTTTCAAACATAAAATAAAAAGTGCCACTACCTTCTCTTTCTGGATGTTCATTTGAGGCCCCACAAAACTCAGCGCTTGCCAGCATTATCCACCTGTAGCCACAGGACTGGATGTGTCTCATGGGTGCTTGTAAAACACAAGTGCAGAATCTGAGATCCAAGGCCCAAATTGGCCCAATCCATTTCTACAGATTTTCTGGATGGCCCCTTCCCCTGCCCCTCCCTTTCCCAACCATGAATCCTTTGGTGGTATTTTCCCCATTCTAGAAGTCTGGAATGTTCTCCTGGGACACGGTTAGAGGCTAACATTTGAGGCCTCCTTGGTGTTTTGCCCCATCCCCTTTGCCCCAGCCCCCTTGACTTCAGCTCCCCCTTCCCGTGGACATGACCTCTAAGGGCTTCTCTGAAATGGAATCTGCACCTTGGGCTGAAAGAAGCTCCACATCCCTGCCCTTTCTCCTTGTAGCTTTACTTTCTCTAGTCGCAGCTGCTAAGGAAGTGCAGGCAGCCCAGTGGCCCTTCAGGGGTCCACTGTCTATGCCATAGCTGCACTGTGCAAGAGGCAACGGTACTGAGCTCTCACACAGTTACAATAATAGATGGCACAACCAACGAGGCCAGGTCCAATTCTCTGTGCTGGAACAAGGAGATGGACGCTCCCTTTTTAGATTCTGAGATGCTAATCCTGGATCATATCACAATGCTGCTGCATTACAGATCAACAAGATCAGGTCTTTGTTGAGCTTGTGGGGTTCTTCTGAGGCTCAGATCTTGAGACTAGGAGATCTACAAAGCAAGGCCTAGTGCCTCATCGGTTAGGTGGAGCTTAGTAGGATTGGGTGAGTGGTACTGCAGTTGGAGATAGCACCTGTTGGGTCAAGGAAGAGGCAGGATGGCTCTTGCAATATTGGGCAAAAGCCTACAGCCAAGCGTAAAATAACATGCATCCTTAGTTCTGTCCACTTACCCTAAGGTTTTAATCCTTTCCTTGGAGACTCTAAAAGAGGACATGAAAATCTGGCTTCGGCCTGGAGACCTGTCAACATACGTACTGGGCCACTGAAAAAAATAATGCTTAATTCCTGGGCCCATACAGTGAATTTCCTTGTGAATTTTGTGACAATCTGTGCTCTAACTTTCAATATGAATTACAGCTGGGATTACAAGCCACAGCCAACATAACAAAAATCCGTCAAAATCCCCATTTACTTTTCTTTTGGTGTTCACAGCTAAGCCAGCAAGAAGGCTAAATAAGGGAATGGTGATGAATACATTATGTGGGTTGCTTGTTGTTGTTGTTGCATCTATTCAAATTGTGTCAGACTTTACTCAATGGGAAAATCATTCCTCTTGTGAAAGGCATCTTTGGACAGGTTTATTTTAGTGCCAGATGTTTGAAATAAATCCTAAAGTGGAAGGCAGGCAAGCAGGCAGATGGGCAGAGCAAGAACTTAGGTAAAAAATAATGAGTCTGTGGGCCTGTGTACATACTATGTTTTACCCCTACATTGCAGAATTAAGATATCACTACTACATTTGCCTCTGGAAAGCTTGTCTCTAAGCAGAGTCTAGAAACAATTTGTGAGAGGTAATTAAGAATCTGACAAGGAACTAGTGTAAGATATATTCAGTATAATTCAGGGGACAGATGTTATATACCCTAGAGCAAAACTACTTCACCATGGGCTAAATGCTACAGAAGCATAATTGGTTTCATCTATAGTTGTGCACAAAAATATGTAAGATCAGCAGCCTGATTGTGCATTCCCATTGGAAGACTTTTGGAAGGACATGATGGAGGTTCATAATATTATGAATGTGGAAACTTCATGAATGTGAAACTTATATGAGGGGGATCCTCTCCTCTTGTACAAGTGCAGGGTCACCCAAAAGGGCTTGGGTTCTGGACAAAAGGAAATGTTTTTCCCACAAGTAACATGTTTCTGGAATTCTCTATGACAGGATGTACTAATTGCCAGTAGGGATGCCAGACAAATTGGAGATTGATTAACATGATCTGGATTTCTAAGAACTGAAAAAGGAGTAATGTAGAATGTCTGGCGTTTGGGACTGGTTTTGATTGTATGAAACTTTATGAAAAATTACTATTTGGAAAGTGAGAATTACTGGGTTATATGCAAAACAGCAACTAATTCAGTTCACCAAGAGCAGCAGCCAGTCACAAAGTTGCAGTCCTCTGTGTACATGCAGCAAACATGGTACAAATACGTGTGACCCAATGTACTGAGGAGCCTATTCTACAGAGGAAAAGGAGCTAGCAAAAAATCTGCTAAATGTTACAGATAAATGCAACTGACATGAATTACTGAGAAATGCAGAGCAGAGTTTTGGGCATACTTTTCTTCAGCCCATCAGAATGGATGATGTAATGAACAATGTCTGACAAACCATGAAGCACCCATGGAATGGATTCCGTAAAATTTGAATGTTCCTATGATGGCAACCAATGTAGATGGCATTAAGAATGAACAAATTCATGGAGTAGCTGTGAAGGAGGAGTCCAACAGTAGCTGTTAATGTGAGTGCAAAAGGGAATACCATGCAGGGATGCAAATATCCAGCTGAACATTGAACGCTGAGAAAACTGGGAAAGTTCGTCCTATTCAAACCAGAATATCAAACCATTGTTTCAGCTTATCACAGTTAGAGCAAACCAAGTTTGGACATAACAAGGAACTGAGGATAGTTCAGGAGAAGCTTTCCTTTCTCTTGCATGTGTGAAGGATGTGCTGAAGCTTTGTACAGCTATGTAGAGAAAAATATAAGCGAATAGATTTTCAAAACTTCTTTGGTAACCAGCTTTATACTTGTTAACACATGCATCATTAAACTCTTCCACATTGTACACAGGAATCTTACTCATTTCAGGGAAAAATGCTGTTGGAGCCTCCATTGGGAAGGGGCCTTTGAACCTTCTGTACTCCGTGTTGAAAAAGAAGATACTCAGAACCAACTGGATAAGTTTATTAGATCACATCACAAGGGCTGCCCCTACACAAGCAAGTAGGACCCATGAATGAAGACTGACTGAGGTGCTGAGGAAATAAAGCATTCCTTGGGTCCTCTTCCCTAGTGTGTCTGGAGAAGCTCTTTTTCAGGAGCTCTTTCTCAGCACAAAGTTTGGTGGGTTAGTGGGTTCAAAAACCTTCACCTCTGGAAATAGGACTGGCTTGGTCTCTTATCTGGGGACCAGAGCTTGCAGCAGTTTGCACAGTCACGTTCCTCCTCCCTGCCTCTGATCCTGCCAGTGGCCTCTTCATTTAGAACCTCCTTCTCATCTTGCCAGATTCTAATCCTCAAGGTGCCTGCCCTTTCTCATCTGTGCTGCATCTTCTCCTTCTTGTTCTCTGTTCCTTCCTCCTCCTGCCTCTGTTTAAGTGCCTGCATGCTAGCTCTGCACCTGTCCTCCAACTGACTGCCCTTGTTGGCCAATGGAGGAGTTGGCAGGTGTGTCATCATCTTCTGACATCCTAATTTACAACTCATGAGGACGTCAAATGACCCGCCTGCCCTGAATGTTCGCATGGGAAAAGAGGGTGATGCTGCATCCCTCAGCAGCACGCCAGGTCTCAGGCAGGCTCCCAGAGTTGAAAATATGGCTTGCATATCTGAACCGTTTGCAGTTATATGTTTCATTGCATTAAGGATGATTTTCAGGAGGAATGAGTTGATTCCCTGTATTGTTAGAACAGTATTTTGTAAAGGTTAAGTGAGTCAGCTTGGTTTTGACTGTGCAGGCTGCTAAACCTGAATCGTAGCAGAATGCTTTAATCTCCGTTGCCTCCACGTATTGAATACGGTGATTATCAAAGGGGCTGTCGGGTGACAGTTTCCATTTATCTAGACATTCTCCTATATTTGTTAAGAGGGGGTGGCTTTGGCATGTACACTAACCTTTGGCAATAGAGCATGGAAGAGGGGAAAGGGGAGTGTAGCTCTTGGGCAGGAAATTCTGAATAAATTGCTAAAGCCAGCACTCCCGAGAACCGAATTGCTCCTGTACAATGCCGTAGCAAGCTGTGGGGCTGGATTAATGAGTATTCTAAGAAAAAAGAACCGAGTCCTGTGGCACTGAAAAGACTAACAAATGTATTATGGCATGAGCTTTCACAGACTGCAGTTTATTAGTCTTTAAGATGGCACAGCAAGTATCACTGTTTTTGCTGCACGAGACAAATATGGCCACTTTTCTGGATGTTATCCTAAGGATGCTCTTCACAGTGCACCTATTTGTGAGGCTATCAAGTGGTAACTGAAAGTGCCTGGTTACTAATTCACATCTGTGTTGCTGCAAATGTCACCCATTTCCCCCCTCCATCTAGCCGTTGTCAAAATGAGCTGTGACCTATTCAGCGATTCACAAAATAGCCATTGTCTGGAGCTCCAACAGGAGTAACAAGACAATTTGGACATTTCACAACATTGTTTTAAGAGTCTGGCTGATTCTGATGTATTTTGATTGGCTGATCAGCCCAGTTTATGGTCAATGAATGGAAGAGTAATGATTGTGTGTCACAGGAGTCTTATGGTTGGATCTATTCATTTAAGAACATCCTGTTCTTGCCTATCTCCCTGTGAGGGGGAATGTAATTAACATATTAAAAATGGAAATACATGAAGATAAGATAAGGAGTCTTGATGTACCATAGGCCAGAACACTTGAGCGCTAGATGGGGTCCTCTGCTAATTAAGCAATCCACTAATAACCTGATCATAATTACAGAGGCTTCACTAATTGCTCTATTCGAGCTGCAAATGTTTTTAAGCTCTTTAATTTCAGAATTCTGCTCGTATATGATGCACTGTGTGGTATGAATTTAAAAACCATCTGGAAACAGGCAGGTCTTACCCAGTGCCATCCCTGCATCTTTTGAAGCTCATTGGATAGCAATGTTAGACATGATCTGCTTTTATGTAAATGTTCTATAAAATAGAATAAATCAACGTACATATCCAAGTTACAATGAAAGGGACATTAAAATGGCTTTAAAAGAGTAAAAAACAGTAATGGTGACAAAGGTCACTTTCATCATGTCCCAAATAATGCTTCACAGGTTCTTTGGAAGAACAAACCACCATCCCTGAGGATCTTTAGGGAACTCTGGGACACAGAGACTGCAAAACTACATGAAAGAAGGCCTATAGGTGATGGGATGCTATGGGATTTAAAGGGGGTAGCTAGCAAATTCAACTGGGCTGGGAAGCCAATAGGAAGCTTATCAAGACATGATGGAACAAAAATTTCCACGTGGCCAGCTAACTTTAAAAAAAGGCTGCAGCCCATTTCATGGGTGGCCCCATGCGGAACATGCAGCAGGGATGGAAGAGCCTTTCATCTGACTGCAGGTGCCTTCAAGCTTTCCTTGGATTTTGCACAGTTCTTTCCCTCATTCTAAGAGATTGAAATGCCCCTCCTAAGGCTTAGCGACTGGTAGTAAGAGCGTTAAGGTAAAGTAAGCTGGTATTTCAGGTCTTTGAACCTTGCCTCGTTTGTCTTCAGCTGCAAGCAGCAGAGTCATGTCACTTGTCTGAAAGCTTTTCTGAAGTAGAATTTGAGTTGGAAGAAGTTCATCACCCACAACATACAGTAATCTAATGGCATGTCTGTAGGGAAAGGGGCGTAGAGAAGGCTCCAGTGATCCTGAGTGAGCATTCCATGGACCATGGGAGTTTTCTGAGTTCCCTCTCCAAGGCTGTAGAGAGTGCTGTGACCTTGGAAAGGTCTGTGATTTTGCTGCTGCCCCATTGGAGCCACCATGGAAAGAATCTCACCAGCTGCTTTTGCAGAGGCCGGTAAGGGGGCATTCCAGTGAGTGGAGAGCTGGAGACTGATTGTAAGGTATCCTATGGCTGCTCCAGCTCTGCCCCTGTCCGTGTGCCTCTTTTAGGTGCGATCCAAAGTCTATCTGTAAGAAGAATGAAGCAAAGGGGTCACGGGGAGGCAAAAATCATCTCTATTGCTGCAGCCCACAGGGGTGCCATTGTGCCACAAATGACTATTTAGTCATTATAAATTTTTGCCCCTGCATGTGATATTCCCACTGGAATTATGGGGATTGGTCAGGGGGCAATTCATCAGCTGGTTCAAGTGTAGTGAAGCTGTTTCTGTCTTTTTTTTTTTAAGCTGTAGTATGCTTGCTTAACTGGTATACATTAAGAATGGCCAGGATTCCTGGTACAGAAAGCAAACTGTGTTATTGACCACTGGTTTTCTATCACTGCTGAAAACAGCTGAAGAAGGACTGTGACAAGAGCACCGTTACATTCCAGAGAACAATACATTGGCATTATTGGCACAGGCATTAAATATTTTGATATGTGGAACTGGAGCTTTGCTAATGTCACTACATTTGTTCAGGTTCTGCTGACACATGTTTCATCATGACAAGGTATTGAGGAATCAATTAAATTCATAACAGACTTGGTCTGTAATATGTCATTTCACTGATGGAAGCATTGGTGCTTTTCTTCTCTTTTTTGCAGCTGCTTCTGAGAAGGCAGCCATGGGAAAAAGGAAGCAGTAGTGTATAGCATATTTCCATAGGTGGAAGTCTTTCAGAAATGATTTGTGCTTTGGGCCCTCCCAGTGGCAGGGATGTTCAAATCGACAAAACCTGGGCTTGTTGAGGTTCTCTGAGTTCTGCCTTGAAGCTTTTCCTGACTCAGGTCAGTGCAAAATTGTGAGTTCTCACTTGCTCATTTTGCACAAAACTGCGCATATTTCCATGCTCATTTTCAAATGCATTCCTTTTTAAAAAGCATTTTTTCTTTTGGTTCTGTGAATCACAGTGCAAACTTTGAAATAAATCTGCCTTGACTGCAGCTTGTGATTGGGGACATACTCCATTCTGGGAGGTGAATTCTGATCAAAAACAAACTGAATTGAATTATCTCATGAATCCCTACCAATTGGTTGTGACCTGCTGGAACTTGAATCTACACTGGATGTTGAACTGATAACCTCAGGAATGGCAGGTGGGGATGCAGCTAATGTCCCTCCAGACAGCTCTTTAAACAGGGAACTACAGGGAATGAACCATATCAGCAAGAAAGCCAGTTTGCACCAAAGATTAGAACAGAACTAGTTCTAATAGACTTTTTACCATAATGGAACCTAGTATTGCTCGCTCGCGCGCTCTCTCTCTCTCTCTCTCTCTCTCTCTCTCTCTGTGTGTGTGTGTGTGTGTGTGTGTGTGCATTCCTTGCTGCAAATCTTCAAGGAGAGCCTGGAAAACTATCCCATTGGGATTTTCCAGCTCTGGATTTCCTGCACTGATCAGGCTGTTGGACTATGTTGCTTCTAAAGGATCTCTCCAGTTCTGTGAAGCCCGTAAAGGCATCCAGGTCATGCTTTGCTCATTGGTCTAGAAAACTGTGCTTTTGCAGCACGAATACAAAAACTTGATTTCACCTTACTTTAACATGAGTGAAAAGCAGAGCTTCTTTTAGCCACCAGTGGCATGAAACAGAGAAAACAGCTCTCAAGCAGTAAAGGTTTCTCAACCGCACAAAGAACTTAGACTGTGCCTTGATTCACATGGTTGTTCAACATGGTCATTCATTCACAACTCAAGTAAAGTTTTAGAGTCATGGCCAACAACTTTAAAAAAGTGGGGGTGGGGGGGGCTCTATACTGGAAGCCTTTGTGCATTTTTCAAATGTGTGCATGTTGTCATGAACTTTCTTAGTTTTGTGAAGAAAATTACCTACTGCAAAATGCATTCAGGTCTTGGTTCAGCTCCAGGAGGAAAGCATTGGATAAATCCATATGGAATCATGATTTAAACATGCTACATCAAGAACAAACCAAAAATTTTTTGCCAAAACATTCTGTGAACAAGCAAGACACAGATTAAGATCTGCTAGAATTTTTTTCCATGATTTTCCAGGTTGTTGTTGCTTTTCTTCCAGGGAGATTTTAGGGATTATTAAAAAGTTACACCTCTTCTTCATGTGAAGCAGTACCATCTACTCAAAAATCATATGTAGAGACTCATATACTGAAGCAAATAGCAGTAGAAAAAGAGCAGCTGAATTTTAAAGTCTTGTCATAAAGAAGTGAAATTGTCTCTCCCTCCCCGTGGCAAACAGGAAGACAACTCCACTTTACAAATTGGAATAAGAATGTTAGTTGCTTGCAATTATAGTTTTGCTAAGTAAATAATACATTTGGTTTCTGAAAAGTTTGAACAAGCACAATTTTGATCAGGTTGGGACAGAATTCAAACTCCTGCTTCTGTTCTAGCAATGGGAGGCTCATGACAGAAATAAAGTGAGTATATGTTATATAAGTAATTTATTTGTGCATCTTGGCAATGCAGCACTAATAGGCTAGCTGCCAGGTATTCTGGGCTGCACTTTGTCATGTCTGACTCTTTAGTCCTTTTCATGCAATTGAAGAAATGGCCTTCTGCAGGCTGTCAGTGACAGATACCAGCTCACTCACATAGATAAAGCTCAATTAGCTCCCAGAGAAAGCATCTTTTAAAAATGCAATGAGCTGCGCTATGAAGGATAGGTAGACAAGAACTACACGAAACAAAATAAAATGTTAACGCAGGTGAGTAAGTGTTGTCAGGAAACACTACTGCTTGTCTTCCTTCACCCAAACCCCACAATATTCTTTAAAACCCAATGTGATTCACTTTTAAGCAGCTCCCAATAAAAGTTTTGGGGTTTTGTTATCTTCAATGACTTTTTTCTCTGTTCTCTTCAAATCTGGCTGTGAAATATTGCTCTAAAATGCATTCCTCCATACTTTGCCCACCCCCGCCCCCAGCACAGGAAAATTGCATGAGCTTTTCTAAGAGCTGTTTCCTAGAGGAAGGGAAGAACTGTGGACTGGAATTTGTGGCATTCTTTCAAAATATTTTAGCACAAAAGGTGCAAAGCATTAATTGTTCTCAAACTTTGGAGTGTAGATTCCATAGGCCATTTTATTGCTGTAGTGGATAATTTATCCATCCTTTCAAATAGCCAGTTAACATTGTCACCCTTTCTTCAGAGAGGATAAACAATGCAGGCTGAGAAATAATGGACTTACCCAAGAGGATCCCATAATTTTATAATGTTTGCACCTGTGATAAGATTAGAGATGAGAAGATGCTTTCTCATCTTCTTTTTGGCACCCACTTCAAGTAGGTACAATATTTATTTGTTTCACTGATATCCCACACATATTTCAAGGTCTCAGGATAATATCAACTTTCTATCTTTATGGGTAACCCTGAGAAATAGATAGACTAAGCAATGGCTATGCGGGGATTTGATTGGAGGTCTTTTCGGTTCAAGTCCAGCTCACGAATCATGATGCCGCACTGCATGTATTCAGATAAAATGTATGCGGTGAAGCTTGCTATCGGTGAGATGAATGCACAATTGTGAGCCGTTCATATTCTCTAGCTCCTGGTTGATGGGCAGCAAGATCCTATGTACATTTACTGGGAAGTCGGTCTTGATGGGAAACGGGGTTCCTCCCAGGTAACTTTAGGGTCCTTAAGTTATAGAGATGTCTTGGCTTGGCAAAGAAACTTCCACACTGGGGAACTTGATTAAATGCTGACAGTATGCACATTTTTGTCAGGAAGGATGTTTATAGGGGGATGTCACAATAAAAATGAGCATTATAGATCTTCACTGCTTTCTGATATATGTTTATTGTACAGCCTTATACAGGATAAATCATTCACATTTTATGTTATACTGAGATCTGAACTTCTGTAAATCTGATTTGGATTGCAAGAACAGCGCTCCATCTAATAAAAATTCCCCCTTCATAAACGGTTAGCTGAATTAATGCATAGGGCCCATTTAAAAGATTAATGGCATGTATTGATGGGAAATCAAACCTCGGTGTTTTATTTTCTTGGATTGTCGGCAACTTGACATTTCATTTGCTGGTCCTTTCAACACAACCCCTTACAACTCACTTTATAAAGCAAAAGGAATAGTGATACATATTTATATTCCACATCATTTGGGACGTATCAACAGTCATATAGTGATCCTATTGAAAACAAATGCTAAAGATATTAAAATGCCTTATGTTATGGCCTTAATCTGAATTGGTTTTGGGGTGGTGGGGGATTCATTCTTTAGATCATGCAATTCTCGTATGTCATTTTGAAGTCTCTCCTCAATTAAGTGGCAAATTATGTGTGCTGGTTAGTTGTGGGAGCAAAGATAGTGTCGGAGAAGCATTAGAAATGAGGAGATTATATACCAGCAATTTTAGAATGGTTAAAGAAAACCTTAGATATTTGTGACAGTGATGGGTGTTGTCATAAGAACAGATAGACAGAATATGAGTTTGAAAGTAGTAGGATTCTCTTATTAATAGAACAATCCAATACATTTCCAGTCATAAGGAGGTCTCAGTGAGTTCTATGGGTCTTAATAGGTAAGTGTGTACTGTGAGGAAATTTTGATAACAGGACCAGGAGAATGTACATATGGATTCACATGGACGATGCTATGCTCTCTGTCAAAGAAAACAACAGAGCTGTTGAGTAGTCAGTATACTGAACCAACTATGAGCTTTCCAGGGCATATACAGAGTTTTTATAAGTTGTGGGTCACATACACAGTTTCAGGGAAGTGGTGAGATTCTGAATGAGTGAGAAGGCAAGGACAATGGGGAAGTGCAAAATCATAATCTGGCAACATCAAAAAACCATGAAAGACCTCAGGAAAAACATCATGACACATTGAAGGCTAATAAATAAAACAATCAGAAGTTGCAGAATTTTAACAGGCTTCAATGTTTGGTTTTTACAATCAGAGATACAAAATTCCTTAAGACAAAGCATGAGCTGGCTAGGTATTTTTACATTACAAAGGAAGTGCAGCTGTCCCAACTGGCTTGCAACATTGTTTCAATTCTGTTTTGGCTGGGCAATCAGGAGCTATCTGAGAGTGGGTGGATCATTCACATAGCTTGGGGCTGTGTTTTTCCTTTTCCTTGAGAAGGAACTAGAAAGGAAAAGCCCTGTAATGGGTGTTTTTAACATACGAAACTTATAACTTTCATTAGGGCAATTCCAGCAGTACAAAATTGCACCCTAATTATTAGGAGGTTCAAACAAATATTGTTAGGAAAGGTGTGTATTAGTAATATTTTCTTTGTGAAATTAGTAGAAAACAAATCTAGCTGTGTTCCCTTGAAACCTATTTGTTTGAAGAGCATGATGGTCAAACTGAAATGCATGGTAACAGTCTGGATGGGGAAGCCACATAGTGAAGGTGAGGCCATGCATGAGATTGCACAACCCAATCTGGCAGCTGTGGGCTGCACAGATACAGCCCTGTGAAATAAGCTGCTCTTGTTGCTCTGTGGGAAAGGATGAAGAACTGGATTCATTCCCCTGGCTGCTCTGTTCTCACCACAAAAATGGCTTGGAGCATGGGCAGCTTATTTGACAGGGCTACACATTCATATTGAGTCAGAGACAGATGCTGCAGCTCTCCTGAAATAGTTAGGATCTGATGTGATTGATTTTTCCTCTCCTTTCCTTCTCCCAGAGTTTATGCCAGGAAGGCATAATGGCATTTTGGATTCCAAACCTCACATGTTACCAGAATGACACGAAGACAAAGGATGTGAAAACCTCAGGGCTGGACAACCATAGCCCCTTCCCTGGGTCCCACTCCTTTCCCATCTTTTGCATATGTTCCCCATTCTAAATGATTGAAATGCCTCTTGGTTATTGAGAGGGAAAACTCCATGCATTTTTGGCCTCATCACATTTGCCTTCGAGTGCTTAGTACTGGAATGCAGCTCCTAAGAGTTTCTCCAAAACTCTTGGGCTGACACTCCTGGCTGACTCCTGAACCATGTGGCAGTGAGCTTCTCTAGTGAAACAAGACTGCTCAGAACAGCTAAAGAATAGGTGAGAATGGCCCTTGGGTTGGCAGTGCCATGTGTTTTGGGAATGCCTTCACGTAAGGAGAAGGAAAGGAGGAGAGGCTCAGGCTACAAATGGTAATCATGTCTAGTTACGCACACATCCCTCCCTCCCTCCCTCCCTCTGTGCACGTGCTCATGTATCACCATGATCTCCAACAGTTTTCCACCTCCATATCCCCCTACAAGTGCCTTTTTTCTCTTCTACCACTTAGCTAAAAGCAACTTGTATGGAGCTAATTTGGACATGCAACACTGATGAAGAGAAAAGAGTTAGATGCTCCTCTTGGAGGAAGCCTCAACTGTTTTTTATTTAAAAGAAATGGTCTTGTAGGAGGAAACATAGTGGATCAATTGCCACAGCCTTTTGAATACCTTAAAGTAGAAACTCTGGAAAATTAATATGCTTTAGATCTGTGAATAGCTGCTTGTTGATAGCCAGGCCTGAAAACGGATAGAAAGGATGGGATTGGTTGAGTAGCTGTTAAGGGCTGGGTTTGGGCCGATCATAACACACACTAGGGAGGGTATGATAGGGAGAAAGTCTCGCTTTCTTTCACAACTGTGGTGGCCACATGTCCCACTTCACAAAGCAGAGGCTTCCACTTGAGGGCTGCCCAGTTTAAACATAAATAATAATCAGAATAGGGAGCACAATACAGTTGTTGATCAGCAGGCTAAGTAGCAGCACAGGTCAATTTGGCGATGGTTTTTGTTTGAATGGAGAATGTATTTGGAATGGTGAATTTCTCCTCCTAGGTTATGGTAATTACTTCTAACTTTGCAATTTCTACATAGGCACATTTTATGCAAAATTGTACCCCCCCCCCCCATTTTTGGTGCAAGCGGCCACCTTACTGAGAACCCATCCATGCTTTCCTAGGGAAATGCACCTCACCCTTGGGATCCACCCTTAGGGACAGTTTTTGCAATGGTGTGTATACCGTGAAGACTTCGAATTAGTCGCCTGCCCTGGTGGCATTTTCTCAGATACTTGCCTTGCAGTGGTCCTTAAAATACCTCTGTAGGCTAGGCTAGTTTTTTATTCCCATTTTGCACTTGGAAAATGCTGAGGTTATGAGGAAGTGGTTTGCCTACGGTTACCTAGTGAGCTCATAGTTGAGGTAAGATTCCTTTCTGTGCCTTTGTACACCGGCTTCCATCAAGTGTGGACATGAAGAGCCTCAGGGGCATTTTGCTGGAAGAAAGCATTCCAAAAGTGATGATGATGATGATGATGATGATGATGGCGACAATGATTTGTATGGCACTGTCCCCCCCATATGCAAACCCTTGCGGCTCCCCGCAGCAAAATCCCTGCAGCAAAATTATGTATTGAGGCATTGCAACAATGACTGATCTAGTGCCAGTTTCATGTCAAAGCATAACGTGCCACCTCTAGAGACATCAAGCTCTTTCAGCTACCGTGATGGAGTGGTACCTGCCCTACCAGAGACAGGGATCAGAGCCATTGATAATCATTGTTCTTTGTCCCTGTATACTATCCTCTTATGAATATGTCATGAATGGGGAACTCATCTGTGCTGTCTACCTGGTATAAAGAGCCAGTTGAAACATTCCAGAGCAGAGCGAGCTGCGTTTTCACACGGCTGAGATGGTTTCAACTAGACCTAGATAATATAGATCCAGTCGAGCTCTGCCTGACCCGCTCCTTGCACGCTAGTCTAAATGTTGCACTCGCAGCCAATGCCGCTGCAATGGATCCGAAGCAGAGAGAAGTCTCAGGGGGATGGGCCTGCTTTGTGCAGCAAGTTGTTCTAAACAATGCAGCCAGGGTGGGACACATGAGCGTAGCATTTAGGCTAGCTCAAATCATGTAGCAAAGGTGTAAAGATGGCAGTGGTTGTTCAGGATTGAACATTGCTGTGGAAAAATGTGTGCAGTATTTCGTCCTTCTTCTACCTCTCACATTGGAAGAAAACAGCAACAACAACCCAGAACTCAGTGAAATCTTCCTGCTGAGTTCCAGGCTGCGTTGAATTTTAATAGCTGAGTTTTCAGGTCCTACACAGAGGGGTTTATGTCCCCAAACTGCTGACACAGGTTTAACTGCACCAATGCAAATAGTGGCACTCTAATAAAAGAAGCCAGGGAAAGTTTCAATATGTTGTCTAAGAGCCTCGAGAACATTGAAGATGATTTATGGCCAAGTGGACTGAACATTTTAATGCTCTTTTCTAGCAAAGTACATTTTTCAATACAGCTGCTGCGACACATAGATGATTTCTGCATTCCGCCACCGTATATGCAGTGACAATATAAGCCTTTTCTGATAGGGTAACATTTGCAATCCAAGATTAAAATCTCGGAAATATGTCAACAAAAACGGATGATAATACGAGTGAAACTGCAGCTATCAAATGCAAAGGCCTTGCAAGTAATTTCTGTAAATGGTCAACTCCTCGCAATTTTCTCTTCTCTGCCCTCCAAATTCAAAGGGGGTTGCTTGGAGGTCATTTTAATATTTTGGGGCAGTGTCTCAGCAAATCTGGTCTCTGAAGTCAAAGGTACAAGTAAGCTATTAAATGCAAAGTAAATCAGAGATACCTCGTCCATTGCTACTTTGACCTGCATTATAGTTAAGGATATTCACAATGAATGGGCCATCCATGCCCATCGATTGCAAATCATATTGGATTGTATGAAACAGTGTAAATTCAAAGGCTACATATTCTTAGCTAACTATATTTCAAATGGATCCTAGGAACCTGCCTTTTATTTAATTTGTTCAAATAAAAATTCCCCGTAGGGATGCTTGAGCTCTTTGAAACTCTCTGAACTTTGCTTCAAAGCTCAGTGGGGCTTGCTCCTATCTCATTTGTGAGCCAGTTTTTTCCCCCTTCTGGTTCATTTGGATGGGGAAAAGTTTTGCATTTTGGGAAAGCTATGCATTTTTTTCAAGAGCCCATTTTGTTCACATGAATGCAAGTTTGGGTATTTGCCAACATGTCTGGGGAATGTGCCCTCCCATTTGCGTTTGTATTGCACTTGTGCACGTTGAAGGGGGCATTTCTGAGTGATCTGCAAACTGAGATGAAATTTTCATACATCTCTAATAACAACCATTTCCCCAGCCGATGCATGCCTTTAATCAGAGCAGATAGTACATACAACTCATGGAGGGCTGATAGGCCAGCGTCAGAGAAATAGGTATGGTTCGTAGGGGCAGTGTGCACTGAAAAACTGCAAAGTGAACACTGTAGTAAAAGTGAGGTTGAAGTACCCAGGAGCCAATACAGGTGCAGCCGGCCTTTCTCCATGGACTCTACCTGAGTAATTCTAGTTCCTCCAGTTCCATTACTGGTACATTGTTGCATAACCTTTAAAGATGTGTGTGTGTGCACATGTGGTTTGATTTAGGTGCCATGTGTGTGGTCTGGGGTTTGCCTTTGTGTGTGTTCTAAAGCCTGCTTGCCTGTGGGGCGCTGGGAGTACCGTGACTTAATTTAATCATGATCATGATCACTGTAAGGATCGATGTGTGGATTCTCCCCTCCCAGTCATCACCTTGGAGCTACTTGAGTCTCGTGGAAGGGGAATTGATGCTGGGATATTTATTTTCCATTCCAATTTGTGTGCCACTGCAACAGCCCGTACCTGGGCTCTCTCTGGAACAGGAGGATGTGAGTCCAAAGGAATATTTTCCTGTGGTGGCGATTTCCCCAGACACTTGGCACATTTCATGCCTCAGTTCTCTCTTTCTGTGGTATGGTTTGCTGACTGTTGGGGATTCAAATACTGCTCTGCCTCTCAGGACCCTAGGGCTGCGCCTCGCATGACCCCATGGCTCCATTTCTGCGGACCCACCACTGTCTCACCATTCTGGCTGACCACTGGCCTGCTCTCCCATGGAGTTTCTCTAGTCCAGCCCTCCAGCGGTTTTAGACTATAGCCCCCGGTATTCTTATCCACTGGCCATACTAACCAGCACTGAAGCGAATCCAAAACTCTTGAAGGTCGCCTGTTTCCGACTGTGGTTTGAGAAATGCTTCTGAAAAGTATGGAATGGAAGAAACACCTCCCTGATGCGTCTAGGATTGCTTCTAAAGATGAGGTGCCATTTAAGCATTGTGGCTAATGACCTCTGGTAGTCCTAGTCTTCACTCAAAGCCACTTATGCCGGTAGTCCTCACTGCAGCATACCCTGCCTTAATGGATACCATATGTTAAGGGACTCCATTCGGTTATAATGCCAGACCATGCGCTAACAGTGGTTTTCACTGCTGTATCTGAAATCACACTGGGGATATATGAGGCAAAGGGATCATTGTTAAGGTTTATTGGAAATCCAGACAGTGGTAATTTAGAAATAGGACCCAGGACTTGGAACTTGCTTGAAGAATCCTCTTTTAGGGCACAATGCACTTAGAAATTGACCTGTATAAACCCTATTTGAAATGAATTGGAGCTTGTTGTTTTGATTGAACTGTTGCAGGACAAATTCCCTGTGGATCACTCCCTTGATAGCAATCCCTTAAGCTTTATTTTATTATTAATGCGTGTTTGTTTGCCACCTGGGTGATAAACTCCCTGCATGTTTACTTACAAAATCCTTCTTTTTTATGACAGACCTGTTAGCACACATCATCCCCGATTGCCAGCACATTTTGTTTTTGATCTGAAAGGTTATGCTTTTCATTATTAATGGCTTACTGACCATATCTAAGCCATCTCCAGCGAAGTGTGTTCTTCCTTAAAATGAAGGTAAAGTGCGTTTCCAGTGGTTGTTGACATGCGTAAACCATCAACTTACTCAGAGATATTGTAAATTATTTGCAAGGCCTTTTTACATGACTGTGTACAAGTTTGAGCATTTTATAAATATATTTATTAACTCTCTGTGGCTCCTTTATAGTCTGCCTTGAAATAAAGCATCCGCTTGACTAAAAACAGCTCAGCCCTCTTTACCCATAATGCCAACTTATCAGGATGACAACATGTCATATAATATGAGATAGTAAAATGCTTGTCATTTATAAGACCTTTCCAGGTATCTCAACCAATACGTACATATATAATGTTAACTGGGACAGGTTTGTTCAATCAGATGGTAAAAGGGCAGTTTGTTTCTGCTCAGTGTATCAGCTCTTTTTTGTACAAGCTCTCCTGAAATGGTTTTCATGATGTTTTTGCAAAATTTAAAGCCTTCTAAACATGATGATAAAATCCAAACAAAATAACATGTTGGACTACCTGAAGTGCTTCCTGATGTGGCTTTTGTCATGCCATTACCCTTTGTCACTTTATGGGCAGTCCAGGCATTGTTGTGCTCCATTTGTAGCTCTCCTGTATTTTCCCACAGCTTCGGACATTTTTTCCGTAATGTAGAGAATTCGTTCCTTAACGTAGAAAATCTGTCTGGGTTGCAGCAATGCTCACCCTCCATCTGGAAGCACCCTTGTACAGAACCGTGAGGGCAAGATGGGTCATTCACATTGGCAGAATCCCATTGACTACTGTGGAACTATCGTAGCTTGGATCAGGACCAAGATTGTTCCCCTGGTGTAGGAGCTGGAAAAGTTAGGATGGTTTCCAATGAAGAAAAGGGGCATCTATAAAGAGGACCCCAACAGGTATTCAGAGCTACGGTCCACTTACTATGAGAACACCCTGAAAGTTCACTTGGAAACAGTGTGGCTTGCCCATTAACAGGGGCCTCTCCCTCCCTCCCTCCCTCCCTCCCTCCCTCCCTCCCTCCCTTTGAGAAGGAAGCCAAGCAGGTGCATAATAAGTATGTAACTAATTTACACTGACTTCCAGGATGCTTCATATTATTATGACAGCCTCAAAGGGTTGGGCACTGCATGAGAGCAATCATACATACTATTGTGCAGTCTTCTCCAATGTTTCAGACTCCACCTCCCATTATCTCCAGCCAGCATGGCCAATGATCCAGAATCCTGGGAGTTGTAATCCAAAATACCAGGTTGGGAAGGTTAGTATAGCTGAGGAGACATGGGATCAAATCCTTAATCTGCCATGAAATTTACTGGGTGACCTGGACCAAGAGAAGCTACCTCACAAGGTTGTTGTAAGGATAAAAAGGTGGCAAGGAGATGAAACAGGAATGTTCCATGCAGGAAGGATGGGATTAAAATCAATTAATGAGTAAGTCCCTCCATCCACACTAAAAATGAGGGGAATTCTTTCTTTATATCCAAGCATCTTTGAAGGCAGGAAAGGCAGAATGCACAGGGTTGTAAAGTTTTCTTTGCAGTGGGATCTTTACTGTGGAATTCTCTACCTAGAGATACAAACCACCCTGCAATTTTTCAACAGTCACAGTACACTTCATTTTTAGGTTCTCCCACAAAACTGAAAGTCCTATTATTGTTTTAACAATGTGGTTTACAATATTGCTTTCTGAATGTTTTGTTAAATCTAAAGTGACTTATACATTAACTTATTGACTGCTATAAACTTTGCTAGACATATACTCAAGTCCCTCATGTCTTATTTCTTTGATCCAGTGTGATCTGAAAAATAGATTTCCAGGGTATCTGATCTACCCTGAGTCTGAAAAAGGGCATATTCATGAGTAGAGATTGAAGTGTCCAATGTGATGGCTGTTTCATGACAGCACTATACCCTGCTACAGAAATGATGCAGTTTGGATGTCTCACTTTCCACATTTCTAACAAAGTGAAAGTGTAGATTTGTAGTGTCAACAAGGACTTAGTGCCTGTGCTTCTAGAAAAAAAGCTCTGTTTTCTACTATGTAGTATATAAAGAGTACAACTTGATTATCTTTCTCTATCCAGCCCCTTAAGTGCCATACCACTGAGCCCTACAACCAGTTTGATAACTTGTCGAGTCCCTAAATTTAATTTAAATTAAATTCTAACTTTTTGGTACATATCATTTAGTTGTCAGTAAAGGAGCAAGGTGATGGCATTTTTCACTCCTTTGTTGCTCACAAAGAGGTCAGGTTAGGTCATTTATTTCCTGATCCGCTAGTTTGGAGGAATAAAATCCCTTGGTTTTAGTGTAATCCTTACAAGGACGACATGGTAGGCGTCTTGTTTTTTCTTGTAGTCTTTGCTGTTCAGCAAAGGTCATGCAGATGCTTGGTTAGCAGCAAGTGACACTTTGTTCCTTCAACATAGGACGAAAAGTAAGTATTTTGAGAGGAAAATGCTAAAGGAAGAAACATTGTGCAGATAGGTAGTTTCTTCATGCAGAATTGTATTCCCTTCCCAAAGTCCAGAAGAAATGAAAATGCAAGGTGGAAAATCAGTTGCCACAAGAGTAGGCAGTCCAGCTTTCTAGGTGTTTTGGATTACAGCTTCCACAAGGCTTCACCGTTGACCATGCTGGCTGGAACTTATGGGTATTGTAATCCAAAACATAGGAGGTCATATTATTTGCCTGACTAACCCAATATGGTCTCCTTGGACTGGCAGCAGCTTTCCAGTTTTTCAGGCCTTCCTTTGCTACCTGCTCCTTTAAAATGGAAATTCTGGAGACTGAAGATGGAGCCTTCTGCAGGGAAAGCCGGTGCTTCTCCACTGCCTTATACACTGCTCTTCTGTATTGTTATCTATGTCCAAGAGTGAATGAGTCTCATGTGCATTTAGTGCACAAAGGGGCTTGGCAATTTTAATTTCAGGCACAGGACTAGGTAGGGCCCCTGGTGCCCGACCTTCTAGAGTGCAGTGCCAGGTGCCAGAGGCGGGACGACTGAAAAGTTCTCAGTGCAGATGCAGAGGCTGTCTTTCGCCTTTATGGGGGAGGATTCTGCACAATGCCTGAAGCATTTACAGTGGCGATAAGCCAATGGTTAAGTATCCAGAAAACTTCAGCTATTGCACACTCTAAATTGTAATCAATCAGTCAGTCAATAATTCAAATATATGCCTAAGAAAATTCAGCCCACTAAAGTTTACCATCACCAAAAACAAAAGGAAAGAAAAAGGAAACGAGTCACCAAAATGGGCATAGATACGTATATATGGAATTGCATATTATATGTACAGATTCACATTTAGAAATATTTGCTAAAACTGAAATACAGACGCATCATATGTGAACAGGTCCCTTGCTCAATTTGCTGCCCAATTGCTGCTGATGGACAACATCAACATCCAGCTCTTCCTTTTTGATGTCTTTGTTTTTAAAATGATACACGGACTGGACAGCCCCTGAAGTGGAGGACTGTCCTCTTTCGAGTAGGACACTTGACCACCTTATTACCATTTGGACTCTCGGTTTCCAACCCAGAAGGAGTGGTGGATGCAGTCATAGCACATGGGACATGCTGGCACAACACTTTGAGAAGTGTTGATGGAACCCTATTCTGCCACCTCCACCCACCACCTCAACATCTTTTTTTACTATGGAAACCCACTAAATCTAGTAGCTGTTACTTTTCAAAAAAATAACCTGGTTCAAATTAAAGTTAAATTAATTTTAAACTCGGAACATTTTGAGATTGCTTCAATGATTAGAGATTTTGTGTGATATTAAGATGGCACACCATGCTAAGCTTCTGCTGAGTATGCCTTCACTCTTATCTGCAGTGGTTAAAGGTAAGTTCGCAGACAGTGCCCAATTTCTGCCGTGATGGATGAGCAAGAAAACGGAGCTGTCCAGAGGTTTGAGGATCTGAAATGATCTGCAGGTGGCTGAAACAGATGATCGACAAAATTAGCTGATCTAGACTTTTCTGCTGCTAAGACTACAGAGGTAAGTTGAAGAGATACGTTGGCATGTTTGCATATTCAGAAACTTTTGTACATGTAGAAAAAAAGCATACATGGAGAAAGAAGGGATGGGGTAGTTTTGTGGTACATGGATTTGTTGTTGTTGTTGTTGTTTGCATGGGGAAATATTTAAACATTTGATTCCCACTTATGGGTCATAATGATACAGTTCATCAAGAGTTGTACCATGTCATTTCATGACTGCATGTTTCATCTCAAGAAAAGCCACTGTTATGACATAGTTTGACAATTTCTGGTCTCTGGATAAATGCTCCCCTGCCAATAGACAACCAGAAGGCAAAAGACTGGGCTAGAACCCCTCCCTGATAACTAATTCTCTATGTGCATGGACTATTTTCCCCACAGGAATATTCAGAACTGGCATCTCCTCACTATTTCTGAAACGGTTGCCCATTCTACCTACTAATTGCTGTACTGGTCACATGTATAGCCGGTATGACCTTTGACATCTCATTGTGTACCTGGCCTCTCCCATGGGGTTATTGCCAGGGCTGACCAGAGGTATTCACTGCCAGAGGTTAAGGACTCAGTGGTAGGTTTTCCAGACCCATTGCATGAACAGAAGGCAGTTGAGTTAGCAACTGAATTGTACTTCAACACTGGCAGTGGTGTCCTATGACAGTGAGCACTGGGCAGGCCGTTTGGCATTCGCGGCTTTGTCATCCAACATGTCACCACCTCTTCCTGCAGCCTCTCCCTCATGTGCCTGCCACCCGAGACAGAGGCCTCCCTCTGCCTCAGGAGAGGACCGGCCATGGCTGTAGTGAGAATAGAAGGGATGGGAGAGAAACGTTAACCAACCTTAGGGCCCTTGGGCAGAATTTAGGTAAGTCAAAGAAACAATAACCGTGAGCTGCTGAGGATTAACTGGATTAACTGTTGGTTATCGTTTCAATGGAGCTTATTTTTCAGACGGTGTTTTAGACTTTGCTTCCTTGACTGAAATGGACCAAAGCCAAAAGGCTTCAGGAGAAAAAAGCAGGCCAAAATTCATCAGTGGAATATGTCAGCGGGTGTTCTTCTGGAAGCTGTAGTTTCTAGTTAATGATCACAGGTGAAGCATCCCTCTGAGATACAGCCGAGAGAGGCAGGATTGACAGAGTGTTTTAATTCACTTCTTACTAACAACTCACAGAGACTAGTGAGTTGTCAGAAGATATCAGTGTAGGTTTAGGGATAGCTTTTTGAAGTTTTTTCTTTCCTTCCCCTCCCCTGAAATAACAAATAACGAGTTGCTTTCTTTTGATAGCTCTTTTATAGATTTTCCTTTTTTTTTTTTTTTTGCAGCAACAGATGGATCAAAAATCTTAATGAAGATGTTTGCATACGATGAAGGGCTTGTGTGCATTTCAGCTGCAGCTTCACGAGTATGCAAATAGGTTTCACACAGGAACATGAAAAGTAAATTTAGTGACATCTTAGGGTTCTTTGTTTTTTAATGACCAATAATGTGCTCCGTTAATGTTTTTTGTTACCATCTTTGTATTCTGCAATAGGTGGTGCAGGAAGATAATCGGTGTTTTCTGAAGGCAATTAAAGAGTTTATATCCAACTTGTGCTGCCTATTAAAAAGGATCTATTCTGCAGGGGAAGCCATTAGCATTCAGTCAGTGTGATGTGTGTGGAAATCGACTCTTCAAGACGCTGTACATCTTTCAGAAAGTTCCTAGCAAAGTAGTGCAGAGAGATGTATTATCTGGCTATTGTTAGAGAGGGAAATAAGCTATTCTGTCCTCAGAACTTTATAAACAGAAGATCAGTGGTTAAAAAAATTCACTGCAAAGCCTCAATTCTTTGGGCAACTCAGTGTTGTTCCTTGCATAACTAAGAGAATAAGGTTTTATTGTCTGCCTTGATACCCCATTAAGTCAAACATCTTTTCATGGCAGGCATCAGCTAAGATTTTACATGTGATTTTCTGAATCTATAATCCATGATTTGCTGAATATGTAAGTTATAGTTTTGAACTTAAGGGCTCTAGTGCCAGCATGAGGCCACAAATAATTGCACAGCATTGGCCTGGGAACTGACAGGCGTGTCACAGGTCAGGGACACCGGGGTACTTGTGTTTTTCCAGCCCTGTCATGCACGGGTGAAGGAAACTGATTCAGGCAGCACTGTGATGCGAGGGCTGCCCAGGGTCCTGATCACCACCTCCCTGGGTTGCACAGATGACCACACTGCTTGCCCACACACTTTTCTCCCGACCACCCATAGTTTGGTGGCTTTCCAATTTTAGTGGGTCTCCCCCCACCCCATCCCGCCAACATTTTAAAAAGTTGGACTGCATTTGCTAAGGCTTAATTATTGGCAGAAAGATCTGTAAGCTAAAATATGGTGGTATATGGGGTATTTTGGCCCTACATATTTTGTGCCCTCCCACTCCATGCACGCGCGCGCGCACACACACACACACACACACACTCGGGAATGTGGCATGAACAAACTTTCCCAAAGTGGAATTTGGCCCTTGAATTGAAATGTCAGTTTCTCCCTACAGATAGCCTTTGTGTGTGTGTGTGTGTGTGCGCGCGTGCGCACGTGCGTGTGCAGAATCTGTGCCTCAAGGAACGAGATGTCTTGGGATGGCTCTGGGTAATAAGGGGATATGTTGATGTTGGCCAAGTTGCTGACTTCCAGCATTTGGTTTTCCCCCCTCTCTTTTATGAAAGAATTGGTATATTCAGAGGAATGAAGTGGAAATGAAATGGTTTATGTTCTGCCGTGGTAGAACGGGTTTTCCTGTGTGCATATTAAAATGTTTCCATATGTATTTTCTAGAAAGCAAAAAATCTAGCACAGTACAGAAAAGAATGAGCTAGATCCTTTGTGCTAGTTTTCTCTGTGCCTTTTAAACTTTGCCTCAGTGTTCTGCTTTATGTGTGGACCAGGCCCTTGGCATAGAGAAATGTTTGGTTAGTTTTATTCTGGCCAGAGGAGAGTGGCACAGGTATCTTACATAGACCTTTTTCGGTCTGTTTAAAAAGGGACTTTTTCAAGCTGAAGAGCTTCCTGTTCTAGAAACAATATCCTCCAACTGCCAGAGGTGAACGAGAAACAATGTTCCAGCAGAACCAGTGATTTATAGATTAAAATCCAGCTGTTTTTCACAAACCTGAAGTCAAATGAGCTTTGTGTAAATCAAGTGATACCAGAAAGACAGGCCAACTTTTATGAAAGCAAGCTAAAAAAAGGGCAAACAGATATTGAAATTGCATAACCCAATAAGAGAAAATGCATCACCAAAATGTGAACAAAAGAGGATATGCATTTGCACAAAATATGTGTATGCTGATATGTCAAGATGCAAATGTAGAAAGTATTGCGATAATTTAAATAGGAATGTAGTTCACCTTACCGCAGAGAAGTTAGTGACCAGGTGACCCATGTGCCTGCTTCATCTGCCACACCCTAGGGGCTGTTGATGGGCTACTTGAAGGCCACTGCTACTCTCCTGTCTTATGGTTCTTCATCCCTAAAACAGAGTTGGACTGGACAGACCTTCTAACAGAAGACTGCCCTCAGGCAACCTTTCAAATAATAAATAAAGCCCTACCCTCTCTAAAGGGGAGGACCTGCACCTCTAGATTGATGTGAGAGGGCATGAAGACACATGACAGTCCAGCATCTGATAGGTCACCATGCTTTTTTATTTAACTGCATTTGCACCAGAGTCACCAATGCAGTTTCTTGCAGGAAATGAAGCTGGCATATCCACACTATGAAGACTTCAGCAGATTCAGTGAAAACTAGAACCGGACTGTGTAATTTGTGGCTGACTGCCTCACATCATTGATAATATTTCATTCATTAAATAAGTCATCAGGTTATCATCACATCAGCCATGAACTGTGGCCTTCCCCATGCACTGCAGCTTTCCTCTTCTATGTTTCCAGTTCCAGGAAGGCTGCAAAGAAAGACTGTTATCTAGCATCTGGTGGTTCACTCTGCAGGGCAGTGTTGGAACTCTATTGCTAAATGCCCCAACTTGATCCAGAAGCAGCATGACCAACGCCACGTCGGGCCTGGCCATGTGACTTGCAAATACTGACCCCCTTTTTTGGCATGCACCTGTTTCTATGGGGACATCATCCAGGTATCCTCTGCTGAACTGCATACCTCTCTTTGCGCCACAGGGGTGGCTTATTCTATCTGTCAAACCTTATCTGGACTCGGATCAATGATTTATAGCATGTTTCCAAGAAACCTGGATTGCTTTGACAGAGTTTGCAAAGAAATCAGAGGTGACTACTGTACTGTACACGCTTTGCCTATCTTTATCAAAGTGCTTTTGTCCCTTCCATATTAGATCTTGTCACAAGACTTGGCCCATTATGCTTTCTATTAGACTGTGCCTACAGAAAGGGCTTATTTCACATACACATATCTATCTGGGGTTTCCATACTAAATTTTGACATGTAGGCATGCTTTGTGGTAGCCCCAAAGCCACATCCCCCTCAAAATTTCTTTATACAATAAAATTTCACAATAAATTTAACTCTTACTTTGAATGCAGAGTTGAGGTTGCCTCAGATGGAATCCCAGCTCAGTGGCAACTTGGAGTTTAGCTAGAAATAGTAAAACATAGCTTCTTAACCTCCCTGCAGAGCCTGAACCCTATGAATTATCAACACCTGGAGAATGGAGCAGATTACACAGTGAACTGATGGAGTATCTTGCAACATTTGGCAGTCTTATATGCCATCCCTGAATTCACTTTTTTTCCCTCGAGTCGATAGCTTGTTGTTTCCAGCTTTTCAAAATCTCCGTTTGCTAGTCTTATCTCATGATCACTAAGACTCATGATCATCTTATCTCATGCCTCATTTGTAGTACTTCTATTAAAGTATAGTGAAATATAACAACAATTACTGGATTTCCTTCAGCATCAGGGCCAATAGGCACACTGGGTTTAGAATCAACAGCAGCAAGGTGAGCTCTTATACACAGATCCACATATCTGGTGTGTATACGGGCTGGGATGAAAGCAACAGAATGAGATTCAAAAGGGACAAGTGGCAAGCCCTCCACCTAGGAAAAAGAAACCAAATGCGTTGATACAAGATGGGGATTACATGGCTCAACAGAAATGAAAAGGAAAAAGTCTTTGGAGTTACTGTGGACAACAGGCTAAATATGAGTCAATGCAATGCAGCTGCAAAAGGGACAAATGCTATTTTGGGATGCATGAACAGAAGCATCCCTTTCAGATCACAAGAAGTACTGGCTACCCTATACTCTACATTAGGCCGACCACATCTAGAATACTATGCCCGGTTCTGCACAACAAAATTTAGGAAAGGTTCAGAAAAATCAGAAAGGGTTCAGAGGAAGGCAACAAAGATGATCTCAGATCTGAAAATAAACCAGATGAGGAGGAGAGGCTGAGAGAACTAGGAACATTCAGCCTTGAGAAGACTGAGGCAGGTGTGATAGCACTCTAGAAGTACCTGAAAGGCCGTCACAAAGAGGAAGGACAAAATCTCTTCTCACTCATCCCAGAGCGCAGGACATGGAATAATCAACTCAAGTTGCAGGAAACTGGATTCAGCTAGATACCAGGAAAAGTTTCCTCACTGTCAGAACAATACAGCAGTGGAACCAGTTGCCTAGAGAAGCTGTGGCCCTCCCACACTAGAGACATGCAAAAATAAACTGGGCAGTCATACTGAAACCTCTTTTACAGTCTGAATTTCTGCTTTACATGAAAGGAATGGGTATTATGATGTATCTACAGTCCATTGGCATGCAAGTAGTCTCTGTAGGCTGGGACTCTAGGATGACCTGGAAATCTGAATATTTACAAAGTGATTCCACATCCTTCTTCCCAAATTTTCACTGGATTTCAGTTGGCCACTCATTGTTGGCTCCCTAAAAATGTTAAGGATGGATTCTGGACTTTGGAATTACTTGGATTTAGGATATGCACTATGTTAGTTAAAAACTGACCTTGATGAATGGACAATATCTTCTGTAATCTGTCGGGATCACAGATATAACCTTGAGATTGCATATTTTATTTTCAAGATAGCCTTTTCATTCCCCCCCCCCCCACCCTCCGCAAGGTACCTGAGTCTTATGCAGATTGGCCTGTCGGCATTGACAACAGGAGCCGCTCTTTTCTGCAGATGTGGAAAAAAGCTAGCTCGTTCAAGACATCATACAAAAGAGCAAGGTCAAACAGGAACTGCTTGGAAGAATACAGACCATTGGAAGAAGGCAGCTCTGCCTTTGATTGATCGCTAACCTCACCAGCAGACTTCAAAAGTAAACACAGAGAACAATTTTTCCAAACTGTTGAAACAGTCCTATAGGAGCTTGCAGACCACCTAACATCCATGATTTATCTGCCACTCTTGTTCATCTCTTCCTCTGAACATTCCTTCTGGGTTTTGTGGCCATGCTACATCATGAGTAGCACTTGACCATGAAAAGTGTTTCACTCCGTGGGCTTCTGCAATGGTATCCCCAGCAGTGAGCTTGAGCCTGTGGCTTAAACAGTACCTTACTGTGATGCTAACACATCTCTGACGAGCACACTGTGCACCTCTCGATTTCCTTCCTAACGCCATGCTACCTCCATTCCTTGTACCAAAGGTGCAAGGTTCTTCTAGAGGTCGAACCCATGGGATCCAAGACAATTAAGGAACACTTTGGCTATTCTCCAAGCAGTTTTCCCTTGGAATTCTATTAAATCAAGGAAAATGCAACCTACACTTGCAATTTGTTTAACTGATACTCATGTTCCTGCGTCAGTGAAGCTGGTAAACTCATGATTAAGGACAAGTACCTTGCTATTAAGATTTGGCATGGTAGATCTTGTTACTGATTCAGGATGATCGATAATATAAGTGGCAGTGTATCTGAGGTTAGACCTTTGCCAATCCTTAGTATGTCAAAGTGATCAGAGTAGGCACCACAGACTGAATGTGGAACCTCCACTGCCCAGACATTGTGCTCCTCTGTATTAGTGGGTGACCACTGAATCCAACCTACTGAGCAGAGTGAGATTTCTGTAAACACAGAAGAAATAGTGTCTCTTTCATCATTCAAAAAAAATGGTCTGTAGCATGTACCTCTATGCAGGATTCCTTAATATGAAAGGAACAAATATAAGAGAATAATGATTAAAACCTTAATATATACACCCTAATAATGTAACCAACAGAGTGATTCTGTGGCTTCTAGCCATGGTTCAGCAGCCCAGAAGATCCAAGGTTGGATGGAGCTCTGACCTTGCATTTGAAGATTTGTGATCTGATCTCCTCCTTCTTATGTCCAGCTCAGAAATCAGTACATGTGGCTGCTGCTCTGTGGTCACAAGAACGTGTTAGGGGTGCTGTGGGAAGGGCTCATGACTAGTGCTGCTAAAATATGACCTGTCCTGGTGGCATCCAGCCTCCTTCTCTCACGCTCCAGTGCCACAATTAGATGGCTGACCATGGTTGTCTAGCTGCTTTTCAGGGTGGAAAGACTGTGGAGGTGACCTTTGTCTCTGGACATTTCCTGCTCTGCATAGGATGCCTGTAATCTTCCAAGATTGGAGGGCTATGGGCATCGACACTGGATTGCACCCTCAGCAGACTATGTTTCAACAGTGATTTGGTTGGGGGAAAAATCTCTTGACTTAAACTCTAGTACTTTGTTCCTACTTGTTAAACCGTAGCTTTCATTGGAAGACTGGCTAAATCTATTCACACACTTGAATGGACAGCCATTTGAGCTAAACGATTGCTTGTTCAGTAATATGACTATCAAGATGCTTAAGTGTGACTAAGAAGGCAAATTAAAATGTGCAACATAGCTTTCTCTTCTGCTTTCCTTGAAACAATGTCAAGGCCATGTGTAAGTACATTCTGAAATTGAGATGGGACAATCAAAGTGTGACAGGAAAAGTAAGTCCCTGAAGGCAGTAAAAGCCAAGTTAGAGGTCACTGGAAATCTGGGAACACAAACATTCTTGCATCCATGTTTGAGATGCGATTTGGGCAAAGTGAACTGCATAGTGTGCTACAAAGCTAGGCAGGTAGGAAAACTGAAAAAAATGTTCTTCTGTTTTAAAAGAATGATGTGCAAATCCTTTTATGTACAGTTGAAATTTAAGAAAAGAATGGTTTAAGTTGCTCTGGAAGAAGATGATGGAGCATAATGTATGCACAACAAATAGTGGATCTGACCAATAGGCAGAACTGATGGTTGCAATTCCTATCAAAGAGAATGCATTTGTTTTTTTTTTTTTTTTTGTTTTTTTTTTGAATTACCTGTTTGGCCCAAAAGTTAATGCTGACTTTGATTACTTTCGTCTGCCAAAGTGGCAAGACTTAACTGATTCAAGTATCAGTAAAAACTGCACTGCAGATAATGTGCTAGCCAAATAGCGACAATTCCCCTGTATTTCGCAGAGGAATCCTCACTGTTGTCTCTAATCACACATCAGAGATATGCAGGCACAAAGCCACAGAATTCACCATAATGGAAGAAAATGCATGGCCAACACATCCCAGTATATCCCTCCCAACAGATGACCAGTAGGATGGTACAAAGCAACAAGGTTTCTTTCTTTCTGCTTTCTTGTTTGTTTGTTTAGCCTGTGCAAAGGGAGAACACATTTCAGAAAACAGACAGCTGGGATGTGTATGTTAACCTCATGTGTTATTCATTTAATCCAGATCGAGATTCTCTGCTTATGTGTAAAAAGCAAAGCTAGACAAACCGCTATGTAGTTTGGCCTTCAGTAATATTAAGATGGAGGAGTGACAATCTTTGTCTCCCAAAGGGAAAGATGGGCAAAGGACTGAGGGAAAAGACCCAGGTGAGAGCTGGGAGGAGAGCAAGATGTGTGGTTAGATGCCAACCAATGTGTTTAGGTTAATTGTGGAATGCAGATCTATTTGAAGGCTCTATTATCTGTTCCAATTACATTTACACCATTGTACTAGATCAATTGGTTTGTTTGTTTGTGTTTTACAAGGTTGTATGGGTTAATTGATTTTTTATTGTGCATTGAGTTATTGAAATTATGGCTATTTGTAATTGTTCCTTTATTTATGATCTATATATTATCTGCTCAATTTATTATCTGTTATATATGATATACTATGAACTGTTTGTGCACAATCTTGTGGGGAAATGAAATATAGATAAAAGATGATAATGATATTAACAACCTTATTACAGCTAATGATTTAGAGTCCTGAAATGTCCTAGAATATAATTGATTGAACCCCACTTGGTGAGTTGCAGAAGTCAAGGGATATAATGACTAATAAACTGGGAGAAAAATCTTTTTAAAATTGGCCTATAAATATCAGATAAAAATTTGCAATGAATGTAGTACTGGTGACCAGGAAGGGTAATTTTCGTCACAGGTGAGGGAGGGAATATATTTGATTATATTTATCTTACAATTCCATTTCCACTACGGGGATCCACTGGCAGTTGAGGGTATGGTCAATAGTAACTATTTCACTTCAATCCTAATGTTTTTCACAAACACTGCAGATCTTTCAGAGGACTTATATGGGCCTATGTACACTAAATGGTCAGAAGAGCCAATTCTGCTGCATAATCCATTCATCTTGGTTCGTATGGAAGTTATTTGATTGTCACATGTGGACATAGCGGTATTCATTCTGCCCTTCCACCTGAGATTTCAACATGGTGCTAGAATAAGCAAGCCCTAGTACAATGCTAACAGTGAGTGCTGGCGTGCCAGTTTCCCAGGAAAACCAACAGCATACACTATCGGCATTCCACTAGAGGTTGCTCATGCTAGGGCTATGTCAATCGCATGAGTTGGATGATGCCCATATCTGATAGGAATGGCAACCATGGCACAAGCATTTAGAGAAGTGTTGCTCCATCAGAACATACAACAAATCACACTGAATCAGAACATAATTCAACTCGGCCTTCTGACTAGACCTTGATTTGAAATTGAGGTGGGATGATAGAAGATGCGGAATAGCTAAGGATAAACTTGCCAGATCTCTTAAATGTGTGAGAACTTGTCCGACCTCAGGAGACATAAGTTATTTGATTTGAGAATGCTTACTGGGTAAGAGCCTTCTTAAATGGAAGTAATCAGATACTGCCCAATTTAGGTGTGTTCCTAATTAAAAGAAATGATAGGGAAGTTTGGGAGCTGGTAGCATATGGTTTCCATGTGCATAATTAGAAAAAGCATTACCAGAAAAGGCAACACAGATGTACATATCATGTGCTTATGAATGCACACTTTGAAATAGTTGCTATAATTGAACTAGAAATACAGCATGTCTCACCTTAGCAGGGAATACTGTGACCAACTGACCTTCATGTCTGCTTCTGTCCAGGTGCTTAACTCTTGATGGATAGGCAACTTCAGGCTCCACTATGCTCCGCCTTCTCATGGTTCTTTACCTTTAAGGAGGAATTGGACTGGATACTTCTTCAGAAGGAGAATGCTTTCAAGCAGGGGGTGGTCCTTTGTATGGTAGGGCAGATAGCCATCATGGGCTTGTGCTTTGCCACAGAAGGCCACATCCCAGAGTTCAATGGGAATGTTTTCTTAAAACCAGTAATGCTACTTGGAGTTTTGATTTTTCCATTTTAGACTCCTTTGTCTAAATCAATTAGACTTCTGTCAAATGGCAAGGCCTTGGGTAGACATATGTCTCTTGAATTTTGTTTTAACTTAAGGCTTATTGGTGGGATCCTATTCTGGTCAAACAATTTATGTACTGGACACCTGCCAAGAGAATGGTAATGAAGTATTATAATATCTATCTATAAAAGGACAGCCACCAAAAGAAAAAATAAATCGAGAAATTATAGACCAATTAATCTCCGAATGGTAGCATCTCAAATTTACAGCTGATTTCTTTTAGTCAAATTAGAAGAGCAGCATGCATCACAAAAAATTATAGTGGAAGAACAAGTGAGCTTCTAAAAAGACAAATTCGTCATTGACCAGGGCTTTGTTTTTCACTCTCTATTGTCTAAAAATATGTGCAAAAAGCAGGCAATGTGTTAACATGGCATTTGTTGATCTGACAGCAGCCTTTGATCTGGTTAATAAGGGCCATCTGTGAGACAAATTTTTAGATCCACACATTGACTGGAGGCTTTTGTTTCTTATTAGAATCCTTCATTCCAATACAACTCTAAGGGCAGAAATGAACTCAGATGGACAGATGACAAATTGTATTATAACCACCTGCGGCATCAAACAGGGTGTCTGTTAGTTTGGTTTTTGTTCAACTTCTTTGTTAATTGTTTAGTTCAGTAGCTTAAGATTCCCAAAATTCTTCTTCACTGCAGGATATCTGCTCTGCTTTGCAGAGATACAACACAATCCTCACTCTTTTAATCCATCTAGGCCACAGTTTGGGTGCTGAAAAAATCAGCTATAAACAAGAAAACTTAACCATAGATTGCAAACAAAATTAATGGAGACAAAATATGCTCCCAGTTTTGAAGTACTCCAGGGCAGCCTTCTTCTATCTGGGTTCCTCCAGATCTTTGAAAGTAGCTTCTATCTTACCCAGCCAGGATGGTCATGGTCAGGGCTGATGGAAGTTTTAATCCAAAACAACTGGAGGGACTGGGGGTTGGAATACTGTTCTGGGGTGGAATAATGCAATTGGCTTGACTGGGTCCACATTACTGAAAGACTGACAAAATTTAGATTTACCCAAAAGAGGAAGGGAGGAAAAGGAGAGGGGGGAATGAGAGAGAACCTGGTATTTACAAAAAGATGTTGTTATTATTGTTGTTGTTGTTAGTCACGCAGTCATGTCCGACCCATCACGACCCCATGGACAACATTCCTCCAGGCCTTCCTGTCCTCCACCATCCCCTGGAGTCCACTTAAGCTCACGCCAACTGCTTCTGTGACTCCATCTAGCCACCTCATCCTCTGCCATCCCCTTCTCCTTTTGCCATCTATTGTTCCCAGCATTAGGCTCTTCTCCAGTGACTCCTTCCTTCTCATTAGGTGGTCAAAGTATTTGAGTTTCATCTTCAGTATCTGGCCTTCTAAAGAGCATTCTGGGTTGATCTCCTCTAGGACTGACTGGTTTGATTCTATGGCGCTCAGCCTTCCTTATGGTCCAACTTTCACAGCCATACATTGCTACTGGAAAAACCATAGCCTTGACTATATGCACTTTTGTTGGCAGGATGATGTCTCCACTTTTTAGTATGCTGTCTAGACTTGCCATAGCTTTTCTCCCCAGGAGCAAGCGTCTTTTAATTTCTTGGCTGCAGTCCCCCGCTGTGGTGATCTTGGAGCCCAGGAAAATGATATCTGTCACTACCTCCATTTCTTCCCCATCTATTTGCCAGGAAGTGAGAGGACCGGATGCCACGATCTTAGTTTTCTTAATGTTAAGTTTCAAGCCAACTTTTTTGCTCTCCACCTGCATCAAGAGGCTCTTTGGTCCACATACTGCTGGAGCCTAGCTTGTAGGATTTTGAGCATAACTTTACTAGTGTGTGAAATGAGTTCAATGGTGCAGTAGTTTGAACATTCTTTGGCATTGCCCTTCTTTGGGACTGGAATGTAAACTGACCTTTTCCCAATCCTGTGGCCACTGTTGAGTTTTCCATATTTGCTGGCATATTGAGTGTAGCACTTTTACTGCATCGTCTTTTAAGATTTTGAATAGCTCAGCTGGAAAACTGTCACCTCTACTAGCTTTGTTGTTGCTCAGACTTCCTAAGGGCCATTTGACTTCACATTCCAGGATGTCTGGCTCGAGGTCAGTGACCACCCCATCTTGGTTATCAGGGACGTTAAGCTCTTTCTTGTGTAGTTCTTCTATACAAGAAAGAGTGTAATCTTGCCACCTCTTCTTAATCTCTTCTGCCTCTGTTAGGTCCCTGCCATTTTGGTCCTTTATCATGCCCATCTTAGCATGAAACATTCCCTTCATATCTCCAATTTTCTTGAAGAGATCTCTGGTCCTCCCTACACTATTGTTTTCTTCTATTTCTTTGCACTGTTCATTGAAGAAGGCATTCTTATCTCTTCTAGCTATTCTCTGGAATTCTGCATTCAATTGTTTGTATCTTTCCTTTTCTCCCTTGCCATTTGCTTCCATTCTTTCCTCAGCTATTTGTAAAGCTTCCTCAGGCAGCCATTTTGCTTTCTTGCATTTCTTTTTCTTTGGGATGGTTTTAGTTGCTGCCTCTTGTACAATGTTGCGAACCTCCGTCCATAGTTCTTCAGGCACTCTATCAGAAATGTATTTGTCAGCTCTACTGTATATTCATCAGGGATATGAGTTAGGTCATACCTGAGTGGCCTAGTGCTTTTCCCTACTTTCTTCAATTTAAGCCTAAATTTTGCAACGAGAAGCTCATGATCTGAGCCACAGTCAGCTCCTGGTCTAGTTTTTACTGACTGTATAGAGCTTCTCCATCTTTGGCTGCAGAGCACATAGTCAATCTGATTTCTGTGTTGACCGTCTGGTGATGTCCATGTGTAGAGTCGTCTCTTGGGTTGTTGGAAAAGAGTGTTTTCTATGACCATCGTATTCTCTTGACAAAATTCTACCAGCCTGTGCCCTGCTTCATTTTGTACTCCAAGGCCAAACGTGCCTGTTATTCTGGTTATCTTTTGGCTCCCTGCTTTAGCATTCTAATCCCCCATGATGATAAGGACATCATTTTTTGGTGTTAATTCTAGAAGGTGTTGCAGGCCTTCATAGAACTGGTCAACTTCAGCCTCTTCAGCACCAGTGGTTGGGGCATAGACTTGGACTACTGTGATGTTGAATGGTTTGCCTTGGATTCAAACTGAGATCCTTCTGTCATTTTGGAGACTGTATCCCAGTACTGCTTTTCCTACTCTTTTATTGACTATGAAGGCTACTCCATTTCTTCTGAGGGATTCTTGCTCACAGTAGTATACCTGATGGTCATCTGAATTAAATTCACCCATTCCTGTCCATTTTAGTTCACTGATTCCTAAGATATCGATGTTCAGTCTTGTCATCTCTTGTTTGACCACATCCAGCTTGCCTTGATTCATGGATCTTACATTCCAGGTTCCTATGGAGTATAGATCTTTGCAGCATCGGACTCTCCTTTCACCACCAGATACATCGGCAACTGAGTGTCCTTTCGGCTTTGACCCAGTCGCTTCATTCTTTCTGCCGCTACTAGTACTAGTCCTCCGCTCTTCCCCGGTAGCATATTGGACACCTTCCGACCTGAGGGGCTCATCTTCCGGCGTCATATCGTTTTGCCTTTTGGTACTGTCCATGGGGTTTTCATGGCAAAGATACTGGAGTGGGTTGCCATTTCCTTCTCCAGTGGATCACATTTTGTCAGAGCTCTCTGCTATGACCTGTCCATCTTGGGTGGCCCTGCATGTCACAACTCATAGCTTCATTGAACTACGCAAGCCCCTTCGCCATGACAAGGCAGTGATCCATGAAAGGGTACCAAAACATAGCCCAGGTAAAATATAGCTTTTTTACTTTATAGGAGGACTACGAAGGCCACTTTAATTAAAAGCAATCTGTTCCTCAGGACTGTCTTACATTCTGGTTGCTTTGCTGAGAGCAAAGGTAAGCCTACAAGTCTTTTGCCTTCTCAGAATAGTTACAATTTAAGCATTTCTTTGAAACTGCAGATTGCCCCAGGAAGTCTGTGATTTGGACTGAGCGCAGGGGTCATCTGCCTTGGGGAGGGTGGAGTAGAAATGCCTTGGATAAGTAAGTAAGTAAATAAAATAAAATCTTGCTATTGCTTACACAGATGCACTGGCTTCTGCTCCATTTATATTTCATTTACTGACCAGGACCGTTGAGGAAATAGATGGATAAAAATAGTAAAAAGAGGGACAATGAAAGGAAAAGACACCTACCTTTTCCTTACATACTCCTTTTCCTTAGAAAATTTCCCCACCCAGATGTTTTCTGGAAGTTCCATTTTTGGGGGTGAGGCTTCACACCTCAGGTTGGAGGTCTTACTCTTCCCTCGTGAACTGTGGGCACATTCTGGAACTCAGGTGGCAGCAGGCTTCCTGCACTGGGTGTTTGATGGGTGGGTGGTTGTAGTGGGCAAGTTGGCTACTGAAAAGGTTTGCCTGCCCCCACCAGTCCATCTCCCAGAGAGGCCCCAGTCTTAATTTCCAAGAAAGCAGTGTATCATCACCTACAGACAATTATGTGGCCATTGAATAATCAGAAGATGAAGGAGAAACTGCCGCTTCTGGCTTCTCCTTCACCTTTTAACATGCATTCCTTTAAGCCAAGCCTTAGATACAAACGAGCGTGCTGCATGCATGATTGCTATCCTCTTCTCCTTTTAATTACTGCAAGTCCGACATGCTTGGTTGGGCACTGTAAAAAGGGAGCATTTAACAGAACAGCAGAAGCTCCTAGGGGTGAGGTTGCCCGCAAGAGACACTGATGGATGAGATGTTGAAGAGGAGGATGATGGTGGGGAAATAAAGGCCTTTTCCTGGATAGGGTTTTTTTTTTTTTTTCTGAGGAGACCCTCAGTTCACGTTTAATTCTGACCTGCACTAGGTAGATAAAGATGAATGCAAATTTTAAATTATATTTAATCTTCATTAAAGTAATTACCTCTCTTAATGAAGAATTTGCTGGGTGGTGGTTGTGCAATGGAGTATAAAACCCTAAGTGAATAAAATCAATTTCATTTTTCGGGCTGTTTTTTCCTTGTCCATTAATAAATAAGACTGAGAGGGTGTATTTGCTTGGATGGTGTGGGAAGGGATCATAGTTGATCTCCTATGATATTGCCTAAATGGAGAGACCATTGTCCACATTCCTCATCGATTGATCTTCAGCGGAAGGCACTTGCATGCTTTATCCCCTTTCCCAACTCCTAACCTTCTTTTGGTCCGTTATTCCCCCCAGGTGTTCCAATCAAGGCACATAGCAGTGATATTTCACACCTAAATGAATGGACTAATGAAATGGCGTTTTATATGGTTGGACATATTTCATCCCGATGCTCTGGATTATTAATCACAAGAATATGAATTAGGCTCAGGCATGCTTATGTTTTGTAATATGTATGAAAATTGCTTATTTATTTCCATGCTGTTGCAATGAAAAGAAACAGACCGATTCTAAATGGCAATGTACTGTAGTGTGAAGCAATTAACTGAATTATGTGTGCCCTTCAGTTGGGATCATTTTTTATTAACTGTACAAACTCATAGAGACAGAACAAGAAGAAAGGAAAGGAAAGAAGCAGAAGCTTAGGGCTGGTTACCACCAAAAAATCTCGCCATGTTCACAATAGCGGGAGGATTGAAATTATTCAGGAAGCATCAAGTAAAGCATGACTAAGGCCCTGTTCTGCTAGAATGCTGGCAAGCTGTTGTTTTCTCATCACCACTATTTCATATCCTCTAAGTTGAATGCAAGCCAGCAGCTGTATATGGAGGTCCACCAGGAGCTTGCTAAATCACCTCTTCTAATCACTTGCTTGGGACAGCAAAAACATGGTTGTCCAGAACAGGCTGCAACAGGTGGCTAGTGGAAGTCTGTTAAGCTTGGTGAATCAAAAATGTGCAGCAGGAAGAAAGAAGAAAGGCATCAGTGCAGAAATTAGGAGAACCTTTAAGGCAGCCTTCTCCAAGCTGATCCCCTCCAGATGTGCTGAACTTACTTCCAGTCAGCTTCGGGTCTGGGGGATGGTGGTAGCGGTGGAAGCTGCTTTAAGATATACTGGCTTATGAATTATTCACCCAACGTGTTCTGAATGTGATTTCCATCTTAATCAGTGACATTACACACTAATGCAATACTCCATTTTTTCCCCAATGTGCTGTGTTACCAAGCTTGGTGAGTCACAAGTGGTACATGCCTTTTTAGAGAGAGAGCATAGTCACTCTTTATGGCCTTTAGATCCCATCCTTCCATTTTGCTGGTAAAACAATGTCTTTTGGGGCTTCTGCAACTGTAAACATGTTAGGCAGATGATGTTTGTGCAACCACTGGAATGAAGGTAAAAGGTACAGTTGTATAGCTTTATTTGGGAATAAGCCCAACAGAACTTGTTTCTGCATAAAGTTTCATAGGATTGTTCTGTTAATTCCTTTTGAATTTCCTGCAACTAGGGTGGTCATTTGTCATACTTTATGGAAGAAAGCTTCAGATTTGAAGGCAAACTCCATTGTCTGCAAACAGAGGATGGTTTATAAGCATTTCTAAGAAGGGAAAATAGAGGCCTTAAAGTTGTCCATCAGCACTTCAGCACTAGCATTTGGACAGCACACATGGTTAATTTTCCTCACTATGGTGAGACATATTGTATTTTGATTCCCATTATAGATATTATTAGAAGTTTATATCTCTATATACAGATATTCATATGCATTTTTAGTAATTTGTTGTTCTATTGTCCTCTATTGTCATGGTGCATTTCCTCCCTCCCTCAATGTCTCTTTCTCTCTTTGTGTATTATATAATTGGCTACCCTACCTGCATCTCTGTGATATCATCACACAAACCAGTTGGGGGTTTGTGAAGTAATATGTATATACCCATTTATTTGGCATAATGTTGCATAAATATTGTGAACTCTGAGAGGCTGTAATTTATTTGCATCATGTTCTACGGATACCCTTATAGCATCTCTTTTTTCCTCTGAAGGAACACAAAATGGCTTACATAACTCTCCTTATCGTCTCAATCTTGTCCTCACAACAACAACCCTGTGAGGTAGGCTGGGCTGAAAGTCTGCTTCTGGGCAAAGGGCACCCAGTGAGCTCCATGGCCGAGTGGGGACTATAACCCAGATCGCCTGAGTCCCAGTCCAGTGCTCTTAACCACCGCACCATGCTCGCTCTCTCATATCTGACTGAAACTGAAGCTTTGCTTTGCGACTGCCAAAGTCCTATGCAGTAGCTGCTTGATGATGTTCTGAAGGAGGGAAGGAAAACAACTGTTCTAAATATTTAAGGGGCCTTGGAGCAGGTATATTCAATTCTGATTAGCTGGGGATTCTAGCTTGGTTGAAAGAGTGGATAGGAAGTGGCAGTTGACCAGTAGGGATTCGGGGAATTAGTCTGTGGATGGCGAGGGAGAAGGACTGCAGGTTGGTGAGTGGCATGATAGAGGGACTAGGAAAAAGCTGAGGAGAAAGTGACTGCCTGACGGTTTAATATTAAGCTGTTTCTTCTCAATGAGTCCGCTGAAGACCAGGAGTAGCAAAAAGGTGGTTGTATTATGCCAGCAGGTTGCCCTAAGATTCTGCCAGAAGATTACACAAACAGATAGTAAAAATCCAGTTAAACTCTCCAAGAAGATAGAAATATAACAAGAACAACTTTGGGAATCAGTGGAACCTGTACTCAAGAGGTGGATCAGGATGTGGGTGCATTTGACTGGGGTGGAGATTTAGGGGAATTTGTTCAGAAGTAAATGTTTTGTATTAGCAACGGTGTCATTTGAGTCCTTAAGAAGTGTTAGGAAATATTATGTAAAAACTGCAAAGTATATAATATCATTTTTATTTACAAAAATCCCTTTAATGTCATGAGTGGAGCCGGGTGGAGCCAAGGGTCAGACAAGATGGCCCGGGGGACAACTTCTGTCTCGCTCTGTTTCTATGTTTAATATATTCTGTTGTTTAATGGTTCATTTTGTCTCTACTCTCATTGCTCTTTCCCAAACATCTTATTATCAGAAGGTTTTAAATTATTCTCACCTCAGAAAGAGGGCAGCTTGTGGAACTCTGAGTTGCAGTGGCAGAGATTTCTTTGGTCATGAAATACAGGCATTTGCTCTAAGTAAGAAATTCTACAGGTAGAATTGGCGATGGACCATTTTGCCACAGGTGATGGAAATCCCCCACAGGTCTCCATATATTCTGAGCAAAAAGTTCTTGGTAAAGAATAGTGTGCTGCAGAACACCATATGACAAGGCAGAGAATTCTGGGATACCTTTTTAGTTTGTGGGAGAAATCAACTGTGCTGAGAAAGCAGGAGAGCAGTGCTGTTTCCAGTCCAGCAAATGTCCTTGGAACTATGCCGTTTGTGCTCATGAGAAGGCATATGAAAAACCACACACAGTGTATTTATATATAAAGAATTATGGGAAAAGGGCAACAGAACTCATCCAAGGAATCAGAATATCATCAAATGCACATACTAGGCCTTGCATGAATGAAATGTCAGCAAGGTTCTCTCCTCTGAAGGAAACAATCCTAGTAAAGTCTTCCTTGTATTTTCCACTGAGTGGAGAAGTGCATGAGGTGCTTCTGATATTTTAGCCATACTAAAAAAATGGAAAAAGATTTTGTGTGCACCAAGCTTATTTTATAGATTAAAAGTTGATATTCTTTATTTCCTGAGGGAAATCCAAGGAAAACAATTCATTTCCATTCAAGAGAAATCTTCTAAAAAGCACATGGCTGAGCAAGTAGGAATTGGAGAATTCAGTCTACTTAAAAGAAAACTTTCTCTTGCCAGAAAATTGTTTAATTAGAGCTCTTTTAAATTGTTGATTAAGTTTACTATTGCCAAGGGCTTTTCTTCCACAACTGAAACTAGACCTTTTCTATGTTGTTCTGTTGTGTCAAATAAAATCTGACTGGTCTCTAAGCATTTTCCATGGTTTCTACTTTTTTATGATTTATTTTCCTTGAAGGGTGAAACTTTTATTCAAAAATTGCTTCTTTCTAAAGAAGCATCACAGATAAAACTCCTTGAAGGTCTTCTTCTTCTTTCCATGCTGAATTAAGGTTACCATCGTGGCTTCGTGAAGTACAAGTGAGTTCACTCAGAAAGCTGGTGTTCTGTAGCTTACGGAGCACATTGGTGTCCAGGTCTAGTTCAACTATTTTGTATTTGTACAGGATTTTTCAGTGAATAATCAAATGATAGGATGCAAATACTAGTGTCTGGTGCAATTAGGAAAAAGCATACATATGACATTATAAAAGTACTTTAAATCTAGTCCGTTAAGTGATGTGAAATGTTTCCTTTAGCAGACATTTAAAATACTTTTTAAATTGCTACAATAAGTATGTCTTGAAAGTACTGGGGGAATTGTATCTATTTATTATTGCTGATAAAACATGTAGTGACACAAGCAGTTCCATCCAGCAAAATATAAAAATACCACAATAACATAAAGAAAATTATGGTTTCAAAAAGAAAAAGCAAGACCTGCAAAATCCTGGCCTTTTATGAGAAAGGTAACAAAATAGGGCAAAGTGATTGTACACTATTTTATATGTGGTCCTTTATTCTGTTGTAAGGAGTTTGGTGACTTATTCTAATGTATAGCTGCCAATGTATAATGCTGTATATACAATTTAATTGTATTCATAGATGGTGAACATCGAGGTTGATTTGAATACATGAGAAATGAATAGACAACTTTAAAATTAATGTAAAGCTTCAAAAACAGAACTTCACTGGCTTAAGAAAATATTGGACAACTTTCTAGAAGCTGGTGCATTTCCACAGGGGATAACAGTATTTACATTATAAAACGTGTGTGTGTGTGTATGTGTGCGAGCGCATGAGAGAAAGAGGAGATCAACACAGACAATACAATATTTATTGAAAGGTCTTCCACAGCAAATTGGTTTGAGACTAAAAATTTTCCTTACTGAAGCATATATTTCAATCCTTTCAAATTATGGTTAAAATATTATCTCTTCATCGCATGTTTCTTTAGCATTAAATTTGAATGATAGAAAATGTATGGCTAAAAGAATATTTAGCAAGTCTCAAAGAAGGGTTAGCCAAAAATATAGAAAACTGAAGCTATGCAAATAGGTAATGTAGAATATTCTGGAAATACAGGAACATCTGGGTCTTATTCTTACATAGGTGTAACCATTCTTCATTGGTTCACTTTAGATGTAACAGAAACCACAGTTTCCTTCTAGTTTAATTTATCTGTTTACTTACTGCTTTGTGTAGCGTTCACAGCTATCAAAGCTCTCAGAATGGCTTACAACAAAGCACATAACAATATAGCAGTACAACAGTTTGAAATACATAAAGGTACACAGCAAATAATCGCAACAATGTATAGCAATAAAATAGAATCAACATAAATAAAATCCATCCACGGAGGCCTTTGTACCCTTGCCTGCCCAAAGTGCCCACAAGAAATGTAGTGGCTTTCTTGCTATAATTAAATAAATGACAATAAATGAATAAATAAAATAAATAAAAATAAGGTAATATTGATACATAATTAAAATTTACAATTGATAATTTGTGATTACTCTGCGGTATCCATGAGATAAAAAGATAAACATGTAATAAAATAATAGCAATTAAAATGGCTAACAATTAGGGGAAATAAAACGGTTTTGGGCTGGCTTTGAAAAGTGTAAAGTGTTGGCACTGGGCACACTGCTCTGTGGAGCTGGTTCCATAATCAGGGCACCATGGTGGAGAAGGCCCTTCCTTTGGTAGCTGCCCTCTTCTCTACCACCTGAAGGGGCCGTTCACACGGAGGGACTTTTGTAGCTGATCCTAAAAGGCTAGCACCATACTGCCAAAGCCCTCTGGGAAGCTTACCACAGTCCATAAAACAGATAACAGAATACAATAAAATATATAAGATCAGAAATACATTAAAAGTTTAAAACAGTTAAAACTAAACAATAAGCAGGAAAGACTTGGAAAAAAACCTTGGATGCGCCAGCCCTTCAAGCCCTTTCTAGGCATCCAGATAAGTCTTTAAAACTGTTAAAAAAAATTGGCATAGAGGGTCATCTTAACCTTGTGCTGGAAAGATGACAAATGTAGCACCACTTGGGTTGCAGTGGGGAGGTTATTCCATAAGTGAGGTGCCACCACAGAGAAACCCCTCCACTCCGTTGCCACCCTCTGTGATTCCCTTGGAGTCAGCACTCGAAGGAAGGCCCCAGAAGTTGAAAATAGTGGCCAAATAGACTGCAGTCAAGAGAGACAGTCTGACAGGAATTGTCCTAAACTGTCTCCATGAGGAGAAGTTAGAAATCTTTTGCTTTCAATTTTAAATTATTCACATTCCCTACATTATTATAGTTCAAGGAAGTTGTTTCAATTATGCTTAGTGACAATAAGCTAGGGTCAAATTGTAATTTCAGATTCTGGTTGTTCTTAAACCATAGTTAAAACAAACCATGGTACTCTGTTTGGACATAATGGGATAAAATATGGATTGGCAATAAATATATTTTATATGCAATAAAAAAGAAGTGGGATGTAGAAGCCTGTGGTCAATGAAATGGCCAGCAACAAAGCTCTGTTTGTGAAAGAGACAGAATTCAAATTCGGTGTCTGTGTGTGTGTGTGTTTGAACATGTAAAACCATATAGGCAATCTATGGAAGATCCAAGTATATAATACATGAGCAGATAATTCATATAAACATCTAAAACCGAATTCTAGTTGGTTATTATATACACAGAAATAAACTGTAAATCACAATTAGATATGAAAATCTATTAAAATGTGTAATTTATTGTATTTGTAACTAAGTAGTCAATGAATTGATTACAATTAAATATATTGAGATATTACCAAAACATAATTATAGGTGTTATTTATCCAAGTGTGAAAACTGGAAGGGTAGCAAATGTATGTCTATTTAGTTTTTTATTTCCTCCCCCCACTCCAGCATGAGTGAGTGAGTGTGTGTGTGTGTGTGTGTGTGTGAGAGAGAGAGAGAGAGCGAGCGAGCGAGCGAGCAAGAGAGAGAGAGAGAGAGAGAGAGAGTTTCCAGAAATACAACTGTAGTTAACATTTTGGAGCCCAAGTACATCTTGTATGATTACCTGGCTTACGATAGCTTAACAATCTTAGTGCCTTATCCCTTATAATGCCTTATTCCTTACATGTACTATCTAAGGAACTATGTATGCTACAAACCCTCTAGAACCAGGGAGGCAGCTGTTTTATGTACATTTATGTGTTTTATGTGAATTGCCTTCTAACTGAACACCCTAAGGAGTATTGTGGCTCTTCACAAATCATGAAAAAGCCACAGTTTAGGGACTGTGCTTTGTGCTTACATTCTTCTCCTTCCTACTTGGTCCTGCCCTCTCATGGTTTTGTTCCCTCCATCTCTTCCTGGCTTTCACAAAGTGTATGTGGCAGATCATCAGGGGATTTGGGGCCACTCCTCCAGTGCTGCCCATCAATGTCGGCACCACTTAGGATGGTTGTGGGGATGTCAGCTTCAGATGATGCTGTGCATGGGTGCTGGATGGCAGTAGATAAGAAAGTGTCTTGAGGGAGGTGAGCAGCTGGGTGATCTGGAAAATAGTCATGGAGTGCAATCCCCTTTAAGAGAGAAGAAGCAGAAGGAACATGGAGGGAGACAAGGCAAAGATATGGAAAGGCAAGGAGAATATGTCCAGGAGAAGGAAGACTCTAAGACAAGCTTGGCCTGTCTGATCAGTGTGGGAGGGGAATCCTTGGCATCGGAAGATGCAGGACAACATGGAAAGTCAAAAGAGAGGCAGTAAGGAGAAGGTTGAAAGACGGCTGAGGCCTGATCTATAGTAAGGATTTTTATTGTTATTATGCATCATCAAGTTGTCCCTGACTTATGGCGACCCTACAAATAAAAGCCCTTCGTGACAATCTTGTTCAGTACTTCTAAGTTCAAAACTGTAGCTACTTTTATGAATTCAATCCATCTCATATTAGGTCTTCATTTTCTTCTTCTGCCTTTGGCTTTCCCTAGCATGATTGTCTTCTCCACTGAGTCTTCCCTTCTCATGATGAATCCAAAGTATGACAGCCTCCATTTTGTCATTTTTGCTTCTAGGGAAGTCTCAGGCTTGATTTGGACTAGGGCCCACTTGTTTGTCTTTAAGTCCAGGGTATTTGCAAAGCTCTTCTCTAGCACCATGTTTCAAATACATCAATTTTCTTCCTGTCTTTCTTCCTTTCTTCATGGTTTCAAACTACATATAATGATTGGGAATGCAGTAGTTTGGATGATCCTGGTCTTGGTCTCCAGTGAAAAGTTATAATCTTTAGTTTCTCCATTGCTGCTCTTCCAAGTCTCAGTCTTCTTGAAGTTTCATGGCTGCAGTCTCCCTCAGAATTGCTGACTGAGCTGAGGTATGCAAAATCTTTCACAATTTGATTTCTTCATTGTTAACATCAAAGTTCTGTAATTCTTCTGTGGCCGTGATTTATGATTTCTTAGTATTCGGTTGCAGTACCGCTTTTGCTCTTTCTTTCTTCTTTCACTTTCATCAGGAATAATGTATGACTTACCGGTGTGTCACATGACATTCACCCCAAACCATCCCTCTCACAGTATTCCTGCCATTATATCTTGATCTTTTTCAGAGCAATTATATCCTGATTTTTATATGCTGTATTTTCCCCATGGATTATATTTCAGTGTGCACTAAACTGGTTCTTCAGTGAGACGGGTGGGGTTTCCATGTTCTTTGGACAGGGAATGGTGCTGCAAGAGAAAGTTTCTTCAACAAGCTGATCATCCTTTAGTTGCTTTTCCACCTCCTGTGCCTGTTGTAGTTGTCCAGTAAACAGGATAAAAAATGCAAGACTGCTTCTACCCCTCCCCACTTTCCTTTGAAAATGGTCCATAATATCTTTCAGACCTTCCCATTGTCTCCTTTATCCTCTTGCCTCAAGGAACAACTAGCTGACATGTATATTCACTCAGAAGTCAATCATATTAATTCTAGTGGTCTTACTCAGAATTAAATCACACGGACTTCTGTGGGAAAATCAGCAAGGGAGAGGGGCTGTGCTTGCTTGCTGTTGGGTGGAAGAGGGTGAGGCCTCTGGTCCTGGTGTCTCACCCCATGGGAAGTGGGAGGATGGCAGAAAGCCATGCCACAGCCTCTTCTCCCCTTCCCCCTTTCCCTTCTCTATGTCTTTTTGTGAATGGGGAGAAAGGCCTGACTTTTTTTCTTTTTCTTCTTTTGTCCGCATGTGTGCCTTGGACAGATTAACGAAGGAAGAAGCTATGAGTGCCTACTAGCCTTGCTGGCTAGGTGCTTTCCCCTTTCCCAGAGCTGGCCTGCCTGCATTTGCCAGTTGCTGAGGAGCTTGGGCAGGAGGAGGTCTTGCATCCATCCTGATTGAGAGATCCTGTGGGGCTCTTGTGTACTTTACCTTTCCAGCTCCTCCTGCGTGTCTGACAATTGCATTTTATGTGACACAGGTACAGGTTTTCAACACAGTGGAATATGCACTGTCTTTCTTAGCATGTGTCCCAGCCTTAAGTATGTTTTGCATAAATATCACAATAGTGTAACTCTCCCCTAGTAGTAGAGGAAGGATGAAGTTAAGGGATGGAAGATCAAGAGAGGAACAAAGGAGATTTTGTGGAGAAAGTAAAGGCAGGGGTCCCAGAAGGAAGCTGCTCTAGGCTATGCCCCTTTTGGGAGATTTTGGACTGCATGGGTTATCTGGGTCTCCCTTTTGAGACATCTGGAAACTAAAAAAGGATGCTTAGTGCTGTAAACCTGGGAAAATAAAAGTATGCTTTCTGCTTTCTGATGAAAAGTATGCTATCATCTACTTGTGTACCTGGGATAAGCCGAATGGATGTGGAGAAGGTTCAAAGGCTGTCACACCAATAATTGCCTTATTTGAGTGGGGAGCACCATACATGCCCAGAGGTCTGTTTCCATGAGCATATCGGCTGCTCTGAGAAGCTGCTTCGTAGAAGCTTTGTCGTTTCTCATTCCACTTAAGCAACGTGTCTGCCTTCACACTTCATAAAGTATTCGGGAATTGTTAAACTAAGGTTAATTTCAGCGTTGTGCATGGAGTGTGTGAGAGAGAGAAAGAGAGAGAGAGTGCTAGGAACTGTATATGATACTAACCCTACAGAGTTTTCAATTAATGTGGTGTTATTTATTGCCTCTGTGGCTGCCTTATTTAATAAGAATCTTTTTTTATTAAGCTAAACACTCTGCAGTGTTGAACACCATTAATTCATGATGCATTATAACACATAATTTTTTCTTCCCATTTATTTTCAGAATATCCTTTACAGTCTGATTTAGAATAAGATGAACCGTAGATATATACTTTGGTTTGGAGAGGACAATCTGCCTAAGGCAACAGACTGGATGAAGGCTAATAAACTACAGTTCAGTCCAGACAAGACGGTGAGGCTGCTAGTGGGTGGTTCCTTTGACCAGGTGCGTGGTATGTGGCCTATTCTGCGTGAGGCAGATGCAGGCTCATGGCTTTGCAATGCTCTTTGAGGCATCTTTGTTGCAGTCATGTGGAGTCTGCAGTAGTGTGGAGCTCCTCTAGACAGTAATTCCCTGTCTCCAGCAGTCTATGCTCTTGTAACTTCTGGGTCTGTTCTTTATTTGGGGATGCCATTTCAGACTGTTTGAAAACAGCAGCTCATTCAAAGTATGGTCACCGGACTGACAATGCAGACCAGAAGGTCTGAGCTTAGAACACCAATTCTGCCCTTTTGCAATTTCTGAGCCCAGTTCAAGGTGCTAGTTTTAACCTATAGTACCCCATATGGCTTGAGACTGTAATTCCTGATGGAACGTCTCTCCCACTGTGGACCTATCACAGCTCATGATCAACACCCAAAGCCCTCCTCCAAGTGCTTCCTCTGAGGAGCTTCTGAGGATGGCAACAAGGGAGAGGATTGTTTTCCTGGATGACTTCCCAATTATGGAATGCCAATTATGGAATTGCCATGAGGTCTGCCTCACACCAATATTGTCCTCTTTTTGGTACCAAATCAAGACTTCCCTTTATTCCTAGGCGTGTCATGGACAATTGAATGCAACAATCCAACTATTTATGCGGGTCACATAGGTTTTGCTTCTTTTATGTACTTTAATGGATAATTGTTGCAGCTGCTTTAAAAGTTGCATTTTCTTTCTACTTTTTTTTTGAGAAAGTCATCTAAAACTTTAAATAATCTTAATAATGATGATGATGAGGAAAGAAGTGGAATTCTGTGTGGAGATCCTGCTAGTGTCTGTCATATGCTGGATACAGGATCCCACTGTATCCAGCAGCTCAGGTAGTAGATCTGTTGTTGTTTTTCTGCCACCACCGGATTATTGCTTAATTGTCTTCTGAATTATATACAGACCTTTTTCTTCCTTTGTGCAGAATCTGATTGGTGCTGTCTGCCTGTCTATCTCTGTGATGGGAGATTCTGGAGGAAAAATCAGGAAGAGGCATAGGGGCGTCCTTATACCATTGATCCATCTAGCTCAGTATTACCCACTTCTAATTTCACTCAAAACTTTCAAGGAACTGTCCGTGGTGCTGAAGAACTTCTGTAGATAGACTTCAGCACTATAGAAAGAGCCTTTAAATTGCAGAGTGGAATACAGAGTTGATACACAGCTCTACTTACAACGGGGCCATCCATCTCCACTGGTATTATTGACTATAATTGGTAGCGGCTCTCCAAGATTCCCCTATTCTGTACCACTGACCCTACCTGGAAATGTTAGGGGTTGAACCTGCATGCTAAACATGTGCTCTGCTATGAAACTGTTTCCCATTTCCCTGTTGGGGTGTGCACACCAAAAGTGGGCAGGACCACTTAACAGTCTTTTGTCTGTCTCACACCTCAGTCCTTACCCCTGTCCATCCATCCATCCATCCATCCATCCGTCCCACTCTCTTTACTCCTTTCTGTCTCACTTCCTGTTCCTCTTCCTCCCTTTCTATCCCTTCACTGTTTTCTTCCTCCCAACTCCAACCCAACTGTTTCTCCTTGTTGTCTTCCACAGCAACAGGGCTTTAAAAAATGTTCAATTGGCACCAATTGGAGGGATTTTTTTTAAAAAACCTAATAGCTAGTGTCGAGATCCTGTCATGGGAAAAGCTCTACAAGCTTCATTCAACTCAAGAGCTAGAGGTTCCGAACTCCCCCCTTTCCAAATTCCAGAGAATATCTGCCAATGTATGTTTACTAATGACATAGTAATTATTGTAACCATCCACTTTTATAGAAGAGCAGTGCTTCAATCCATTATCTGGGACTAAACTCCATTGCACTCAGTGGTACTTACTCCAGTTATACATGTATTATTACACACTTTAAAAAAAACAACCCTCACATTACAAGGGAAAAAATGGAGTCACCTTTCAATTTTCTTTCCAAAAGGGTTTAATGGAAAATGTATTTTATGTGGTTATCCATTAAACTGTGGCTAAAAGTCAATTAAGTAATAATTGGGGAATAAACTAATGGATTTATCTTTGGTAAATTTGAAATCATGTTTGAAAGCTTTCCCCTCATTACTGTAGCCTTGATGTATTAAAATTAATTTATCTGTATAATGGTATTCATTAAACATAAAGTTTTAGTTGCTAGGATGAATGTCTCATATGAATGTTCAAAATATAGGCTATAAAATATAGCCTATATTTTGAAGTTAATGCAAAATTTGTTCCTCATGGATATTTTTCACATGATGTCAGATAAGCTGGTTTCATTTCTCTTTGTTCACTCACACTTTTTAAAAAATGAAGCAAAGCAAATGAAATATTTGCATAGCAGCCATTTTAGCTTCTGAACATTTTAGATTTGTTTCCAGTGGTGTCAGTAGGAAATGGTGGCTCACATCTGACTTTCTAGGGTTAGAAATACTTTCCTATGTGGTGAAAATGTATTCAGATTGGCCCTGCATGGGACTTTCTGAGGCATGCTTAAGCTTCTGTCTTAGCGAAAGTGTGGCTATCCTGTTGCTTTCAGAGAATAGCAATCACATAAATTACATTGACTGTTCTGGTTCATTCTAAACCATTTCTAGGACTTGGTAATAGGACACAAGTGTCACTAGAATGCTGGATCATATCTTGAGCCCATATGGCAATAGGTGTTTTATGTAGCTGCGAGCTGCCTAAGAAGGCCTTAATGGCAGTTATAGGCAGCATAGAAATAGGTGCATGAATAATAAATAAATATTTCAGGATCCCTGAAAAGCAATGAGTAATGTAGCAAATACATGCTCTGTAGAATTCAGGGTGTGTATCCAAGTGTATGCAAGCTTACTTGCACACATATGCATGGTGGCTTGCTCTGAGGGACTCACTCCAATAGATCCATCCATCCATCCATCCATCCATCCATCTATAGGACTTTCTGTCCTTAGGACTCTTTTGGCTGCTTCACATGATTGAACATTGGCCCTGGCGCTGTGTTGTGCTCTCTCCTGATTGTTCCATCATAGAATCAGATTGATTTCCCATTTCCACACATTGCTGGCTGAAAATCGATCTGGCTGTGCAACAAACCAGTCTGATGACCACTTTGCTACATTGGCATTGGTAATGTGCAATGAATTCACTACACAGCCCTCACAGACTTTTGGGTTATGTGAATTGGTTCCCCTTTTCTTCTTGTCCACAACCTTATTTCAGGCCGAAACTACAGTTAGGAATGGATAGCAAAACAAAAGAGGTGGTAGAGAAATAGGCATCAGAAGCTCAAGTACAAGCAAAAACCTTACAAGTATGGAGAGAGAGAAGCATCCATAATGCCGAAAATTAGCTAAATTTCTTTTCTGAAAAGCTAAACTGAAGGAAGGAAGGAAGGAAGGAAAAGTTGGCAAATCAACACATGGAGGGATACAATAGATTAAGTTCCTCTGCACCTGCCCAGACCCAGTCCACTTAAATATATTATCAGTTATTTAATGATAATTATGAGACTTGATCTTTCCTGTGTGTATGTACTTTAACAAAACAAAGTTAGAACAAATGACAATTCTAAAATGAAAGTAGAAGTTTATCTCCTCTTGTGCACAGAGAATCAGGAGAGGAGACAATGGGCCACATGACAGAGGCTTCTCATGACTCTTATGCAATATAATGAGTGGCTGGATTAGGCCTCTGGAGCAGGAAGTGTGGGCTGCATAATCAACAGTATCAGATTAGTTAGTAAGTTTTCACCAAGGTGCAGTATGTTCTAAGAATGGATGGCATTGGATGTGGACAAAGCACAGGATGAACAGATGCTTCTCCGGGGGATTTTTTCCCTGAAATTTGGCAGGCATAATCCCTTCCCAATGGGCTACTATACTAGCAAATTTAATCAAATTCTGACAAAGGGAAAATAATTTATATCTCCCAAGGATAATCAATGTGAGGCAAGAAGTGTTGGATTTCTGAATCTCGAATCAGATTTGGTACCTGAGTTGAAGTGGGCAGCCTTTGAATCCATCTAAGCCCAACTTAGTTGTTTTCTGAAGTGCCAAATCAGTGTATGAGTCATATCTTGTGCTATGTGTTTAAATGATAGTTGCAAATGTTATACCCTCTAATTAATATGCATGCGTCTTCAGAAGATGAAAGTATTACAGTTTGGGAAGCTTAATGTGAATCCATGATTTAAGTGGCTAAGCTTGCCTTCAACTTATTTTTTCGCACTGAAATATATTTGACCAATCCTTCTCAGTTTCTCTGATCCATCAGGTTAACCTTCTTGCCTTTCAAGAACCTTTCGTTAGATATAGCATTGCCAAGTGAGAATTTTTAGCACTAGTCTCTACAAATCATCCTGGCTGGTTACTTTGTGAAGTCGGGGGAAGCTTGACAGCTCTGACGAAATACTTCTGTGAACAAAATTCATTGGGGAGGGAGCTGAAACCATCTGTCCAAGTGTAATCAATGTATGTCAGGGAGCCTTAGTCCTTTTTTACAGGTGTCATTTGGAGTTCTAGGAAGCAGTGTGTGTGTGTGTGTGTGTGTGTGTGAGAGAGAGAGAGAGAGAGAGAGAGAGAGAGAGAGAGAGAGAGAGAATGAGATCTATGCACAGAAATTAGAACTGTACCAAAATGTTTGTAATATATAAATGACCATATATAACATTGTCCATTTCAAACCCAATGTCCCTGAGGCATGAATCAATTCATATGGATTCTTCTAGGAATACAGTAATGCTCAGTAATGCAACATGTGGAATTTGCCTGTCACAGGAACTCCATCCTTCCCATTTGGATTTAGGTCATAAGGCCAAGGAAAAATGTGGGCACATGAAGGGTCGGTTGTATGCAGGCAGAATGTGTAACATTGCACAGCACTGTCACTGATCATGGGATAAATCTGTAAACAATCGGCTTTATTTTTCCATTTCCAGCCTTTGTGGGTATTAACCAACACATGCTAGCCTTTACTTGGTTTAAACAGTGTTTGATAACTGAATAACACACGCACACATCACACACATAGCCCCATTTGTGGGCACTCAATGGGAGGGCCATTCCAAATGGTTTGTGAGGGGGACAGTGGGTTCATTCAATGTCCCTTGTCCTTGGAGTAGACCTATTTGGATGGGTTGCTCTTAGTAGGATTCGCACTGGACGCAGCCCAGGGAAATGCACTTGCTTTGGGGGCTCATCTCCACGGTTGCGAGGACACCTGGTGTCTCTGTTCTTCTGCCTGGATCTGCCCGTGGTGATCGCTGCCAGCACAGCAGAGGCAGCCTTTCTTCCGAATGGCAGCTGCCGTTCCCGCATTGCCCTGATTTAGGGTGGCGCTCTGCCCCTCCTCCACCGGTAGCAGCAGCAGAGTCAAAAGAAAGGCAAGGCACCACCCCAGGGGCTTCTGCTTCCCAGACTGGAGAGGGAGGCAGCTTGAAAAGGTGACTGAAGTGGCTGTTCTTGGCCTGCAAGAATAGCTGAAGCATCATTGAAGGTGGTCCGCCATAGTGGGGAAAGGTGGGGTTGAGGAGCAGCAAGCCCAGGAGCATCCTCAAAGCGGCTCCTTGAGTTGGAGCTGGACTGGAATGCACATTCTGCTCTGATTGGCTGACTTCTTCAAATTTAAGCATGCATGGGCATGCTTTGGATCAGGACCGAGGCAATTCAGGAGGGGATGCTTAAGCTTCCTCCTTCCATTTTTGTCTCAAACTTCCACCTCCCGACTTCCAGTTAAACAATGGAATTCATTTCCAGAAGATGTAGTGATGGCCAGCAATTAGAAGGCTTTAAAAGGGAATTGGACAGCTTCCTAGAGAAGGCGGCTTTCCATAGTTACTAGTCTTGGTGGCTATAGGGAGCTTCAGGCTCTGAAACAAGATGTCTCTGTCTGGCAGTTGTGGGGAAATTGAGCAGATCGGTGCTGTTGCTTGTGTGTTTCCCATGGGCAGGTGGCTCACCATTGTGTGAACAGAAAGCTGGATGAGGTTTCTTGGCCTGATCCAGCATGGCTCATCTTATGTGTTTATGAAAATGGATTTAGCTTGGGGTGGGGGCAGATCTAATATATCACACACAGAGAAAGTCTCTATCCTGCCAACTCTTGATCGACAGCAACAAGAACAGAAATCAAGCTGAATAGGCAATGCAGGAGATGGCAGAGAATATGCATGATGTACGCTGAATTTATTCTCCGTTCTTTCCCCGACACATGCTGCTTTTTATCAATGCTGCCCTGCCATGTCTCTGATGTTTGCAGTGAGGTGTATCCCCAGCACTAAGGAGAGATGTCTTCAGCCTCTAATGCCCAGCGAAATAACACTGTGATTCCACTTTGCAAAGAAACGTCTGGCAGAAACGCAGAAGGTTGCTGCATGATGTGCCTGGGTCCATCACTGAGAAGGGAAACTCTGAAGCAGAACAAATGGAGCGTCACAGCATGCAATGTTAGTACGCCGTTCCTGGATACAGTCCTCTTTTTGCTGGGAATAAAAGCTTTCTGAGGTGGAGAACTAGGAAGTCTAAATATTTCATGCCTCTTCTCTGACAAAATATTTGCAGCTGAGAAGTTGCTTCAGATATATTTATGTGGCTCTCTCTTTGTCAGGGTAGTACAATTCTGGATTATCTCACTGGGAATGTTCTCTTGTACCTGGTGTGGTGGATTTAGAAACAGTTTTCAGGTCAGCAGTGGTTATTGCAAATTCTGTAATTAAAAGTGTCTCAGTACATATGTGCAGTACAGATGCATGTTGGGTTTAAAGCTGCCATGGATCCTGGGCATTGTAGTTTGACCCAAAGGATCCTGGGCATTGTAGTTTGGTGAGATGTTGTAAATCTGCAGTTAGAAATCCAATTACCCTCTACTACAATTCCTAGAATTCCCTACAGAGGAGTTATGACTATTAAACCAGTGCATATCTGTTCTATTTTGTTGCTTATTTTATATATGTCTGAATTTGATCATTTTATGTATCTTCAGGGTTTTCAGATATAATTTAAAAAGTGTAAGAAAGAAGAGCTGTTTTTATACTAATGAACGGGATAGAATGGAGTGTTTCATTCTCTTGTTAGTATTTGCATTGACTTTGGTGGTCTCAGAAAAGGCTAATACCCCACAACACTAATTTGCCAGTCCAGATCATTCCTGTAGAAGTTGCTTTATAGATAGGAACATGGCTCTTTTTAAAAGATTGATTTGCAAGTAAAGTATTCCTTAAAACACAACATAAAGTTTAAGAATTATATAGTAACAATCTAAGGCTTTCATCCTGTGATTTTGTGTGGTTAAGCCGTATTGAATATAGTGGCCCTTGAATTTGAGTAAAGATGTATAGACTTGCACAGCTAATTTAAGGAAGTAACCATCAAGTTACTTGCAAATCCTGCATTATTCTGCATAATCTGCTCCTTGTGTTCTTCTGCACGGGCATTCCTTACTGCATCCTCTCTCTTATACAGAGCTTGGTGCTTTGCTTTTGACAGACTTAACACTTTAAAGCTATATACAGAAGTTACAATTACTAAACTTTATGCGATCTTTCCTCTTTCCTTTTTTTCAGAACATAAACCGGTCATCTTCCTTGTAAGCTTCGCCTCCGCTGAATCCCACTGTAGCAAACATCTTGGCAACGCCCATGTACTTGCATTTCCCTTGCACGTCAATTCCAACGTGGCAAGTGACTGGTTGTTATCTGCTGCTCTCTCTCAGCCCTTGTCACACAGCAATAGGAGTGTAACAACAGTAAGCAGCATTGCCCTTCTGAAATATGTGCATAATAACAATAGTGAGCTTCACTTCCCAGCATTGGCTGGGAATTTTTTTTAACCCTGCTTCAACTTCAGGATAATTTTGTCAAAGGGTTTTCAAAGTTAAGAGATATTCAAACGTGCTTTACCTTTGCCTTCTTCTGCACAGCACTAATAGAGTTAGCCTGAGTGTCACTGCTGTTGTCTGCAAAAGACCCTCCGCCAGTGTTGCCTTCAGCTACTGCTGCTGCCCGGTAGCTGCCCTTCAGCAGTTTCTCCACCTCCATCACCATTAGAGAGATCCATTTTCTTCTGATGATGTGACTGTTACACCTGAAGAGGGTAGATGAATCTTAGTCTGCTATCTCAGACTATTAGTCTGCTAGACTATTCTGCTTTGAGTGATCCTACTAGGAGACCAGCCTAATGAGAGAGTTTGCCCTCCTGGGGGCATTGCTCTGGGCTTCTCTGATACTCTCGAACCTGCTTGCCACATTAAAGTGTGCACCCAAGAGAGGCCGGGGACAAGATCATTCGCACTACTGTATTCCTGATCACTGTGTAAGGGTGTGAAAGTTGGACAGCGAAGAAAGCTGACAGGAAGAAAATTAATGTGTTCAAAATGCGGTGCTGGAGGAGAGCTTTGTGAATACCCTGGACTGACAGATAGATGAACAAGTGGGTTCAAGGTCAAATCAAGCCAGGACGTTCCCTGGAAGCAAAAAATGATGAAGCTGAAGCTGTCAAACTGGGGAAGACAATCATGCTAGGGAAAGTTGAAGGCAGAAGAAGAAATGAATGACCAACTATGAGATGGAGCCACAGCCTTGAGTTTACAAGGTATAAGAAGGGCTAGCATGTAACAAGACAATTTCAGGAAGGGAACTGATCCCTCCCCATCTTCTCACATGTTCTTTGCAGCCCCTATGGAAAGAGTCATAGCACCTGTTTCCCAGGGTTGTGCTAAAACAGCCTGAGTGAAACCTGTGGAGAGGGGTGTTCTGGTAGCCAGGACAGAGAAGAGGCTGGGTCCAGCCTTGCCCCTGCTTCGGCTTCTGCTTCATGAATGTTGGGTATGAGGGCCAGCCAATGGTATGAATAGGCACTGGGTGACTTGGCTAAAAACCAGACCAACTTGGCAACATAGGTGCCCTCTACACCTTCTAGAACATTGTTTTCAATGAGGTTATAGTCAAAACACCTTCCAGGATGCAAACCATAGACAGCAGAAAAGCCATATTAAAGGTGTTCCTTTCATTTTGTAATATATTAGGGCTGGGGCTGGGGCTGGGGCTGGGGCTCTTAGGTGATCGCCACTAATGAAGGAGTGGAATAGAGCTGACAAATTAGAGACTGGGTTCACACAATACAACAAGCAACCACGCATGGTTACCATGGTGTTTTTTTTTTTTAACCATAGTCTTACCTAGCAGATGATCAAGTATTTTTTACTTTATCAGTGTTTCCATTCTCCCTGTGCTGTCCCCCCACTGTAGGCACATATCCTATCAGCTACTCTGCCTGAAATTCTTTGCTAACCTACCTCTTCCTCAGTGGTCCACACATCGATGCTAGATGGCTGGAGGGGCTCTTGTGGTTGCCATTCATTCCAGAGGACTCCTTGGTAGTTGCATACCAGGACTGTAGAAAACATGGCCCTGGCTTCAGTCAACACAACAAGTCACGGTGGTATGGAGGAACTGTGAAACAAACCATTGCTTCCTGTTGTGGTTCCTAAAGACCAAGCTTCCCATGGTGAAAAACCATGACTGAGTTCAGACAACATGACAGACCAAGAATGGTTAAAAAAACCCACCATGGTTTGTCATGTTGTCTGAACCCACGCCATGTGAGAAAAACCTGATGAGGTGAGTTCATTACCACCAAATGTTCAGTTTTATGAATTCTGTTGGCCACAAACCTTTTACTTTAAATGCAAATCATGGCACTATCATATGTAGGGATAACCTTGATATAGTTAATGCGCTTATAGCCTTTATTCATTAAATCATTTATAGCTCACCTTCTGGCCCTGACAAGGAACATACCCCGCCACCCCAAAAAAAGGTAATGCTTGCCTGCTTTTGAAGAATGGCATGAGAAGGAGATATGTCTGGATTCCTATGCCAGTATAGGGTTTGAACTTCTCACGTAGAGATGGAGTAGCAAATACGCCACTTTGACCCAGAGTGTCAAGAAAAAGCAAAGGATCAGGTGATCTTCGTTTGGAAAAGGAGGTGGCCAGTAGATCCTCTCTTGTCATGGTAAGATCTTCATCTTTTTTTTTTCTTGACTGTCCTCAGAGTCCTGAGCATTTTGTGGACTTTCACTGCTTGGCAAAGTGCAAAAAGAAAAACACCTAGGTGAGTCTATTTTAAAATAGGTGTTTTTCTAGGACAATGGGTATTTGTTAGCCTGTTTTTACATGGATATATACATGCAGTGGGTTAAACCACTGAGCCACTGGGCTGGTTGATTGAAAGGTCAACAGTTCGAATCCACAGATGGGTGAGCTCCTGTACTCTGTCCCAGCTCCTGCCAACCTTGCGGTTCAAACGCATACAAATGAAAGTACATAAAAAGGTACCACTTTGGTGGGAAAGTAACAGCATTTCATGCACCTTGGTGTTTAGTCATGCTGGCCACATGACCACGGAGACTGTCTGCAGACAAATGCTGGCTCCCTCGGCTAGGAAATGGAGATGAGCACCCACCCCAAGAGTCAGGCATGACTGGACTTTGATGTAATGGGGAAACCTTTACCTTTACACATCTGAATCAGGGTACACAGGAGTCAGGGCTGGTCCAAGTTATGGGGCACCCAAGGCAGAAAACCCCACAAGCACCTCTCCCTTCCCATAGCAATCTAAATACAATACAACTGAATTAAATAACTAACAAATTGTATGCCCTTTCACACTTCGACTAAACTGCCTTTGTGCCAAAGGAGACATTCTGGTGCTAAATGAAAAAAAAAATCTACCAAGATTAAATGATCCACCACCATCACCATACCACCATCACCACCATCACAGGAGGGGGAGCCTCAGATCCTCCCTGCTGGAGTGTGGTGGTCCCAGTCTGAACTAGGCACCAATCTTCAGTGAATCATGCATAGCTCTGCTGTTCGTGAGTTGAAGAACATTGAATTCTGCCCTGCCTCACCGTGTCTGATGGCATGCCTGCCCCGGGTATGTTACTCGAGTATGCAGCTCTGTTCCTTAGCGATTCGCATCTTGCCCAAGTATTGTGGAAAGGAGTACTGAGAAGGGGTCTTGAATCTTGCCTGCCCCCACTGAAACCTGGGCTGTCTTCCTGTGCACCTTCCAGCATGGCACCTCTACAAGTCTCTCCTAAATGTTCTCAAGTGAGTTTTGAGGAAAATGGTGGCCGACTGTGAGGTTGCTCAGACTACGACTGGGGGTGTTTTTGTTTCTAAAAGCGGAACAATTGGACAGAAGCAAGGGAGGGAGGCATCTTCAGGAGGGTGAGAAAATTAGGCTGAAAACATCTTGAGACCATGCTGTGTGTTTACTGAGAAGACGATGACTGAAGCCAAAGTCTTGGCAAGCAAATTGGTCTGCTTTTAAAATGCTGTTGAATTTTACTTTTGTAAGTAAAACAACAGCACTTTACATTTTCTGCCTCACTTCATTTTCATTTTCTAGTACTTTGTAACCGGTCCTCCTTCAGTTTTCCCCATTCCCCACTGTGTAGCAGAACTAATCAGTACCGAAGCAGACTTCACCAATTAATTGAAGAAAACACTTGTCTTCTTTTCTGACTGCGCACAAAACCCCAGGACCTATTTTATCAGTTTATACAGGTTTGCTGCCTGACTGCATCTTAAAAAACAAACAAACAAACAATAAATGCCTATAAACTTTGATTTGGTTCCAAATGTAAAAAGGGGACTTTATTGTAAAATATTTATTCTAAAGCTTATTTGTACTTCAGGACTTGACACTTTTTTTCCTTGTCAGTATTTTCTCCCAGTTTAACTCGGTATTTTATCCAGTCCTTAAATTTATTCTTCCAACCCCTGGCATTTTATTACTATAATCACACCAAGGCTGAAGTGTTTAACTTGGCAAAACTTCATCTGAGAAAGCTACAGATCTGGTTCTTTAGGGAAGATTCCCCCCTCCCCTTCTCAGAATTTAATAACAACATAATTTAACATTCTTTGAAGCCATGGTGACAAGCCCTTTAAAAATAAAGTACATTTTAATTTTGTCTCCTTTGTCAGGAAATTCATGCTGGAAACTTGAAAGTGACAATTTTTACTCAATTTTAGTTTTTGTACTCTTGTGGCAGCCACAATATTTTTCTATTTCTATTTCTGAAGGAATCTGAAGTTAACATTCAGAAACACCCATGCATACCTGTCTCCGAAAAAAAGACGCAGCTATAATAAGATCTAAGATGAGATTTGTTATTCTGGTTGTTTACAATGAGTTCAGTATTACTGTAAGTAGGGGATATGCATGGAAATAGGGCGATGAGGTTGGTTTATACCAGGGGTGGCCAAACTGAGGCTTGGGAGTCACACAGGGCTGGTTGAGTCTATTTGTGGCATGGTGCTCACCACCTGGGCACCCCCAAGCACCCGCTTGCGGCTTACCACCCCCTGCTGCACTGGCGGGTGTCCGCTCGCCGCTTGCTGCCTGCAGCCACTGCCCACAGGTGCCCATTTGTGACTCTCAAGCGCCTGGCATTTACCATACGTGACTCTTCTGTTGAGCAAGTCTGACCACCCCTGGTCTATACTATGCTTTAGTGACTGCCAGCTTCAATGTGCTTCCTTGTTTTCTACTGGTCTGAGCCATTTGCCTTCCTCGTGTATGGGACATCCTTCGCCATTAGGCAAAACGAGGTGGCCACATTAGGCAGCAGATGCTGAGGGGCCTATAAAGGTGATGAAGTGCTAAAGGTCAGAACAGTGTGGCTAAGCTCTTCTTTAGATCCTAGCTTTCTGCACACCATTTTGCACCATTCCTGCAGATGTAAAATCTTTACAATTTAAAAGGGCACAAAACCAAACTGTATGCTTTAATTGAAGTTCCAGTATTGCACATGATCATGGCCTGGAGACAGCAGTAAATTTCTCGGTAGGTAAGTGTATGAAAAGGAACAGAATGGCTTCATTTCTGCTAGTTGTTAAATCAGAATTTCTTCATAACCAGTTGGTTCATAGACTAGAAATAACCAACAAGAATTCACCAATTCCATATATTCAGAATGGTTGGGTGAAAAAAGGAAGCTTTGGGAGTGCCTAGACCACAGTTTTGAGGTGCTGGCTTGGCAAAGCGGTGCACTGCTGAGGGAATCATGGTGCAGAACAGTTGGGGACACATGTTCCAGGTGACTGTGTGGGGCACAAGATGGATGTACATCATCCGACCTGTCACAAACTAGCTATTTAACTATACATCAACAGGAGAAAGAAATAGTGCAAGTAATTCTTTTCTTTTTCTTTCTTTTTTGGTGAAACTCAGCAAGTGCTCCACGGAATATTCCAGGAAATTTGACAACTACAGTTTCCACTTAAGACTGTGAGTGTGAGTGATTGTGATCAGATCCAGACTCACCTTATTATTAGGACAGTGCAGATGTATGATCTTATAAGGATGAACCATGCATACAAATTGGTTACATGCCGCATAAAAGGTGCTGCAAATATTTATGAACCATGCATGTCCTTTAAAAGGGGCTGCAAACATATTTATCATTCAATATACCCCCTCCCCCAACTCTATTCCAAAGTTTATCAAATGAAGATGTTTCTCAACTGATGTTATTTTGTAGACAAGATCATCAAGTGTAAGAACATTTCACTTTTGCCCAAGTCCAAGATCATGCACATTATTTTATTCCTGATCGCTGTATATAGCTGTGAAACCTGGAGAATGAAGAAAGCTAACAGAAAGAAAAATGATGCATTCAAATCTTGGTGGTGGGGGAGAGCTTTGCAAGTACCCTGGAGTAACTGAAAGTTGAACAAGTGGGTCAATCCAGAACATTCCCTGGATACAAATATGACAAAACTGAAGCTGTTGTATTTTGGGTGCTTCAAAAGAATGCAAGACTCAGTGGAGAAGACAATCATGCTAAGGAAAGTTGAAAGACGAAGAAGACCAAATATAAAGATCATATTTTTATTTTTTTTATTTAAAACATTTCTATGCCGCCCCATTCGCCGAAGCCTCAGGGCGGCTCACAACATAAATTAAAATATAATACATTAAAAATATAGAACAAATTAACAATATAAAATAAGTCACCCTGGCCAGATAAAATAAGCAAATAATATTAACAATTAAAATGATGTTTAAATAAAAAGGAGTATATATACTCCATAAAGAAAGTCACAGTCTTGAATTTACAAGAGCTGAGAAGGGCCATGAAGGACAGAACATTTTAGTGGGCACTCATTCACAGGGTAGACAACTTGATGGCATGTAACAACAACAACTGGGATAAAGTCTGTGACTTGATCGGCAATGTGGAGTGATGTACTTTGCCATTGTAATTCACAGATCTGGGGAACTCAGCCAGAGCTTTCTCGGTTCTGTGGTTATGTCTCAATCCAGGAATGATATCAGCAGCTAGATTCACACTTCTGATTCTTTAGGTAAGGTGTCCTGTCAAAAGGATGGTCCATCTGTATTGCGAGCTAGTTCTATAGTGTTCTAATACACCATCAAGACACATGAAGGGAGGATCAGTAGATGAGATAAACCAGCAGGAACCCTTAACGTGACAGAAATGGCTGGATTCAATGCATTTTCACAAGAATGTACCATTTTGGTTTCTCTTGCATGAACAACAAGAAATGTTGGGGAAAGAATGGACTTTCACAGTGGGACCCAATCCACTGAGGTGCTAATCACAACTTATTTTTCTGTAGAGCAATTTCAAGGAGTGTGTGAAGTGGGTCAGTGCTGTCCCAAATCCTCCACGTGCTCTGCCATCAAGTTCTGTGGTCACAGACAGCACTCCTTAGAGGACAATGGAGAGAGGATCATCAGTAAAAGGGCTGGATTTGGCACTTAGGGACCATATACTAGGGCTATAAGACTCAGTGGGAAAAGAACTCCACTTAATAGTTGCAGAGAAAAGTAACATCTGGCAAGTGCAGCAGATCATGCAGGGCTGAAAAAAGGTACACGTGCCAGAATTCCCACCTCTGCAGAACCATTGATCCTTCTAGCTACATAGTCTTGCCATCCTTAGCATCTGATCACAGATCATCTAATCTGTGATCCATTGGGAGCATTTCCCATGTAAATCCTCTTGAACTGAAAGTGAACAGCACAATATGTCTCTGGCCATGAAGCTAAGATGCAACAGGTATGGAAGAATGTGAGGAATAAAAACAACTGCATCCCTCAGTGTGGACTTTCTCACAGTGAGCAATCAAATTTGGGGTGGAGAAGAAAAAATTTCAAAAGATCAGAGTCCAATCACAGATGACAATTGAAACATTTGAACATCAAGATCTAGCTATTAAATTTTAGAGATTGAGAAATACCCCAAACATGCAATAAAGCTTCCTCACTTGAACAGGTTACTATGACAACACAAGCACAAAATCTTTCTTCTTCACAGAGAGTAGCCAGTAAAAGCAACTCCAAACCCAGTTGGAGAAGCAGCATGGAATCCTCAAAATAATAAGTACTGACAAGAGATACAAAGAGTTTCCAAAATGTTTGATCAAGCTTTGGGGCTGATAGCTTTTATAACTAGCAGTGATGGGTGTGAGAGAACCCTTCTTGTATTTAATTGCTTTCTACTTTGGAAGACTTGATGGATTTCCAACAATTTCCGAAATAATTCTCTAAGCTGCCTAACTGGGGGTGGGGAGATAATGAAGTGTTTAAGCCATGGGGTGAGTAACTGGTTGCCTTCCAGGTGTTTTGGTCTACAATTTCCACCAGCCTTACACAGCATATCCAGTGGCAAGGGAAGCGGAGAGTTGTAGGCCCAAACACCTCAAGTGCCACAGGTTTCCTATCCCTGGTTGAAAGAGAACATTGACATTATAGATATTGCATACATTGTGCCATAACTACAGGTGTGTTTTGGTTTTTTTGGATCCTCTTCTTTGGGTCTTCTACACTTTCTTACTACACCAGAGGAAGACTTAAAATGTAGACTTAAAATGCACAAATAGGCAGAGCAACTGTAAGCATGTTGCTCAGGCTGAATTCTTTTTATCCCTTGTGCAAGTTTGTTGGAGGAGAAAAATAAAGATAATTCACATGAGAATGAGAGAATACAAGAATTCAACTGTCTTACCCAGAAGCAAGAACATTTAGTACTTCTCTGTATTTTCTATCTTAACAGCATGTTCTGTGGAGAAAATTAGGGAAATGGATTTGCCAATAACAAGTAATATTGAATTCCCACAGTCTTTTCTATCTGCAGAAACAGAAAAGGCATCACTGGAGGAAAAATAAAACCCAAAAAGAATGAAGAACCACAGTTGTAGGGCTCCCAGTAAACAAAGCCTGATGAGATTTCTTTCTTCTTACCTTCAGACGCCCTCCTGTACTGATCATCATTGAAAGGTATTTGTAAGTTTAATTACACTTATAAACAGTGCATTGGCTGAAGTTTTCTCGGTTGTCCACAATAATATTGAATTATTTGGGACCCTAGTCAACCTTTTCTTAAAACCTGGTCATTAATGAATATGCCCATGGCAGCCTTTCCCAACCAGGTCCCATCTGAATGAGTTAGACTACAGCTTCCATCAGCCTCAGCCAGGAAGGGTAATGGTCAGGCACTAGGTTGAAGAATAGAACCTGCCAATTGTCGCCACTGAATAAGGATGGGATCTGAATTTTACGGAAGACGCATTGAAATCACTGGGATCTGCTCTTCATGGCTAACATAAGTCTTATTGGTTTTGGTGGGTCTCCTCTAAATATGACTGATTCAGCCCTAAACTTGAACTTAATGCCAGCTTCCATTCTGTGATTTCATGAACCCATATATTCATTCAAATAGCCATGCTGCTTCTTTGCTCTTTCGTAGGATACAAATCACCCTTCCCAGCCTCAGGCTTTCCAGAAGTTCTGGACTACAACTTCCAGGCATTCTGATCATTGCCTACCTTGTTGGGGCTGATGGAAGCTGAAATTCAAAACATTTGGAAGCTACTATCTTATGAGTATTTAGACAGGAAAAAGAACTACAATTCCCAGCATTTCCTGGCCAGAATTGTGCCTTGGGGTATTGTTCTTCCAACCTCCTTTACCTTATCAAAACAGCTTCTATGGGTTCATATTGGGATGATGTTTATAGTTATTGGCCTTTGGGAGTCTGCTATCCACTGTTGCCCAAACTAGAAATATTGAAGCAGCTCTGTAGTTCCGTTTTGGTAGCATATCATGATCTCAGCTAGGCTAAACTTCCACCAGAAATACATTTCTCAGAGTTGATTTCTAAAATGTGGCTCATCAAATATGTACTTGTATACCTGTTTAAATGAAGGAAGAAAGAGAAGGAGGAGGAAAGAAAACAAATCCAAGGCTGTGAGAGAAAAGGGATTAAAATGGAAAATTGCAAGCACACACGCATACTGCATGTATGCTGTTTTCCTGGATAAAGTGTTGTCCATGCAGGATTTGGGCCTGGCAGGCATGATTGCAATGCACTGATGTCAGCAAAGAGGAAGATAAAGATCTCTTCTTGCTGATGCCAGAGTGTAGGACACGGAATAATCAATTCAAGTTGCAACAACACGGATTCAGGCTGGACATCACGAAAAGCTTCCCCACTGTCAGAGCAATACGAGAGTGGAACCAGCTGCCGAGAGAGCTGGTGGGCTCTCCCACACTAGAGACATTCAAAAAGAGACTGGACAGCCATCTGAGTGGGATGGTGTAACGTGGTGTCCTGCAACAGCAGGGGTTGGACCCGTAGGCCTTCCTGGCCCCTTCCAACTCTAGAATCTTCTATGATTCGATGATTGCTGCAGTTGACAAGGAGATAGGAGCTGAGTCAAAGCAAGGGAGCCCCAGGCAATGAGGCAGCTTTGGTTGGATCTTGGGCCTTAGCCCTTGCCCCTGTGGCCTCCAAATGATAACCCAGAGAGCAGTTGGTGATGAGTACTTTCATCCAGGAAGAAAAATAAGCTCCATTTTATTCCTATAATCATGATACTGTAACAATTTCAATAAGTTTAAATGCAAAACTCTGCCTGCTCACAGTAAAGTCTAGTTCATGGTGCCATTCCTTAACCATGATTTGCAGGGCTCTGGCTGCATTCAAGCCACTTCTGGTTTGTCAGTGTGAAGTCCAAACATAGACACTTTGGCTTGTTCATGGGTTAAACAAGCAAAGTTAACTTACAATTTATTCCTAGGTTGCTTAGGAAAACTAGAAATGAATCACACGGAGCCCAGAATTTGCTGCTGAATGCCTTGGTGATAGGCAAACAGCCCCATTTCTTTTTGTATCGGTGTTGACAAGCTCTCTCCTTCTCCATCTTTTCATCATTTTGGTGTTAACATTATCAGAAATACAGAAGCAGATGTTAATCATGGAATGGCAGTGCGGGCCAGGGAGCTAGAGAAATCTTAGGTATGTGCTTCATGGTTAAAGATATACCCATGAAGGGGCTTTCTGTGACACCTTGAATCCAGGGTCTAAAATTACCTAGGCGTGAGTCCAGCTGCAGGATAATGTTGCAGTAAGGAATGTTGCAGCTCAAGATTTGAGCCACCCAATTCCATCTCCCCTTGCCAAGTTTTCCACTTTTTCCTTCCTCAGACAGCACTCTTTTGTCAGTGAGCATGCTCTGCTGTCACTGGGTTGCTTAATTATGATTATGAGATTTCTTTTTGAATTTTAGGTTCTTTCCCAAGCCTGTTGATACCCCAGTCTTGTGCACTGGTTGTGCATTTTGTGAACACTGGAAATAGGAGACATGATTAACCCTTAGTTACAGTAAATATGTGGCACATACTTTAAAAAAAAACCATTCTTGTGTTTGTTAGAAAACAGACAGAAAGAGCACACTAAAGAAGAGGGTCATTGATTCTATGTAAATCTTCATTTTTCCTGCATGAGGAAACTGTGATATCTATGGTTGGCGTCACTGTGGAGTTGCGATCCAAGCTGCTTTTTTACAACATAACCTCTAGGTGGTGCTATTCAACCACTGACTAACACAATTACATAAGTGGGAAACACCTTTTTGCTCACTTTCAGAAATAGAACCCCATTTTCCCCACTCAAAAGTCCAAACAAAGGCCTGGAAAAGTGATCTAAAAATCAGAAGCAAGCCAGACAATCACTGACATTGTCTAAATAACACATAAACAACTGTGATTAAGGAATGAATAGCCACAAATGCACAATCAATGTCTTGTATAAAAGTAAAGGTAAAGATTTTCCCATGACATTAAAATCCAGCCATGACTGACTCTCTGGGGCGATGCTCATCTCCGTTTCCTAGCCGAGGGAGCCAGCGTTTGTCCGCAGACAGTCTCCATGGCCATGTGGCCAGCATGACTAAACACCAAGGTGCACAGAACTCTGCTACCTTCCCACCGAAGTGGTACCTTTTTATCTACTTGCATTTGTATGTTTTCGAACTGCAAGGTTGGCAGGAGCTGGAATGAAGCACAGGAACTCACCCCATCTACAGATTCGAACTATCGACCTTGTTCATATTTAACCCAGTGAAACAAAGCTCTTATTGAGGCAAATGATTGCTTTCTAGAAATTGAGATGAGCCTAAATACACAACACTATGCATGTTTCAACAGAAAAAAGTCCCAGAGCAGCCTGGGTAATGCTGGGAGTGATAGGGTATTGTAGTAGTTGTCTAAACATGCACAGGGTTGCATTCTAGCAACATGCTCCTTGCTCACACTTACTTGGGAGTAAATCCCATTTTGTGGGACTTACATCCATGTAGACAGGCAAGGGTTTAGTTTATTTATCTTTCATTTATAGTATTCAATGACTTTTATTTTTTAAGAGAAAGATGACAATTTGATAACACAGTATAAGATATCTCAGGAAGGTATCTGAATAAAAACCAAGACATCCATAACCAAAAATGATTAGGTTATCATGCCAGAGATTCTGTTCATTTATTTATGGTGACAATTATGCTATTGCTTCTGAGTTGAGTGACCTTGCTGATATTTTCAGCTTTCAGATAATCAAGTTTTGTTGTGCTGGTTGGATTTTAGCAAGGAGTGATGGGAGGGTGGAAAACAATACATTCCTGAGATAACTATGTATTCAATAACAATTTTAAGATAAAGTCCGCTCATGGCTCACCAGAACATCTTCAACAGATGCTCTTGTTTGTATAAATAGGATGTTCTTGTTATCCCAGACATAATGTATTTTATCTGATATAGAGAAATAGATTATATAAGCAACATTCTTAGACCCTGTTGGGAGGTCCATAATTCGACAAGGAACCAAATACAGGGAAACATAGAAACATATAAACAGAGCGAGTCAGAAGGGGTTTCCTGGGCCATCTAGTCTGACCCCCGGCTCCAGCCGGCTCCGCTCACAACATGCCCACCATGCACATGTCCAGCCTATCTTTGAACACCCGCACCGATGGGGCCTCAACCACCTCTCATGGAAGCAAAGGGAGGACTCATTTTGCAACAGAATTTGAGGATAAGAAGAGCAATCTTGTAGCCCTTGGATATGTTCTGAGGTAACAAGAGGATCCTAAGTTCTGAGGACCTATCCAGCACAGGGGGTTTCCACAGCTTTTGGCAACTGTGAAGAGCCGTTCCTCTCCTGAGGTTGGTCTCACAGTCTGCAAAAACGATGAAGAATGAGGAAACGTGAAGGGGAGAGTTGGCTCAGAGGCTCATCTGGCTCAAACATACAATAAAGGAGAACAGAGAAGCTGCAAGAAATTTCACTTCTTCTCTCACTCCATCTAGCTCTTCTTAGTAGAGTTTAGCATGGCGGAAGAACCTTGAGTTAGGATTGCTCTCTAGAAAGACCGACTCTGCTTGTGCCCATGAAGATGAATGCAAGGCATATTTGGCTCTGTTGCACACTCACCTGAAGGATTCCTCCCTCTCCAACGCTCATAACTGAAGCCAACAGATCAGGAATTTTGCCCTCATCTGCCCGGATGACAGCAAATCATTCAGAAAGAAACTGGTCAGCCATCTGAGTGGGATGGCGTAACTTGGTGTCCTGCAACAGCAGGGAGTTGGACCTGATGGCCTTCATGGCCCCTTCCAACTCTACTATTCTATGTTTCTATGTTCTGAAAATCTCCAAACTGAACTGATGTAGGGTCTGGACAAAGATAGAGCTGAACCGCATCGCTGATGCACTGAGAAAGGAATGCCAGATTTACTTGGGTACATTAAGGAATAGTTGCATGAACCAGGCTTTGGGGAAGTTCATCTGTGGCAAAGGAGAGACCAACACGAGGTCAGTATTTCAAGCATTTACCTACAACTGAAGAGATCAGGGTTCTAGTCCCCACTCAGCCATGAAACTCACTGAGTCACTTTGGACCACAATTTCACAAGGCTGTAGAAATGATAAAAAGGTGGGGAGGTAGATTAGATAAGCAGCCTTGGCTTCCTTGCAGGAAAAAAAGGCATTATAATAACTAAAATAAGTTATGAATGAGAATGCATAAGTAGATTAGAGTTATTTCAGCATTTGCACTGTAATGTGCAAATTGATTCTCATCTGCAGAGTCATAGGATGGCACCCAGGATAAGTTCTACTTCTATATGACAGTAGAACTGGGAAAAAAACCTCATGCAGCCCCTGCATTATTGTGTGCAGAGGTCAAAGTGCAATGACACCAAGTTTGCCTCGTATATGCAGCTGCCTGTAGTACCATTGCATAAGCAGTGCCAGTCAACCTCATTGTATCCAGGTTTGAAACTGAGCTTTAGGACCTTGTACTATTCACTTGGAAGAAATGGCAGGCATTAGGAGACTTCTGATTTTTTTCAGACTCCAACTAAAATGCAAACTGGGTGAGAATTCCTGGTTTATCCTACCCACCAATCCAGCACCAAGAAACACTCTCTTGTCTCACCTACACAATTCCTTGATCTTTCAAAGCCATTTCCCATTTCCTTTAAGCCAGACCTACACACCACACATCTCAGCTTTGACTTGCAGCTACAGAAGCACAGTACTCTGGCTACCAGGAGCAAAACAGAAGGACTCTCCCTTCTTCATGCCATGCATGTTGGGAAGTTGCTTGCTAGGATGCTATGTTGCAATGGCCCTTGGGTACTGTAGCTTTCTCCAGAGCTGCCACAAATGGCTTTCACAATTTATTCTACAAGGACCATGCAGAAGAACTTTGCATCGTGGATACTGTGCTGGAACAGCACCCAAACGCCAAAGTAGTGTTTTGATTTATAAGCATAGCCTCAGCATATTATTGGAAAACTGGGAAAAACAAAAAAGGGGTTATGTGTGGGTGGGGAACTTTAATTTTGTTGCATCCTGTCATGTCTTTGCCTTGCACTGCCAGTTTTCACAATGTTGGCACATAAAATTGTAAAAGAAAGTTCCCCAGTCCTGTGATTGCAGTGCCAGAAAGACCTGATGGAAGTGGTTTTGAATAGGATGTTGTGATTTTGAAATGAGGAAATTAAAGCAGATTTCCTTTCAGAAAATATGTATTAAAATGTAACATCAAGCATAATGTGTAAATACATATATTCCAAGATAGTATTTTCCTGTATAAGTTATCCTCACTGGAAAAGCAAGGATACCTTTCCTGTTAGACAGTTAAATTTGTTAGTTTTATTTGTATTACCTTCATGTATATGGATTTCATACTGCCAAAGAAAGAAAATGCAATGATTTTGTCCATTAAAAATGGCAACCAAGATTTTTCTTAAAGATATTACTCTGAATCAGCTGTACCTTGACTCTCCAACTACTTAGCATGGACTGAAAATGGAGCACACATAATGCAGTATGTAGAAAAGGTGTGTGTCATTTTATTTTGCCCTAGCAAAATTCCCCAATCATTTAGTGTCTGATTTTTGCAGCTTCTGATAGGAGGCTAAATGGAGAAAATGTAGTGCATAATACATAGTTGAAAGGCCAGACCTTGGGGTTCCAGAATCTACTTTTTCTTATATTAAGTCTAAAAAATGAGAGTGAGGCCATGTATGGTTTACGTGCTTTGCATTTTCTATGCTACATCTTTTCCCATAAATTATACCAATACCAGTGCTGGCCTGTAGGATTTGGGATGAGAACGCACATAGTATCTTCAGGCCTCCTAACCTCAAAGGACCAGTACAGATAAATCTCTTGCATCTGCTCGTCTTGGATACTCTGTGCAAAATAGAAGTGATAGCACTGTTTGAGCTGTGGACCTTCACTTGTGGTTGAGGCCCTGGCAAACACCCATCTTTACCACCCTATGAAATCAACACTGGTTAATACACTGGAAGATCTTGTCCAGGCATTTTGCATCTGCTGATGCCCAAACTGAACAAGCACTGTGAATACTATGGCCCGAAACCCTTTACATGGTCTGGGTAAAAATTCATTTCTACGGCTGCTTTTTAAAAATGTGTCCCACCAGAAAACTGCATGAAATTTTGTAGATGCTTTCAAACTCACAGTACAGAGGGTTCTGCCTACAGAAAAAGAGAAACAACTAAAAAGCCGAGACTCTGTCATTCCTGAGGGTTGCCACAAAAGCAGATGATAATAGGTTTTTCCTCTTTGTTGACTATTTCTAGCCCATTCCACATCATCGTGAGCTGTTTGGTAAGTCTATTGTTTCGTCTACCACATTTTATACAGAGAATATCCTGTGCCTTGTTTAACATGTTCTTCCTTTGTTATATTTCCTCATTTCATGAAGTGTCAATTCAATCCATTCTACTAGTTCAAGTCCAGTTGAGAGATCAAGAACTATGAAAAGGAAATGCAGGCACCTCAGACTTGCGATGTTAATTCCTGGGTTATGGTGAGATGTACTGCAGTTCTTTTCAAATTATAGTAGTAATTTCCCAATTTACATTTATAGGGATATCAACATATGCCTTTTTTCAAACTGATGTTCTCTTTTGTGCTTTTTTAGCAATGCATTTTTAAAAATCTTTTTTTTTTTTTTTTTGGCATTGCACAAGTGACTACCTTCCTGGAATAACATTAGTTTTAGCCCTTTATGGGATGCAAAAATGTAATGGTGGGAGCATCTACAACATGGTTTCAGCCTAAATGTAATGTTGGGAGCACCTACAACATGGTTTCAGCCAGGGGATGTCAATTTTTTAAAATTCCTAAAGAATTCCTGGATGAAACAGAAAACTGAATGGAAGCTGACACTATTTAGTAAGATGCTTCAAAGCTGTTTCTGGCTTTCTGTGTGGTCTTGCTTTTCAGAGGAGTCTTTAGATCAAAGTCTTTGGCCCTTATAAATATTGCATGTGTGGCATTGTATTATTAAGACAAGTTATATAAAACCACATGGCTGTTATTAATCTATTTACATTCTCTCTCCCTGATAAGACATACAGTTGAAACAGTGTAAGTAGATTATCTTACCAATGTGACACTTAAAGCTAATTTAGTTCCTGTTATAAATGCACATCGTTTAATATTTTAGTATTGTGCTTTCTTGGAGTAAAGTTGGAGGATTTGCAGAAGGTTGCCTTGGAGATGGGCCTTTTCCATTCCAACAGAGGGCAGTGTTTATTTGCAGAATAGCTGCTGGTGCGCAACATTTCCAGGATGCTGTTTTCTCTCTCTCTCTATCCCCGCCTCTCACTTATCCTGAGGTGAAGAACAGAAAAGGACAGCACAGAACAGCCGTCCCAACAGTGATTTCCCTGGCAATGTTCTAGCTCTGAGCATAAATGCCTTTTAATGCCGATTTTCAAAGATGTGAAGGCTGAGGGGACCAGGCACATTAGTGTGTGGACATAAAGTACTCTCTTGAAATGTGGAGAGATTCAATATTGGTATTCTCCTCAGCACCTCCCTCCTCTGCCCGTGCAGCAGATGATAGGTTAGCGTTATTATCCATGAAAGTATCCAAGTGTCCTCTAGTCAATGTATATCGTAAGCAGTTTCCATGTTGTACCCGGCTGCTGCATTTTCATAATGCGGTTTTGATGTCTCCCTCCCTTCAGATTACAGAATGCCTCTCTGTTCTTTAAGATGTATAGTTGCAGATTTGATGCAGCAAATTCTTAGATGTAGCAGAAAAGGATCCTTTCTGGTTGCTTATTGCTTTTGCTTCTGGGTTGAAATGTGTCCCACATTACTTTGTGTGGATAAAATACTGAGAATAAATAATTGGGAGTAAAAAGATTCTGCTTTAAAGAAGGAAGCAGCATACCAGAGATCCTGGGAGCACAGTCTCCAAAAGCACAGTCCTCACTTAGCTGGGGGTCACTTGTTTAGAGTTTTCTTTTGCTGGCTGCAAATGAATTCAGGAAGATTCACTCAACTTTAGTAGTGACCTGGAATATGGACTGAAGGCATATCTTTAATTAATACCATTAATTGTAAAACCCAGTATAGTACAGTGATTGAAGTGCTGAACATGGGGACTTGGGAGATCCAGGTTCTCATCCTTAGTCAGCCATAAAGCTCACGGGGTGACTTCAGGCCAATCACTCACTCTAGCCTAACCTTCCTCACAGGGTTGTTGTTATGAGGATAAAATGGAGTGGAGGAGGGATATGTAAGCTGCCTTGGGTTCCTTGTAAGAGGAAAAAAAAGCAGGAAGATAAATGCTATTATTATTAACATCACCATTATATGAGCTGAAAACCTAGGGACCTGAATCTCACAAGCAGCAGGTGAGCGAACACAAGCTTCAGACAGTTGATGAAAGTACACATTGTTCGCTGGTCACTCATGAGGAAAAATTTCCAGCCCCCTGATCATCTTTGTTGCCTTTCTCCGAACCTTTTCCCAGTTCGCCTGCCTCTTTCTTAAACGGTGATGCTCAGAACTGAATACAGTGCTCAAGAGGAGGCCTCACCATTGCTGAGTAGAGGGGAACTAGTAGTCCAGGTGATTGGCAAGCGATACTTCTACAAATGAACCCCATTTGCCTTTGCCAATTTGCATCGGTCCTTTTTTCCGGCCACACATGTAGTTGATTCATATCCAGCTTGTGATCTATAACATTCCAAGGTCTTCCTTGTTTGCAGCATCATTGAGTGCAGCATCTGAGTACCCCCCATCTTGGAATGATGCATTTGGTTTCTTTTTCCCAGGTGCAGGGCTTGGCTTTTGTCCCTGTTAAATTTCATCCTGCTGTTTTAAGCTCAGGGATCCAACCTCTGAACATTTACAGAAATATGGTCTGAGGTGTCCAAACGCAACTTGTTTGAGAACTAATGGGGTTTGTCCACTTCACTTTCAAAGCATTCTGAAACTCTGCTCAGGCTACATGCTGTTATTCCACACAGCAGCATTCTTAGTGCCAACCTACCAAAAAAAGTAAAGTAAACATCAAATTTTAAAAAGGATACGTCTAGCACATCACTGTCCATTTCTGTCTTTTTTAAAAACCTTGTGTCTATGGAAAAAATCACCTGAACTCTCTCTCTCAGATCAGTGATTATAACAGCGGATTCAGACAATTCCCTGGGAGACAGGACTGCAGTTAGTTGCTGTTGCTTCTGTGCTGAGATACCTTCTTTTCCAAGCTGGTCATTAAATATAGCATGTTCCTCATACTTCAGTGCTGAGTCCTTTGGGTCATGGACTCCCAACTTGTATAAATTATTGAAGCAGCATTGAATTGGATGAAATACTTTTGATTTACACCTGCTAAAGATAAGCTTGCAGCATTTTACCCAGTTGTTATATTTTAAAGGAGTTGTTCCTGGAATAGTCTCATAGAGAATATCATGACCCAGAATGGCATTGTCCTCATCTTATTGTTTGACCTCAGTTCTCCACCCAAATAATTTTTTATTTAAATGTGAAAGATATACCTACTTATCAATGGGTACTGGGTTAGCTCATCATGGGGATCTGTCTGTCTAGCTAATCAATCATCTATCCTATCTAACCTATCTATCAGGAAAATGAAATCTGGTTCAGTTTAGAGCTGCCTTCAGTTGACACCTAAAGAAACATTCAAAGAGAATTTGAAGATTCCTCCTCAGGTGAAACATCTAACGCATTTCAAAGGTAGCCAAAATGAGCAGTAAAATTCCTGAGAGGTTTGCTACACATCTCCAAGTTATTGCTGGATTTTGCTTAAAGCACACTTTGAAGCTAATTCAGAGATTTGTCCTCAGATAAAATGTCAGAGGAATTTTCAAGGGAAACCAAAAGGGTTATGGAATGGCTAGAGAAATTTATTGCTGGTGGGTGGGTGGATTTCAAGCCCAGCCTGTATCATAATTCTCTCCCTGTATAATGTTGTGATCTCTACAGAAGCCACTGTTTGAATGTACCTTCAGTTATTTCACCAACCCTTGCTATAATCAAAATGTTATCTATTTAATTTTGTGTGTCTGGCAGATCATAACCTATTTCTATTAGAGACAGTTTGCTGATGTACCAAGGTATTCAGTCATTGTCTAGTGGTAAGAGTATAATCTGACTCGCTATTTACTGTGATGTTCCAATGAGTGCTCTTTCAAAGCTATGTATTTTGGGACACGTGTCTCATTTGCTGGCAGTGAAAGGCACTCCCGCTTATCTGCCACGTTGCATTGCATTGTATCACATCATAACCCAGTGTAGCAGCTCAGGTCGTAGCACAACATAAATGCAACATGACACAGCTTGTGAACATACTTTAAATCTTTCATCAATACATATGCCTCCTAAAAAGGAAGCCATTCTATGGTAAGGGATGGAATTAATTACCTTTTTGAACTGCCTGGCATGCCAGCTCAGAATGGGCAAGATCCAGACAAAATTATGCTCTGGAGGGAAAGGTATGAACATTCAAGAATAACCAGGTGCTTTCAGCCAAATATTTGGCCAATTATTCCAAACTCTCATGTGAACTTCCTCACTTTTGCTTTTGTTCCTAGCTATGTTGTGGCTGTTCTTAGGGTGGCCAGGTGTCCCACTTTGTAGAGGATGGGCCTTTATTTTAAGGGGTGTCAGAAGACTGTTCCCCATTTGAAAGTGTTTTCTATTAATGACTGACCAGTTCAAGTCTGGATTAAAGATGAAGCAGGGAGAGCAAGGGCCTTAAAGTTTCCATCAACAGTAAGCATCTGGACAAAAGACAGGAAGATAGGTCACTTAGGTCCATTAAGGAGTGTCTTGCATTTCTATTTAAATGATAGCATTTGTTTCTAAATTTTCATCTCCATTTACAAATCAGCAGATGCAGATTGGTGCTCCCTCTGCCCTTCACCTGGAACTTAGTTAATCTCGTTCTTCTTCTGGGGCTAGGTGCACTTGCCTAACCTACTATCAATGTTCTTTCCTCTTTCGTAGGCCTACTTCTGGCTTCTTAATCCCATAAGCCTGTCTGAATCTTTCTTTTGGAGAACTCCCTCTTTCCTTTGGCATCCTGCCCTTTTAGGGCCATGCCTTCTCCAGTCTGAGCCCCTTGCTAATTCTCCCTGGGTTTTTCTGCCTGCCCTTCCCCTCCCTTGAATCAGAAAAGCCCAGGCATGGGATACCACAGGGTGTTCTGCCTTCTACTCCTTTATTATACAACAAATTCCTTTGTGCATTACAATAGAGGCAGTCCAGAATGGCAGCTTGCAGTGCCAAGATGGCAGTGTATAGTGCTGTGACAAGAATGCAAGGTCTCATCTATTTGCCTTCTCTAGTAACAATAGCAGTCGTATTATATTAAATATTGTGGAATGCCATCAGGATCCCAGCTGTATAAATCAAGGCAGTAGCCTAGGGCACTGTAAGCCTCAATTCATGAAGAGAGACTCAAGCCTTTGATGCCACAGGCACAAAAGATACAATTCTCTGAAGGGCTTGCCTCGCCTTATACACACACAAGAACTGGTACTGGAATAATATGAGAGCTAAACTATTTTAGTGAACATAGGAAAATTCACATCACATCATTGCTAATTATTGAAGTTCTGAATCAGGTCTGCCTGCTCAAAGGAAGAGAAAGTTTCTTTGCCTGGACAGATGAATCAGACAAAATGGCTTCTGCGGTTTTTCAGAGCAAACATGCAGGAGGCTAGTGTGGGAACCATTGTCACACGCACTCTCAGCCCGTGCTGGAGTGCAGGGTCACACAATTAAAGTGATTGGCAGTCGATTCAGATGGACAGAAGGAATTGGCTTTTTTCGCACAGGGCATAGCTCCTGGATGTTGTGACCACTGGCTGTGGCGATGGCTGTTGCTTCAGAGGACCTCAAAAATGGCTGTCTAAAGGTTTGTGGTGTGTTTGTCCCCCTGGAGCATGCTAGCAAGAGGTTGCCTGCAAGTTCAGAGTGGGTGTGCCAGTGTAGGGGAATAGGGAAGGACTGTTGCCTTGGTACCTTTTGCTTTCCAGAAACATCTAGCCTGCTAGGCAAGTGGCAGAAAAGGATGGACTAGAGAGTAAGGGGCCAGTCTATACTGAGGTAGACTGCTGGTTCAGCTAGCACAGTATTGTCTACCATCGCCTTCCCCAGTTTGACACCCTCTGTTAAATTGCATTTCCTACCATCCCCCAAACAGCAGGGCCATCATTGTTTGGAGTTGCAGTTCAACACTTCTGCAGTAAGCCATGTTGGGAATGGCTGGCCTGTAGCAGCTAGCAGCAGCGATGGATGGGTGAATCTATCAGTTTTGCTTTCTCCTGCATTCAGCTTTTTAAAGATGGTTGCGGATCTTGGTCAGTTCTGATAAATCATGGAGTGAAATGAAGTCCTCATCTATCTGCATCAGCCAAATCTGAAAAAGTACAGTTATGCCCAGCACGGGGAGAGCCATATCAAACCTGCCTGCTGTACAGCTGTTAAAGGTGGCAGCCTTACATAAGTGTTAATGTAGCCGAATGCACAGCAGTCCAAACCCAGACTTTTAAGAACATAATGCTCAGAAGATCTGAGCCTGGATGAATGCAATGGCAAATGAGGACAGCCAGACTAGAGTGATCTGCTTTTCTACTCCACTCACATTGCCCAAAATGGCAGACCTGAACCCTCGCTGTGGCTTGTGAGGTCTACCGGTGAGTCAGAGCAAGGGCTGCTTCTTGCTCTACTCCCATGGGATACATGTGGGCGCACTAAGGGGGAACGAGGATGGAGGAGGTGCTGCTGAACCTCCACTGTGCCCAGTCATTTGTGGGGCACAGTGGGGCCCCAGATGTGAACCTAGCCAGTCTCTCGGGGTATGAGGCAACCCACAGTCATCTTAGGCTCAGCCCCATCAACTTCTGCATGAGGATGAGGATACTGGACTAGGCTCAGGGTTGCCTTCATGGGATTATCTCAACGCATCCTCAGAGAGGGAGATTAGGTTAGAGAACAATGGCTGGCCCCCAAAGCTTACTGAACATCCTTAGTTGCTGAGCCTAGCTGAGCCTGTACCTCCCTGGCAGAACTTCAGTGCTTTCTCTGAGAGATCACACTGACCTCCATATTGCAAGGATGGGCAAAATATACGTGTTTTTTCAGGGTGCTTTACATTAGCAGTGACTTATGAAGCATGATCAATAGTACAGTTGTTCAAGACAGGATTCAAAACAGTCAACCATGATAGCAACATATAATGATAATCAAAAAGCTAAGAGCAATAAAAGACCTAAAAGTTATATGTACCAGAAGACTTCTACCTGCTTTGAACCACAAAGGCTCTTTTTGGCTCTCTCAATCTGCATTCAACCTATGCATTACCTAGAAAAGGGCTTTTAATGCATATCTCAAGCTCTGGGCATACTGATATAGGAGAAAAAAATAGAGTGCATAGGTATCCTGCTTCATCACAGTTGAAAGTGTCCTCTATTTAAAAGGCTTCCCAGTCCAAACCTGGTTTAAAATAAGGAAGCAGAAGAAAGGAGAACAGTTTTCATCTGGACAGCAGCCTGAAACAAGCATGCAGATTCTATTTAAATTACAGCAATTATTTCTAAGTGTGCATCTATATGTATACAATTTATGGAAACCAGTGGTCGACCTAAAGAAGACATTCCTTAGGTACCTGGGAACTGGACTAACAGCTATGTATATGAAGGGCTTTTAACACTAAGAATATGCATCTAGAAAAGGCAAGCGTTATTATTAGCTTCACCCCTTCCAGCACTTAGCCCTGGCTTGCAAGATTAAGCCCTTTCTCAAACTGAAGGCCACCACTAAGCCGTCTGGCTTCTGTTTAACAGGGGCCACAGTTGCAGATCTGCTGCTTGCAATAAAACCTTCTGGGTCATTTCTGGTGGGTCCTTATGGAATATGACCAACAGTAGCGCGGACTATGAAGTGAGCATATTTAAAAGGAGCAGCGACAGGGCAGCTGAAGGAGCTGAGTGGCATTGCTGGTTGCACACATTTATTTGGGATTCAGAATGGAGAATTTAGTGAAGATTCTTCACTCTAACCATCCATCACAGTCACAGCCCAGGAATGCAAGTTTTAATTTATTTTTAACCTCCTTCCTGCCCTCTGCACATCTGAGCATTGCTGTGCAACTGGGGATTTTCTTTTCCATTTCACCTCAAGAGGCTCTTTCAACTGAGTCTATAAAGACAGGCTAAATGTGACTATAGATAATATATTTGCATGCATAAACTGCCTAAAGCCCAAAAGTCTCTGAGCTACTGAGTGAAACAACCATGGTTTTTCCTTAGCATTATAATGTGAGAATTACCAGTGTTGATTGATAGATCAACAAAAATGTAGCTGGTTAATTGATGAGGTCAATTTTAGTCAGAGGAGTCACTTAAACACAAATTTCTTTGCCTTGATGTTGATAATATTGTGGGTTTTGATATGTTAATAGAGAATGAAAAAAAGGAAAGGTTTTCCCCTAAAAATGAGTGCTACCTTTTATTTACTACATTTCAAATTCCTTTTTTTCTCTTTCTTCAAAATTTCATTTGTGTTGAGCTTTTGGCTGCTGTCCTATAGTTACTTACCTGGGAATCAGTCCTATTGATTTCAGAAGGACTTATTTCTGCGAATAATGTTTAGGATTTCACTGTTAATACATACATTATTGCTAACATTTTTATCCTGGCATTATCCTGCTCAGGACAACATACATACACCTTCTTTCATCTTCCAAATAACAGTATGAAGTCAAATTAGCAGGGGAGGCTGGTGATTTTTTTGTTGGTGGGGATCCTCATCCATTTCAGTCTCTCTCGTCAGTTTTATGGGCACCATCCATCCTCAATAGGTGGTGAATGTATTGGGGTTGGGCTTCAGCACCATGGACAATCTGTATAAAGCTCCTAGGAAGCGGAAAACGAAAGCTGCAATGGATGAGAAGCCCCAATGGAAAACGGAATAATCAGCCTTCCCTGGAGGTTAGACCAAGAGAGATCAAGTGAGTCCAAGACCTCTCAGTGATGTGATGGGCAGGGATTTGATCAAGTCCGTAATTCCGTCCACCAGACCATACCGTATCTCAGTCAGAAAGGATACGCTAAAACTAGATATGAACATTTAGTCAGTTACGATGGTTTCTTAATTAGTTGGTTGAGTTAGTCAGTGTGGTCTAAGTATTACTCTGGTCCTTTAATGTTTGGGAACAGGGCCGGCATTATTATTTTTTTTAAATAATTGTATTGTTGTCTGCAGCCTTTCCAACCTGGTGCCCTCCAGATGTTTTGATTACAACCCCCATTAGTCCTAGCTAATACGTCCAATGGTCAGGAATGATGTGAGTTATAATCCATAAAATCAGGCAGGTTCCAGATTGGAGAGTTTTCATATAGGGCCAAAGTGGCTAGCGTGTGTGCATTTTAAGTTATATTTTTATAATATAATGTATTTGTTATGTTTCATCTAGTTAAGATTTATGCAGCGTACATGCATTGATTTATCTGTAGATGTAATAAAAGTGGAAAGAGTGGAAAAAAACCCAATCAACTAAAACTCCTTTAATCAGCTGACAACCTACATTATACTGTTATCACAACATTGGTTTAAAAGCCCATCAATACAAAGAGCTATATATTAAACCTCTAGAGATTCAGTACAATTTTCCTCACTATCCCCAGCCAGGGGCACATTAATCATTATGTTAAGTAACCGTTTCATAAGATCCATCCAGATTGAACTTCCTGTGTCTCGTTATAATTCTGCAGAAGTCTGCCTGAAGAGCATGTCCTTCCTGCTCCAGACACCTTCAACATTCCACACAACTTGAGGCTTGGGTTGCCAACTTATTTTTCACACTGTGTCCTTGTATTCTTAACAGCTGTCTGCCATACAGAATTATAGAAGCTGAAATTTGTTTCCTGGCATGGAAATGACAAACTACATGTGCTAAATTTCTGTGTGACAGGCAGCTATTAGAGAGACAGGACAGCGAGCCTTCCAGAAAAGACATAGTGTTCCTGTTTCCAGGTATGAAGGAAATGTATTTTATACTAACAGCCTGCTAAGCATGCGGATTGCAAAAATCCTCCCAAGAGCTTTTGTGGAGGCTTTCCCACGAAATGATTTCTGTGGTGAGTATCAACCGAGGTGCTGGTTTGTGTTTTGTCCGGTAGTGAGCAGATGATGTTCTTTGATGTTTCACCAAGACCTGGATAGAAAGAGACACCATCCAGTTTTTCTCTTTCCATTGTCTTAGCTGTAGTGGCTGAGACAATGGAAAAGAAATGTTAAATGTACAGCCTTGTACCTAGGGTTGCCACTTAACTATGCCCACAAGAGAGAAAATGGCTCACGAAAGGGCGAAAGAGGACATGGAGGTACATACTATGCGTGTACATGGATGCAGCCTCAAAACGACCTCATACAATTTGAGTATTTCTCCTGGAGCTCGCTGTGTGCTCACTCAGCCTGCTGTTCAGCAGCTAACTAATGCTGCCTTCTACCTGGATTGTTTTAAATTCCTGCTTTAGCGTACACTGTGATTGTGTTCATGAGCAGTATAAAGTAAATACAACTCATGAGCCCCTGCTTTCCTTTAATCCAGGCTTGGACTGGCCAGGCTTTTGAACAGATGACTCCTTCAGCAGAAGCCTGTCTTCTGATATTCTTCTTCAAGCGGCGCACGTGGCCACCTAGCTCCATGTCACGTCATTCCTCTGCGAACCGAAGGAGAGTTCTGCTCTCTGAAGGGCCCCTTCCATAAATACATTTCTTCCTTCATGACTTCAATGGCTTCTGTCTATGGATAAAGACCCATGAATGCAACCTGTTGTAGTCAAGCTCACTGATGGAAAGGAAACCATAGCTGTCCCATTGAAACGGTAGTATGTTTGGTTAGGCGAATGGAGGGGGCATTCTTGGATTTCCCTCATGTGGTCCCTTAATGGGTTTTGTGCAGAACTCCTCATCTTTGGAAATGATTTTAGGCCATAACAGCTATTCACAACCTGATGCCCTTCAGATGGCTTGGATTTCAGCTCCCACCAGCCCCAGACACTGTGGCCAATGATCAGAAATGATGGGGATGGGAGCTGTCTAACATATTGGCAGGGCACCAGATTCTGGAAGGTTGGGCCATAATGTCTACCAACTCTACTTGGTAGAGTTGGCAGAAGAGGTGAGGCAACTAACACTAGCGTAGTTTAGCTTGAAGCTTGTACTCCAGTCAGTAGGCCTTATAATAAGCCTTTCAACCTCTGCATGGGGAAAACACTGCAGAAAAGCCAGGAAAACAAATTATTGGTGGTTGGGAGAAAGGGAGTGGAGCCAGGGAAAGGTGGTGTGATCCTTTGGGGAACACCTGGAGGGCCAGCTTTGGTCTTGTTCCTGAGGTTCTGTACCTCTGCTTTAAGCCTTTAATGGTTTGGTACCAGGTTGCATGAAGAATCTTCTCCTTCAGGTCCTTCCAAGGCACTTCTAAGATCAGCTGGCATTCTTCTCCAGGTGGCCCCATCAGATGGGCAGCTACTGAAGAGGGAGCTTTTTCAGTGGTGGAATCCCAGCTATGGAATTACTTTGCTAGAGAGGCCTAGGTTATGGTCATTTTGGTGCCAGGTGAAGACTTCCACATTTTCCTAAACTTTTCATAGTTTTAGCATGCCTTAAGTTCTTTCCACTTTTGTTTCTCTTGCTGGTTTTATACTGCCCTTTTAACTTTTTAAGGTTTTGTCCATATTTGTTTATTTTAAAAATATTTAATGGCTTTAATGTTCGTGAACCACAAATATATTTTTGTCATCTATGGGTGATCTAGAAAGGTTATTAGTGAATAAATAAGAAACATTCTGCCTCTTATATTCCAAACGAGTACCAACTGTTTCAGGAGAGCTCTGATGAATATAGGTCAACTGCATGACAAGATGTGGGTTGGTTTAAATAGCTGTCCTTGAAAAAATAAGGAAAAATGCTTAAATATCCAACTGGGTGGCAGATGGCACATGCCTGAGAGAACCCTTGTCAAGTTTGGCCTGGTTTCCTGACTTTAGAAAAATACCTTTTCAAGCCACTAGGAATATGCTGATATTTTCTATATAAAGACTGATAAGCACTTCCCCCACCTGCCTTCATGCTTACCTCAAAAAATAAGACTGTTATGGTCAGTGAGAACATTGCAAATGAAGAACAGGATTAACATATGAAGAATATTTCACAATAAAAATGTTTTGAAGCTATATGTTGGTCCAGGAATAACAAGTTTACATTTATTGGCTGCATACATTTTTTTTTTCTATTTCACTTACCTAGTTTAGGAATGTTTGGTCTCTAGATGGAGCTGTAGCACCTCAGCAATATTCATGAGGCCAAATATTTATTGTTAGTATTGATTGCCATCTCCCTCCCTCTAGTTTCTCCATCCAAAGATCTTTAGAGCTATCTTTTAGCTCATCTTTCATACCCATAGACAATATTTTCTTGTTTCCTCTTAGATTTCCTTTTGTATCCCTTTCTGAACAACCTTACATAGGAAGTACTTTCCTAATATGTCTGTTTAGCATAAGGTATATAAAGGGATATTTAAAATAGTTAGATATGGGAGTGATCTGTCCAGTTGAAAACAGGGAACAGTGTCTTTGTTATGAAAGGGATATTTTTGGTAGGTGCATCATCCAATGCACAGCTTAGAAAAGCTACATCTCCTGAAATTCTTTTTTCCATACTGCTCATAAAAACACAAGAATGCTTGACTTCTTTTGCATCCAGTTCCCCTATGGCATGGGCGGGCAATAAGCAAATAGGTTAAATTTGGCCACTGTAGCTACGAATGTCTAAAAGAACCAACGCTACCTCCACTGGGGCAAACCACTGATTTAGGAGAAGATGAAGGGAGGATCGCTGGATCTCTTTGGGTCACTGCTATGGGCCTTATTTATTTATTCAGAAGATTTTGGCTTGATATAATAAAAACATGTCAAATAAATTGCTCTTTAGAAAAGTGTACTGCAACTTCTAATTGAGGAAGACAGGAGTTCAACAACCTGTTCTAGGCTGTTTTAATGGATAGTTGTAAACCATAGCTTTGGATATTCAGTAATACAGAAGTCAAACAAACAAAGAAGTCTATAGTACTAACGTTGGAAACTTGAACCCCCATTCAGTTCTACACATTACACAATAGCCATGTTATAAGTTCCCCGACTGGGTTTGCATGACCCAACAGGCTTCTGTGTTTTTTGTTTTAATTTTGGCCATTGTTGGTTTGTTGTGTTGTCTGAACTCCATCATGGTATCAGCATGGTAGGCTAGAAACCATGAACCAGCGCAACATTCTGTTCAATGATTCCTTGGTGCCACAATGGCTTGTTGTGGCATCCCACTGTTAAACATACCCTGTTGTGGCATAAAGGCCAGAGCTGTTTAGTGAGCATTAGCACTGCTGTTCTTGCCAAATGGCTAGCCAGAGAGTGCCACTACCAGCTGCCCCTTTCTGCAGCTCTCAGAGGTGTCCCTGTTCCATCAACCTCCTGCCCTAAAGATCTCCTCTGGGGCAGGAATGGGCAATCGGCTGGGTGGCACGGCAGAAAGGAGCAGAACCTGTGTGGGAGGCTTCTCATGGCAGAAGTGAGTGGCCTGCTGCTTTCCACAGATGATTCTCTCCCACCCCCTTTTGCCTGAGCATGGATCAGGCACCCCTTCTGCCCCAGAGGTCTCTTGATGGGCTGCCTGATCCGCTCCCTCATCTTCTCTGGTGTGCTTTGGGTCATGAGCCCTGATGGTACTGCACAGACTTCTTGACCACTGCGGTGAGACGAACTCGTCTCGCAAGAAAGGAGCCTCGTTTCTCACTGTAGTGCCTGCTGGGATATTGCCTGGAGGATCGAGAGGGAAGAAGATGGCAGGAAAGAGGGTACTTACCACCATGTGCCCAGTAGCTTGAAGAAAAACAAAACTGTGTTAACTCTGCAGGGTTGCTTGCCTTGATGTGTGGACCTAGTCATTATCTCCTGTTACCGCCTTCTTGGCTTACTACTGGAAGAATCATCCGGGTAAGAAAGGAAGACCATAAGAAGACCTAGCCCAACATCAGTTTGCACAGTGGCCAGCCAGATGGGAAGCCTTACAAGAAGAAAGGACATCTGTGCAGACTCATCTCCCAAGAACTGGTATGTCCACTTTCCCTGCACCCACCTCTCTGAAATGTGCCTATTCTGTGACATACTATGATTTGTTGGCTGAATAGTAGTGTATGGTTTTCTAGCTCCATAATGAAAGCCAAAGTTTGTGGCTTAGGAATGGACTCCAAATCCCACCCCATTGCAAGCCCACTATGTATTTACTCTGGGCTAGCATGTGTGGTCATTGCTAATCCTGATTCAAACAAACCTTGGCCACTCCTACACTCCTTTCAGGACCTGTATTTAATCTCAGGTTTAATGTTATAGCTGATTCTCAGTGTTAAGCCCTGATTAATTCTAAACCTTGCATCAGGAAATGAGGCTTGATGGCCTCTTAGGTACTCTTCAGCTCCCCGAGATGCGGCTGTGGTGACATCTCCCCATTTTTCTCCCAGATGTATTCTATTGCTTAATATATGGATGTTTGGAGAGATTGAAATGGAGAGAGCTATACAAGAGAGGAGCTTTGTAGTAAGGAATGTTGACATTTGTTGGCTAAAGAGAAATGAAGTTTCTGTGACAGCCCATTTATTAGTCTTCGGTTAGGAAGTATAATAATCACCTGTAAGGGAAAGTCAGGATTCAGTTCACGAGCGCTGCCTGCAGCAAAAAGATGGCAAAGTAAAAATATCCATCAAATCACTTTTATTCATTTTTGCAATCATGTCTTATCCACAGACTCCTCATCTGATTCCTATCAGGGCTTAAACAGCCAAAAAAGAAAAAAAGAGATCAATATGTTCAACTTTTTGTCCTCATTTGTATATTTTATTAAAGGAGAAAGAGTGTAAGAATGAGGAAAAGTGGGAAAGAAAGAAGAGTGTCCCTAAATGAGGTTATCTTCACAGGTTTGCAGTGCAGTTATTGCCAACTTGTTTGTTTCTTCATTTTCCTTTTTCATCACCCGACTGCCCCTTCCCTGGCATTATCGTGTAGCCAGCCACAGTTGACCGGGGACCATTGGCCTGGTTCCCATTGCATGAGAGTGACTCATAACCCATAGGACTTGTTCACTACTCCCGAGTGTGCTGGGCGTGTGGCACCCAGTTGCCCTGTTCGCACTGGGCTTGTTGTGATGCGGGCAGCTCACCCCAAACTCATGAGCTGTTCTACGTTTGCTGGGTGGTATGTTAAGCACCCCAACCACCCACCCTCTCTGGGGCTGGACATCCCAGGAAGCTCCGCCTGGCGAGGGTAATTGGGTAAACCAAGAAGCATATGGCCAATGCATTTGGGGGCTCTTACCAAGCTGCAGGGATTATAAACCCCCTGCTGTGCAAACTGGCCCAATGCAGGATGCCTTTGTTCACCACATGACCTCTGGGTGGGATTAAGACTACCAGGGAAATCCAAGGAAGCAGCAGCAGCAACTCCAGGACGGCGACACCAGGAAAATTACAGCCATAATGAACAACGGGGAATAACAGTGTTGAGCAAGATGGACCCAACCATGCTCTTCACAGCTCTAGAAGAAAGCAAAAATACTATTATTTCCATTCCATGAAATGAGTTTGCTGTTCTTTTCAGACAGTCTCATTGAGCTCAGTGCAATGTCAATGAATGGAACTGAGCACCTGATTGGAGTTTCATTCAGGGTTAGGGCTGCTTCCCACACGAGATTTTCTCAACCTGGCTGTTCTCAGGAAAACAGGGTCTGCACAGTGCATCCCCGAATGTTGCTTCTGCCTGAGGCAGCCCCTTCCTCAGCCTTGCAGGATGGAAGATAGTAATGTTGATCTAGTTTACAAGGTTATTGTAAGAACCACAAATGGGCCCCAACTATATGTTAGGCAGAAGATGTAGCACATAACCACCTGTCTTTTTTTTAATTGTTCAGAAGCAAGCAAATGGACCCTGATCCAGGTTAGTTCTACACACAGGAAGAGGAAAGGTTGAAAGCTTCCCTCTGTTCTCCAGCACAGCATTTTAAAAAGCAAAAACAAATCCTTCAACTGACAATGAAGTTTTACTTTAAAAAACCCCATCTGGGGAAGATAATATGAGGAGGGGAGGTGGCGATACAGAGGTCTCAGGCTTTACTCCTTATATGTGGTGGTCCTGCTCTTGGATCAAGGGTCCCGTGTACTTACTTGTAAGTAACTCAAAAGCAAGTGGGCAGCTAACTGGGATATCTTCACAATAATACGTACAGTATCTTGGTCCTGGTTCTAGTTCTAATCCTTATAACAACCATAAAAAGTAAGTCAGTATTATCATCCCGTGTATGCATAATGTGTGGTCTTGTCCATAGATAATGCATGTGAAGTGCTTGAATAATGGAATGCTTTATAAAGTTGAATAATAATAATAATAATAATAATAATAATAGATTTTTTTAATGGGATGGTTCTGCATGCATCTATTTTTCCATGCATACATGTTTGGGGGAATGTGCTGCCCATTTGACTCATCAGTGTGCATATGAACAGAAAAGAAGCTCAGGTATTGTCTTTATTTTGATGTACATGCATCTCCCACTCTGTCTCTGCCTTACGCCTGCTACTGAGATTTCATATTTTGGTATGTAATGGTAAACCCAAAGAGTTGTTCCTCTTTGTGTTGACAATGCTGTCCTTTGACTACTACATCTTTTGCTACTAGGGTTCTAGCTCATGTGGACAATTTCATGTGTACAGCCGTACAGCTGGAAGCCCCTTCTGGTTATGTCCTTGCTGTGTGTTATGTTTGTGGCCTCACCCAGCTTGCATGTTCAGATTGTCATTATAAGCCATCAAATCATCCCTGACTTATGGCAACCTTATGAATGGGTGCCCTTCAAAATGTCCTGCTTGGACATCCCTGCCCAGCAATTGTAAATTCAAGGTTGTGGCTTCCTTTATGGAGTTGCTCCATCTCATAGCTGGTCTTTCTTCTTCTGCCTTCAACTTCTCCTAGCAGGATTGCCCAACCATCAGCAGAACACTCAAACTGTCCTTTATTTTCCCTTGTTGGTATCCATCTAATTTACCCTCATGTTGCAGTGCTGGACCTGATGTGGTGACATCTCAGACCTGTTAAAAAAGAAACCATATGGCTCACCCCTGCCAATTAGCATTGTGACATCTTCAAGAAAATCATGTGGCTCACTCAGATTAAATAGTAGTGAGAGCAAATGAAGCTGAGACCACAAAGAGAAAGAAGAAGGGAGGAAAAGGTGTGGAGAAGCAGTGGTAAAATCAAAGGGGGTGAAACACTGTAGAAACAATTGCTTTGTTCAGGCATGCTGATTCTGTGCAGAGTAGATGGGCACCAACCCCTGTCCTATCTATCATGTTTGTTTCTGGAATTTGTGGGCAGAAGGTTTGACCCAGGAATAACCCACACGTTTTACGGTCTTACAGCCTAAGGTCTCAGAGCATTTTATCTGGCCATGCCACTATGTACAGAGTTTAACATTTTCAGCTACCCTCAAAATGGAATGACCTGAGTAATATTTCCCAGAAATCTCAAGAAAACTCATCATGATGGCTATTACAGGATGGTAATAGCATGGTAAAGCATGGCAGGAGTAATAAAATGGCTCATTTGATTATTATCTTATGTGGTTACAATCTCAGCAGATTGCTTTTTTTCTTATCTTTCCAGAAAACTTTTGGGTTTGTAAGTCCAAGGTGTTCAACTAGTTCTCGATGAACTCTCTGATGATCTCACATATTTAATAACATGATGGATACCAAGAATATTCCATCTACTTCCCCCATCTTTTTCCCTGATAAGAAAATGGCCCAGGCCACTGTAGAGTTCTTTTAATGAGGCAGAAAGGAAGTGTGACCATATTATCAATGTGAGGTTTTGAACCAGTGTCCTTTGTGTCAAGCCATGCAGGAAAATTGAAATGGAGATTAAATTTTTGGAAGGATTGCCAATAATCCTGCATGCTGCATCCCCAGGTTTATTGGAGGCAGGAAAGAGGGTCATGGAGAATATTCCCACCCCTTCTCCAAGAACCAAGGCCCTGATCCACTACAGAATTGCATCTGCAGAGTGGCCACCTTTTCTTTGCTTCAGTTCCTATGCCTTGTGGATGAGACTGTCATGAAGAAATAATAGCACTGACCTTTATCAGTTCCTAATTGTTCTGAGTTGTCCCTATTCCAGGAGTACTTTTCAAAGAAAATGGGAAATGCTTTTTAAAAAAATTGTTTGTGGTATGTGTAGATTTTTATATTATTGTAAATTCCAGGGGAATGGGTTAAAAAGTCCTTGCTGTGGTCCACATCTTTAGAGCTGTAAAGTCCTAGACCCCCCTCAAAACAAATAGAGGGGAAAATATGGCAGGGGAAAATATTTTTCCATTTTTTCTCCAGGAATTTTTGGGAGATCAAGAGAAATGGCACTTCCCTAAATTCTTCCAGTTCCTCACCTCAGTTTCCCACCTCCCCATTTCAAATAGCCTTTGCATCTCTAGTGTCCATGTTCAGTGCTCATGGTAAGACCCATTTGCACTAAAGAACACATGTGCTATACCTTTCCAGTGCCTCTGAGCTGAAGCCATAAGTGGTGTTAGAAACTTAGATTCCTCCTTTTCCCAAGCAATTTTGGACACCCCCAAGCATTAACTATGACAGAAGCCCTATTCAGTCTTTTAAAAAACTGCACAGTTTTTACACATGAGGAACAGCTGGATGAAGCACCCTGGCTCCACCCCTCCCTCTTACACCTCTTGTCACCCTCTACATGGAGAAGGTGACTGTCAGTCATGAAGAGCCTTCTCTATCATGGCAGAGGATGCAGAGCAGCAGCCTAAACTTATCTATTCTGGAAGGGGACCTGAGGAATTAAGGCAGACAGTAATGACGAAAGATTAAATTTTCTACCTCACTGACAAACTGAAAGTCAGGAAGCCACCCAGTCCAGATGGTATCCATCCTAGTGTTCTCAAAGAACTCAAATATGAAATTGCTGACCTTTTTTCCAACATACTTGGTAAGTTGTGAATTGTAATCCCCATGACATTCCCATTATAGAGCTACTGGACAGTCCTCCGAGTGCTGTTGGTTCCAGTTTAGAGAGATGAACGTGGACAACAGCCTGACCAGGTAGGTCACTGAGCTCCATACTATGGTGAGATTTCTATTTAAATTATAGTAATTATTTCTAAAGTTGCATCTGTATATATAAATAAGCATATGGAAAAGTTATATACAATTGTGATGCATTTCTTCATTTTCAGCAATTCATAAATATCTTACCTTAAACCTGTCTCCTGTTCTACTGCAGATTTAACATTGCCATCTAAAACTTCCTGCCCAAATCTTTTCATCACTTTTGGAACCCAGCTCCATTTTATAAGTTCCTTCTCTTAAGATTATATATAATGCTGCCTTCACTGAAAACTTCCCACTTCTTTGTTCTAAATGGAGTATGGCTCAGCCCAGGTAATGTCAGCTCAAAACAAATAATATTTGAAATGTATTTATTTTCTCTTTGAGCATATCAGCCTAAAGAAGAATTCTGTGCATCTCCAAAGCTCATTACTGGTGTTAGTTGGTCCTGTCAAAGGAATTGTCTGAGTTGCTGTGTGTTTCTCATTATGTGGGACCAATGAGCCATCTAACACCCTGATAAACCACATGCCGCTTTCTGAAGGCAAAGCACTGCACTCGCTCCCTCTCTCCACCCCAGCAGTGCAATCTTGTCAGTCTCTCCTCTTCTTAATGTCTTAGCTATGGGCCATGTGGACTTCCGAGTTGGCATTTTTCCTCCGGCCTGTTCCGTGGACAGCCACGCTTTTTGTTGCTTCATTAACAAATAAAATCACACTTTCCCCTTGACAAGGAAGCAAGACATTACATTCAGATGTTTGCAGTGTTGAGAGCAATGAACAACATGTTTCAAAATCTTAATGGGAGCTGTGCCATATTTCCCGGGATCATTAATTCCTTATCTGGCCTGTGCATGCCTGCTAACCAGAGCCTTTTGTTTACTTCATATTCATCAATCCCGGTCTCTCTTGCACTCTCACTATGCAGATTAAAAATACTCAGTGTATTCAAATCCAGAGAAAATGGTCTTTTTTAAAAAGTTTCGGAAACAGCAAACAAGAATAGCTCTTTGTGTCATTGTTGTTTTTTTAATATTTTCATAGTTGAGTGTTAGATTCTGACAGATGTCTTATGAATACAAACATCAGGCCACAATTGCCAAGACAGCTGTAACTTTCTTCTCTCAGCACATGCTGAACTGTGCTCAGAAGAGTTCTCTGTTGATGCAGCAAATGTTTTAAAGAATAGGTATGCAGTGGCTGTCAGGGTGTATGCGGAAGGCACTGCATTTTCAGAGAGGGGGGCCCTGGAGAAGCGGTGGGAGAGTGGTCTCCTCATTGCATAACAAGAGGTTTTAGGATCGTCCATGAAGACTCATGCAGTGCTAGTAATAATGCATCTTTTTTGACAGCAATGCACTGGGAAATAGGATATTGTGATCAACACATTTGTGTCAACAACTGAACAGCTGTCCAATTACACTGATGGCATGTTTATCAGATTCACAGAAGGTGTCAATATGGGTAGAATTGCAAGCCTTGTACGAGATAGGCTACAACAGTGCTAAGTAATGCAGTCAACCAAATGTTGCTGGATTACAACTTCCATCAGTTATGTCCAGCACAGCCAATAGTGGAAGATGATGAGAGCTGTAGTCCAACCATATCAGAAGGACCAGGTTGCTCCTAGCACTAGGCTAAATTATTCTAACTTTAACATCTTCAGCAACAAAACCCTCCAGGAACCCTGCAATGAAAAGCCTAGGTTGGCAGGGACATGGTGGATTTCAAAGGATATTTTTTTATTTAAAGTGCGTAAGGAAAGAGCAAGTGAGTAAGACGGGAGATGACTAGCAGCATTTCTGACAAACATTTTGGGGGGTAATAGTGAAGAAAAACATCAATATAATCCAACTATGTTGAGATAAACAGCCATGTGTTATTTTCAGTACTTGAGACGTCAGTTCAGCTGTAGAAGGATTTCATCTGAAGTGCTAGGTTTGGTTTTGGACACTGCTCTTTAAAAAGGAAGTTGATTATTTATTTATTTAAAACATTTCTATGCCACCCCCATCGCAACAAAGCCTCAGGGCGGCTCACAACAAAAACAAACACAAGCATATAAAAATTATACAATAAAAATATTAGTAGGAAGTGGTATCTGATAATGGTAATAAATAAATCTAATAAATGATCTACCAGAAAAAGCACATCAAACAGAAGGAACTGGAGAGGGTGTTGACCTCAAAAAAAAAATTAAAGAGCAAGATTATGATTTTCAAATATATAAACAGACTTCAAGAAAAAGAAAGGGAAAAAAACCTTTTTGATAAGAAGCAATGGATCTAAAGCACAGGTGGGACAGCGAGCTTTTGCTTTTGATACAGGTTTCTGAGTGTGTCTGAAAAACACAGCCAGATGGAGCCTTGTGTGCTCTGAGGTGAATCCCTGTCAGATCCCAGAATTGGTAAGGTGAAAGATCCTAAGTTGGGGTTAATAACCCATTTCGGGGGTTGGTTTTGGAGTAGATTGATTTTTAAGACCGGAATGTCTGTTACTAACTTTCAGGAGTGCAGTTTTAGCAGTTGAACCTGAATGAGAATGCTCAATATAGAATTCCCAGTACAGCAGACAAGAGAAGAAAGGAAAAGGAAAAATGCCACGAGAATGAACTGAATGAAAGCGAAGGAGGTTTTGTCCTGACCGAGAGACCATTTAAAGACTATTCTGAGTGCTTTAGGGCAGTGGTTTTCAACCTTTCCACAGCTGGGGACCGGCAAAAACAGGAAAACTGCCTCAGGGACTGCTGAGGCAGAAACAAAAAGCACCATACACATAATACAGTATGATGTCTATCAGTTTCCGAATACAATACCAAAAAATGAAAATTTTCCAAAACAACCAGATACTGAGCAACCAAAAAAAAAAAAAAAAAAAAAAAGCCAACAAAAGAACAAAATACCAAAACCCCAGCCAGCTCCTATGGAGCCATCTCTCCTGTTCCTTCCTCCCGGTGGCACTGGTGCACTCCCCGCAAACACCATGCCAACTGAGGAAGAGGTGGTGGAACATGGCAGTGCTGTGCCAGTCTGTGGCAAGCAGGATGCAGCCCCTCCATGGACCAGTGGGACATCTCCTGCGGATCAGGGCTGGTCCACAGTCCAGTCGTTGAAAAGCACTGCTTTCGGGTATATTAAACACACCTCTGTGATAAATATGAATCTTCTAACAGCAGCATTTTTTCAAACAGTCTTCCAGTCCTTCGGGGGTGGATGTGAACCTGTCCACTTTCCTTATATTTCAAGTATCTGTGATGCTTTGGAAGACGAGTGCCCAGGTTCAGGGATCTTGCTTAACAGGATGTACTCTGAGAATGTCGACACACAAATGAATCAGCGAGACCCATGTATGTGTGTATGTGTAGAAAGCAGGACCTGCAACCATGTTGGAGAGAGGAATGTTTCCGTTCAGTGTTCCAGTCAGGCAGACATCCTGCTTGAGCATAAAATTTCATTCCCCTTCTCCCTGGTTTTCTATTCTTCCTCTACAAATGCTTGGGTTTTGTAGCCAATGGAGATACTCAGATACTATGGGGATTTTGGACAAGGGTTGTCTCCTAAATTTTTTTCCTGCCTGCCACCCCCACCCCCTTCAGACCTTGGATTTTTCCCAAGCCTGTCAACCTCACCCCCTTGCCTTTAAGTGGCCCTGTTTGGGCTACAGTTCTTTCAGTCCTTCAGTCCAGCTTGTGATGCTGTTAGAATCTTGAACACTATGCTCCATACTTCCAAATTCAGGATAGAATAGCCTTTAAAAAAAACAAGCAAACAGCTTTTAGTGCTCAAGCTTTTCATTTGGGTGCCACAGACCAGGTTAGCCACAGCCCTAGTGTTGTTCCCGTATGTTACGTTTTACTTTTTCCCATATACATGACAGATCCTTCCATAGTAATTCTTGATGAGGTTAGTGAGCTGCAGGGCAAAACTTGTCCTTCATTACATGAAATGGTCTATTCGTCACTAACTAATTTTCAACTCTTCTCCATTTGAAAGGGGGAACACTTTCTACACGCACATCAGCCCAAGATGACAGACATTTCCCAGTGATAAATAGAAATAAGACCATGGATTGCTTTTGAACATTGGCCCAAATTATGGTTAAATCAGCACTTCCGCAGAGCCACCAAGTCTCCACAACGCATTCATTTTGTCTTTTAAAAGCTGATTTTTTCTGGTCCTGATATCCTGCCTCCACTCTGTTTGTTTGCTTTGTGCTGTTATAATGGTGCATTAAATATCCTTCCATTGAGGGATCTGGTCACACTCTTGCCTTTTGGATAGATTACCGGGACATTTATAAAAGAAGTAAGCAATGGTTTAAAATATCCCAACAAACCGATCCTGTCATGAGGCTCTCATCCATCTTCTCTTTCCAATTACTGTCTGTCAGACTGTGTCCCCTCTACTCACCTGATCATACATACCATCAGATGTCCCTGCTCCGCATCTTTCAGACCTGTCTTATTACCTTCCAGTTTAACGAATAAAAATACAAAGATGGCCTTGTAACACATTTATACACTTTTATGCTTTAGTCTTTCTGTTTGTATGTGATAGCCTCAGAGGTATCATCTGGGAGGGAGTAGGAGGACTTTCACCCTCTCGGTTTCAGGTCATATCTAATTATTTCTCAGGAGCACTTGCATCTCTGGTTATTATGAGATATAAAGAAATAACCATAGCTCATGTGCTGTTTTTTGACTATTCAATCCTGAACATACCCAAGAGTAGGCTTTTTAATCTTTCTATGACTCTCTCCCAGAAGCCTAAAATGGTCTCATTGGACAACTTGAGATTTTATTTTGTTCTTACAGACATACTCAGACTTCTACAGGCTTGAGCAGACCCTGATTTTAAGCAAAACCTTCAGGCAAGGCTATTCAATTGTCAAGAATACAGCACATTTGACCCATCCCATCAGAGTAAATGTTGGTAGCTCTAGGCATAGCCCCATACAGAGTACCCCAATAGCCCTCTGAGAGAGGATTTGGCTGACTCAATTTCCCTGAGGGAGGCCACGCTATAGCAGGGTGGAGGGGGCAGCTTTAAGCTTTACTCGGTTCCAGCGACTCCATTGACTGCAAAGCTATGGGCTGGTGAAGTTAATCTGTCACCTAGTGACTGAAGGTAACACTGCAAGCTTCAACCACAAGATACATATTTAAATTAATTAAAATTAATTACTGCATTTTAATAACCAAATAACCTTAAGGTTCATAGCCACAGTGCTTCCTGAGTATGCATGTCAAGTTTAAGGCACTTAGGTGATATTGGCGCTACCCTCTTTTAGTAGTAAAGACACACATCCTCTTTTAGTATGTTAGATAAAGGATAAATCCCGTATTTTTCGCTCTATAAGATGCGCCTGACCATAAGACCCGCCTAGTTTTTAGAGGAGGAAAACAAGAAAAAAAATATTCTGAATCAAATGGGCACATAATCACAGGCACATTCCCCATCACTGCCCCATGGGCTGCACATCTGACAGACGTACTGCACACACATATTCGCTCTGTAAGACGCAGAGACATTTCCCCTTACTTTTGAGGGGGGGAAACTGCATCTTATAGAGCAAAAAATACGGTAGATAGGAGATTCAACCAAAGAAGCCATGTAACACTTTCTTTTTCTCCTACACAGTAGTATGTTGTGTTTCCCATTTACAGTTAAGCCCTTCCCAGTTAATATGCTTACACTGTTAGGATGTTCTCCATCCACCTTTATTCATTTAGCAAAACAATATATAATTCCATCATTACATATGTTCATACCTACATTTCTTCCTCTTGCAAGGAATCCAAGATGTCTTCAATGGTCCTCCTCCCTAGAAATACAATTTGAATCAAACCAATAAAATTAGAAGATCAAATCTTACAAACCTCACAATAGATACTTACATAATCATAAAAAACATATAGCAAAATTCTATCATGATTCTTAGATGCACATTCCAAAACCATTCTAAAAACAGGATAATTTTTTATACATTCATTTGTTTGTGGATCTTGCTGAGTTATTAAACAAGTTATGTCAACTTAATCAATAGAGTTGCTTCCCAAATTTTCTTAATCAATCAGATAGCTGTGGGTTTGCAAAGAATTCCAATAAGAGAAAATGCAAATTTTGATGCTCTCAGTATGCTATTAACGAAATATCTCTAGCTTAATTTACCATTGTTAATTTTTAAATTGTCTTTTAAATTTGCACTAATTACATTTCTCACAATATTATGATGTATGAAGATCCACTCCCCTCCTGTATCTGTTGATTCAAATCTCTATTCCTCTTAATTTTTTACAAGAAAAGGATATATTCAGGTTTTAATAAAAACCTATTAGTTTTACTCACAAAGTTGCAGGTCAAGCAATATGCAATCTATGTTTCAAGCTTTGCTTTCCCCTCTTAGATATGTGTATTCATTCATAAGCGATGTCCTAATAAGACTAATCTGAATTATTGGAACATGGAAGACCTAACATTGTCCATTTGGTTAATCACTTATTCAAATGAAATTACAAGTTTGTCTCCCAATATTATTTAATACTAAACACATCACTGTCTCCATGTTCATATAAGTCTGCTGTATTGTTCTGAATAAATTGTTTGTTCATTATATATAAAGAACCCATTGTATATATCACAAAAAACTTAAATTATAAAAAATAACAAAATCAGCAAAAAAGATCTCTTATTTAAGAGATTTCTGAAGTTCTGGAGGAGGGAGAGGAGAGGCGATCTACCAGCTCCAAATGCTTCTCTGTTGTTGACAAAGTGATCAAGCCAGTTTGCCCAGTGGCCCATTCAGTGAAAATATCTAAACTGGACGATGGAGAGCCACAAAAGCTTCTTCTGTTCATCCCACTTTATCATGCTCTTGATGGTGGGTGGGATTGATGAATGAGATCAGAGCCTTCCATCTTCTGAGTGTCTATCCAAATGGATTGCACTGTTTAGTATTGATTCTTTTATGCTTACAGTTTAAAAAGTCACTAAAACATCTCTTGGTTTATTTATTCTATTTGTAACTCTTGCCCCTGTTCAAATCTTAGATTTATGAGGTGGGTGGGTGGGCTTAACAGTCAGTTCTCTTGTGATGAGAGAGTATAAATGGTGCATCTCTGAGCAAAGACAGAGTACTTGCCTTTCTCCACTGAGTAACAACAACCTAGAAAGGGGAGAAAAAACTCTGTTCAGTGTGTGCACATTCTATTTCATTTTATTACAAAAGAACTTTCACACTTAAAACTGCTTCATAAATTGGATGGGCAGAATTGATCTGGCAAACAAGTGAAATGCAGGAGAAACTGAAACGGATCACCATGTCCATCTAGGGATTTGGATGTTTAGTTCTTAAAAGTCCAGGATGGAATTCCTGCATATTTAACAATGATAACACTGAATTAGAGTTGCCACTTCTTCTTTTGGACAGGTTCCTCATCTTTAACAGCGATACTGGCAGGAAGGTACAACGCGGTCCTTCCCATGTTGGCAGTAGCCATGGACTTTTAGGAGGTATGTCTGGTTGGCCGAATCTGTCAGATCTGTTTTGTCCTTAAAACTCTGAAGTTCATTCTATCCCCTCAGCATCTTTCCTAAGGCTCTGTTTTTATGTGTTGGGACTGAGGTTTTGCAGTATGGAGCCCCCTTGCATTGGGTAGATTCCCCCCCCCCCCCCCGCTTTATAACTCTGATTGTCAAGGGCTCATGATTACACAGGGATTACTTGCCTGCCTTGTGGATCACCCCATGGGTTGGTTGATGCAGCAAGTGCGTGTGTGATGTTCTCCTTGGCCTGCTTCTGAGTAGATACTGAAGAATACACCTCTTCTCCCTTCTTCCTGCTGGTGCAAATGCTGGAGGAACAGGCCCAGGTGAACACGGTTCCCTCACTCTCCTAGCTGCAGCCACGGGGTGGAGACAAGCCAGAGTCTGCTGTGTTCTTGTGGCACCACCATGCATGGCCTCCTGAAGCCCCAAGAGGGGCTGCCATGCATTGGTAGGGGAGCTGAGGACTGCGCTCTGCAAGGGTCAGCTGGCATGTCATGGGAGGCTGTCTGTGCAGCTCAGTGGGTGCCCCTTGGTCTGGGTGGCAGCAGGGATTGTTCCCCAGGGGTCTGGATAACACAACAAGCCACAGATCCCTACAACAGCAGGATGGCTGCAGTCATAAGCCAAATGTAAGCCACCTTGACAACTCCATCCCGGGCTCAGGCTTCAAAACCATGGTGGCTTAGCGTGTCGTGTGCCACAGAGTGTAAGCTTCTGACTGTTTTGACCCTCTTCCTGGATGGCTGGATGTACCAAATTCCTAGCAGTCACCAGTTCTGCTGCAATACTTTAACTCAGGGGTAGGCAACCAGCTGCTTTCTAGATGCTTTGGACTATAACTCCCATAATCCCTGGCCATTGGCTATGCTGGCAGGGAATGGTATTGTTTATGGTCCCAAACAACTGGAAGGCACCAGATTTTCCCCTTCTAACTACTGTAAAATGTTTATGTGTCAATATTGGCACCAGAACCATAAACTCCCAGTTCAGAATGGGCTTGTAGGCCAGGGCCATTTTGGTGAGGCTCAAATTCAGGAAGAAGGATGTAGTATCCTGGGCTAGCCTGTGTGAGAGAAGAGTGGATGGTGGGATTCTTGCAGAGAAGAGGTTGGCATTTCCCCACTTAGAGGCATTAGGCAAAAGAACCCTGCAAAGAGTTTTTTGACCCCATTGTCCTGAGACACCTGGAAATTGTCTCATCTACAGTGCCTAGCGAACACAGACACAGACAAAAGGACTCACCTCTTACCCGGGGGAACAATAGTTAAGGTCCTCAAGAAGTCATCAGGTATCCCTTCCTGCAATTAGCATAAGCCTGGGTGGGAAATTCATCTCTCCCACAAGCTACTGAAAAAAATGGTATAAATATCAGAAAGAGCTCTCTCAGCCCTCCCCTGCAAGCTCTACCTCAAGTAATGCCTCCTGTCCTCACTTTTTCTGGTCTGCTCTCTATGTTAGGTAGGGAGCTTTTTCTGTCTTCAGAAATATAGGGTAAGATTGGGATATAATGGGAATATTTGCTGTCTGGACCACCTGGAACTAAAGGTTGTGCCTGCTCTATATTTTTCTGATGAATAAACCATCCTATTCCTTTCAAAGTGTTGTGTATGTTTATTTGAATGCAAAACCAAAGCTTGATCTCTCTGGCCATGCGCATGGAAACCACAGCAAAAGAACCTAAACATTTTAAAGGCACTCTGGAGGAGAGGCACCTCCTTTCGAGGTGTATTGCCCCGAAGATTACCAGGTGTGACCCTACTACACCACAGTGGATCTGAGAAGAGAGATGGAGGAAGGCAACACTGGTACATGGCAAGAGTTCCCTGGGAGTTGCAGATTGCACCCCTACTATCCGTACCCCAATATATGCAGCGAGCTGTTCTTCCATGCAGCCACCACCAGTGACAAGAAGGAAACTGGAAAGTTTCAGGGGAAGATCCTAAAAATGTATTTTTCTAAAGCTAAAGAAATTGTTTTAGATGCCTCCTATAAAAAGTGTGCTAATGTGCATGAAGCTCAATATAAAGATTAATCTTGAGGCACACTTTATCTCAATCATAAAAATAAGCCAATGTAGATGGCTTGCTCCACACACTGAAAAGAAAGTGAGAATGAGGGAGGCCAAAAGAAAGAGAAATTAAGTTCTAAAGTAGTCCTGGTACCACCAATCTGCATTACTGTGGTATGAGCGAGGATTCACATTGGATATTCATTGCATTCAATAAAGAAATCAATATGCCAGAAGGGAGAAAATACATATTTCATTGGAGACTGAATTTTCTAAATGATATTTCCGATCTTGTCAAGCTTCTTGTTTGCAGCGGGGGGAGACGTTTGACATCAGGAGTGAGTAATAGCCCCTGTTATTGACCTCTGGTATCAAATGAGTTGAGCATTGAAACTTATTGAATCATTAGGAGAATGTACTTGGAAAACACAATGAAAGGCTAGGTATGTGTATTCAGCAAGACTATGGCATCTCGGTGAGTCCATTTTTTATTCCCCCCACTTTTAAAGCCCCTGTCCTAATTATTGAAACATGACTGGTGCCAACTCTGTCTAGCCCTGCTCTTAAGAGTGTTACTGAAAGCCATTCATGTAAAAAGATGGAAATGTCTGTTCATTTCCCAAACGAATTTGAGTTGGAGGGGGAAATAAGGACCCTCCCCTCCTGCAGGAGGTATTATCAAAGCCTGCTCCTGAGACTAGGTTTCACTTAGCCTCAAGCGAGGGGCAGTAACAGCAGTGAGAAGAGACTGTGGAAGGTGAAGTCTGTTTCCCATCCTTCCTTCCTCTGTTCCCATCATCCTGATACCTTCTGCCTCAGGCTGAGACTCAGGGAGGGTGGTTTCGTATGGGCCTTTCAGACTTCTTCTGTCCCAAAGCTTTGTCCTGCACAGTTTCCCACCTGAATGAACCAGCTGTCAGTGGCTAAATCGTACCATTGGTTCAGGTTCTTCAGTGCATCAGTAAAGGCAAATAATCTTCCCTGAAAGCTAGGCTTGCTTACCGCTAATTTCCCACTGTGATGTACAGTCACAGAAGAGCATTGTGGATCCTCTAGGTCAAGCTGCCATTTCTTTCAGAGCCCCAGGAAGTGCTCAGAGATACGGCCAGTGTGAACGGATTGTGCAGGCTAGAACATTTCCCAGATTTCTTTGCGAGACTCATAGCAGATACGCTGTGATTTTTCCAACAGTGAACTACAGAAAGAGTTTCCTCAAGTCCGAAAGTTTTACAGCAGCACAGTAAGGGTTAACTAGCTTCAAGGGACTCCTTCCTCACTCCCTTTCAACCCCCACATCGACCTCATACAGGAAACTGGGAAACAGCTCTGGTTGGCCACATCAAATCATGAAGGCAAGACTGGAGTGGCGATGAAGAAGCCCTTCTATCGTGCTCATTAGGGGGAAGGCCAGGGACAGAAAGCAGCAGTACAGAGTAGATAACATGAAGAAAACTGGGACAGATGTGTGGAAAGTAGTATTTTACCAAGAGAATCAGTAATGCTGGAGGGTATACTTTAAGGCAAGAAGGGATTTTACAATATCTTAATCTGGCCTCTCATATAACAAATGTTTATATCTCTATTTGAAATGTGCCTAAGGCTTGCTAGCTCACACAGTATAGATTGCAGAACAATCCTTTGATTTTTGAAACCACAATGCACAATGTACACTGCACAATGCACAAGGTACACAGCACATTGCCCTTGGAGTGGGGACCCACGGGTCCAGGGATACTTCTAATGCATTCCTATCTCTAAAACTGTTGCCAGGATACATTTGGGACTTGTGCAAACGAGAAGTGGCACAGAAATATTTCTGACAAAAATGAATCTGTTATTATGCTAGTAATCTGCTCGACGGGTAAATGAAATGGTAGGTATGAAAGAGCTGGGAAGGTGGGAGGTTGGCAGAAATCTGCCATGGGAACCTATTATGTGGCTCCCAAAGTAAATGTATCAGTATGTTGCGACTTTTATTTTTTCATTATTTCTTATATGCATTCTTAACGTCTCTCGCTGAGCTTCAAAGGCCTACTTCACATGTGTCTCAAGGAGCATATAGTTTAGTGAACTAGCTCAGTTGGTTGAAGTGTTGCGTATTGCTAATAATACTAAGACCATGAAGTCCCGGGGATTGCGATTCCTCTGCAGTTGCGGAAAGACTGACTTTTCAGGCAACCTATGGGATTGCGACAGTGCCTTGTTCAATGGTGTGGCTAACCAGAAGTAATTTTTGTTATCCCTAGAAGGATCCCAGGTGGATCTCAACTTGGCAATCTGGTCCTCAGTCAAACCCCAACAGAAGAAACAAAAGTCCCCACTGCTCCAGGACACCGACTTTCTTCATGCTGTGACTCTGCAAAGTCTCCACAGAACTGAAATGGAAATCTAGAGGATTTTATAGTTACTGGAACATGAGACATGAATTTCCATTGTGCATTTTCCCCTATGTATTGAAGTCTCCTTCTATAGAATCTGTAATGGTCATTTTTGTCTCTGTAATGAAATATATTCCTGTACTGAATGTAGAAAGTAAATGTGTTATGTATGTATATTTGGCCTTTGTCTTGGTTGGATTACTTTTGAACAGACCCATATTGCATTTTGGAATTGGATCCACTGACCCAACAGAAAATCGTTTTTAATTTTCAACAGAAATCAATGCCAGAAATCATTATCCAAATTTCTAAAAGAAAGATGTTAACTTGACCCTACCCTTTGACAACAGTTTGCACTAAAATGATAGGACTTCATTAAGAGAATTGTTGGCTTGGGCTGTTTGTCTTCATTCTTTGGCAGCCCTGGCATAAATATTTAATTTAATCTGTGCTCCAATTTTTTATAAAGTCTCTATCAAATTCAGTGGTATCTGCCCACCGTGATGTTTTATACTGCTCTGTGCTATTCTGCACAAAGCAACTGCAGATGAAAGCCAACTGCTTGTTGATGGCCAAACAGTTAACTCTTTGTAGGGCTTGTACCTCCGTTTGTACTCCTGGGAAAGGTGCCCAGGAAAATAGATGCCAACACGAACAGGTGTTATTTTGGCTACAGTAATACCATCTAACCTTTACTTTGCCTGAAATCTGCACAATAAGATTGTTCGTCATTAAAACATTGGGTCGAGTTTTTCCATGGTGTATTGCCAGGCAGCTTCATTCATCCAGCCTAACACACTGACACTCAACCCAGACAAGACTGAGATGTTGTTAATGGGTGGTTCTTCTGACCTGATGGAAGGTGAACTCCTGAAGCCTCTTTGTCATGTTGTCTCGATGGCCCTCAGTGTAGAGAAGATTGGTCACTCCTCACCTAGGGGCCCCTCTGATGCATTCATGCAAACAGGTGTGGCCAGGGAATGTGTTGAAGTCGGGATGGGGCTAGTTGGTGGCCACCCCATTCCTTCTCTGGAGTCGTTGAGTATGTGTGGTTGGGAACGCATGATGGAGGCTTAGATCCATGCTGCACAAAAGCCTCTGAGTGAAACGGGGAGGCGTGTATGGGTCTGGGCAGATAAGAAGCAAGCTTGCTTCTTAATGGCCACAAGCTGATAATCACCAGGAGCAAGCAGCACAATGGAGTATTTCTTCCTCCCATAGAAGTGCATGGTTGTTAGTAGTGTCTATGGGAAAAAAGAAAAGCTTCAATGCAAAATGAGACTGGACTTCCCCTACAGCAATTCTGCAACAAGATGCCACCTGTCACACTGTGAAGGCACACACAGCCACGTTGTACCTTCCTTGTGATTTACAAGTCCACTGTCAGTATATATTTTAGCAGCCATAATAGGCATTTTCAGGTATAATGACTACAAGCTGCCCCAAAACATTTTTAGTATGTTTAATATGGGACTGTCATGATCTGTTTACTAAATCTCCCTGCCCTGGAACACACAACTGCAGAGGAAATAAATAGAAAGCATATCAGGAAAGGAACAATTTCATTTCTTTCAAAATACCATATTTTTCGCTCTATAAGATGCATTTCCCCCCCCCCCCTCAAAAGTAAGGGGAAATGTCTGTGTGTCTTGTAGAGCGAATGTGTGTGTGCCCAACGCCCGGGACACTGCTGGCCCGCCTGCACCACGTGGCCCCACCTGGCCGGCACATGCTCAGTGCGTGCTGCTCCACCTCCCCCTCCAGCGCAGGTGAGAGCTGTGCCGCTCAGGGGGAGCGGTGCGGAGGAGGAGCCACGGGCTTTAACCCGCCGGCCGCACGGAAAGATGGAGTGCTCACCCCCACCGCCCGGGAAGACCTGCCACGGAGGAGGGAGAGCCGCGGGCTTTAACCCGCCAGCCACATGGAGAGACAGACTGCTCACCCCCACCTCCTGGGAAGACCTGCCGCCGCCACACTGCCCGGAAGACCACTGCCAGCACGCTGCTGGCCTGCCTGCACCACGTGGCACCACCTGGCCGGCACGCGCTTGGCATGCCCTGCTCCGCCCCCCTCCTCCAGCACAGGTGAGAGCTGTTAATCACAGGTTGGTGTGTGTTTTCAAATGGCAACCCGTCTTTTAATGAAGCCCATGGGGAAGTGATGGGGAATGTGCCAGTGATTAGCAGGAAGCTTTCCATGGATGCCTCCTCTAAAAACTAGGTGCGTCTTATAGAGCGAAAAATACGGTATGTATTTTGCCTTTCTGTGCATTAGCACTCTCACAGCAGCATGCGCTAAAATATAGGATGATAAACATATAATGTGCAAGGCAATCTTGAAATCACAGCAACAGCAAACAGTGGCAACAGACCATTTCTATGTTGAGTTAGCTAAAGAATGCGTGCTGAGCAAGTGTTAACTGATGCTTGTGCAATGATCAGATAAACAGTTCCTCCACTCGACAGGTGGGGCTTCAAAGAAGACCTTGGGAAATATGGAAAGGTGCACCGATAGAGCCCTACAGGGCTAACGGCCGCATCATCTGTTGGAGGGCCTCACCAGCCACAGTCCAGGCAGACAATACACTCTATCTCTGGGGCCTTCCTCTGAATGCCAGTCTCATGGGAGACTTGGAGGGCGGCAGCAAGGGGGTGAACCTTTTCTGTGGTTCTCCCCACATCTTTGGGACAACCTCTCTGTTGCAGCCCACCTGCTGCCAAATTTTCCATATTTTGGCAGCAGGTTGAGCCAGCCCTTTATGTGGAGGCCTTCAAAATCACCTTGGTTACCCAGGGCCCTGAAGGGATTATCCAGGTGGTTCTTTTCCTTTGCAGGGTCCTTCTCCTGTAAGCTATTTTAAATTTATTTCAGCATCATTGTCTTTATGGAGTTTGTATTGTATTTTATCATTCTGTCACACACTGTTGTAAAGAGCCCAGAGAGCTTCAGCGATGGGATGGTACAGAAATGAAATAAATAATAATGCCACAGATTGTGTTGAAGTTTGGGAGTGTGGCTGGGAAGCCACCTCTATGCCAGGAGTCTTTGGCATAGCAAGCCGCAGATAATGGTTTTCAGTCTGATATATTTGCAAAAATCTGGCCTGCAATAATTTTCTCTCATTCTAAAAGTTTGAGATATAGTCCTAAGGTCAGTTGATGGCAATCAGAGCTTTAAGTTACAACATCTTGATGTTGTATATATTTCTGTCTCCATACCTTCGGCTTTGGCTCCATCCCCTTTGCCTTCAGCCCCTGTCAGCACTGAAATGCAACCCCAAGAGCTTCTCTGAAGCTGCATGCATACCACGGGAGTGCACCCAAGTGACACAGGTGATCCCTGGAATATCTCACAATGCCTGGTTCCACGGAAGGGACACCTCTAGCACACAGCTTTCCAGAGCACCCATCCATCCTCTGGCTTGCATCAATGGGACCTTCAGCGAGAGCCAGAGGTAGGCTGAGGACAGCTGCCAGGGGAGGCTGGTGACTAGGGGGGTCCTTACCCACCTAGCTTTTATTTTGAGCTTCATTTATTTGTTTATATAACTGCCCAGTAGCCAAGGTACGTGCTCCCTCTCTATTTCTCTCAGAACTGTCCGTGGTGCTCCAACTGATTTTGGGGGTGGAGCTCAGTCTTCTAGGTAGATCCAACAAACCTCCACATAAACGCTGCACTAAAGACTGCTGAGCAAAGGCAGCAGCTCAAGAGATTCCCACCCATGCTGCTATCTCAGCCCAGCAAATGCTACAGTGGGAAAGTGGCCGGCTGGTCTGCCCAGAGTAGGATGCCCTCCAGGCAGGAGCATGGGCAGAGTACAATTCGCCAGCCCTTGTTCTGCTGTTGTGGCGAGCCACCCTTGTGCTAAGTCAGTCCTCTCCCCTTGCAGCACATGCCAGAAACTGCTATTTGCAAAGCCATAATTTCCAAGCAGTTTCTTTTAATTCCGAGTTGGCAGCTGGGCAGGAACTTGTTCAGGGAATGGGAGTGGGGGCCTGGCACCTTTTAATTCTATGGCTTTACGTTGCTGATCTGCAGTGTATATGTTAACAGGACATATATTTCGCAAAGTAGTCTAAAAACAAAATGCTTGCTAACTCTTGGGCAGAAGCGCTGATTATGACAGGTCTTCAGCGCCAACTTTCGTTAACAAAGAGTTAACTTAAATGGCAGCACACCATCAATATACAAAGCTCCTCCGATGATAATTTCAGTGTGTGTAATGCACACAGGGTAATTCAAAACACATTTTTAGAATGTTTCGGACAATAAATTCCTTCAGCTAGATCAATGGCTCTGCTGTACCAGTGCTTATTTTCAATTTAAAATGAGTTTAGCTTGAAGAAGGATTTTATAGCCTGAAACATCCTCTTCTTTCTTTCTTTCTTTTTAAAAAATCTGTGTGCATATTTTAATAACAAGTTGTTGTCTGCTGCCTCACTGTACAGCTTATTTTTGCACGGGTGGATCAAGGAAAGGCTATTACCGTGCTGTCTGCGTACCTTGTGTGTGCATGTGTGTGATATATCTAAATATCGTCCTCTTCTCTCTGTCTTATTCCATCACAAATGCATTATCACTGTGTTGGGAGGAATCTTAAAGCTGTCATTTAAATCTGCCGGAATGCAAAGAAAACAAACTAGCAGTGCTTTCCTTTTCTTACATGTAGATTTTGTACTTGTGGAGGAGAGAGATTTGTGGAGAGGATGGGATACTTCACTTTTATTTTTGACGAGGAGCAGAATACATCTGCCTAATAGACACTCCTCCTTCTCAGTGAGCCTTGGGGACGTTAATTTTGTGAGGTGGGCAAGGGATATTTTCAACAACCTCATGGAAGTAGAATTGCCTGGATTTGGGGAGCATCTGGGAGCCATGCTATTCAAACTGGTATGAAAGCACTATTCACCTACAAAGCTCACATGGGTCCACAACGTCTTATCTTCCCGGAGAGTAAGGACTGAGACTCTTGTATCTGTGCTTTGGTAACCGCTAGAATGCAATCTACATGGATTCTTCTTGAGGAAAGCTTGGAAACCTGCTGTCTAACTCTTGGCATATGCCCAGATAATAAAGTTTTATTGTTGATATTGACAATAAAATATTTTTGAGCCCTGAAACATTAAGCTTACTTTGATTTTCTAAAGGGATGCCTGACTCTGGGTTACAGATGTTTGGGATACGAACAACTGTGTTTATGAAAGCACAGACAGCCGTAAGCCCTTTATGAATGTCTCTCGCAAGAAGCCGTGAATATCTTTAGGGAACTACGCAATGCATTTGGCAATGTGTCATCAGTGGCCATGTGCTTCCCTAGAGATAGTCATGGCTATCCCTAGAGAGAGATTTTTTAGAGATAGTCACGGCTATCCCTAGGGTACTACACAACGTGTTGGAGACATGTCATCAGTGGCAGCCTAGTTTCCTAGAGATATTCATGGCTTTTTGTTCTGGGTGTCAGCTCAAGTACACCCAAGCCAGTGAGTTTCAGGGCATGTGCAGGATGTGTAGTTCCCCTTTGGTTTTTACGTAGCATTTGAGATTGTAACCAGGCACTCAGCTACTACAAGGCCATTTAAGATGAGAAGAAATAAAATGGCTGTACATTTCTTGAGGCCTACTTCAAGAAAGCAGCTCCAGGGGTACCTCCCCCACTGCCTCCAGCTGAAAAATCAAACCCTGGCTCTCCAGCACCAGGTCCTTCTCCATCAAGATCAGTTAATGTTAGACTTAATGTTACCGCAAGAATTTCCTAAACTGTTTTAATAGCTGTTTATTTTATTTTTTACAATACTCTGTGTTTACACACATACATATAGATTCTGTCTCTCACCCTCTTCAGTACCTGTAGTTACTGAACCATTATCATTATTACAATGCTGTATTGTGTTTAAGATATTTTAGTAAATATGTGTTTCTTAAGTGTTTTATGTTCATAGAAAGGTAAAATATATACATGTATTAGGACAAACATTTGGCTTACTCATGTGATCTGACATACATACAAATTTGACTTAAGGACATTCTCAGGAATGGAACTTGTCCATAACATGTGGTCTAAAACAATGCCACTTTTATTTTTCCATTGCATTCTGGAAAACCTGCAATAGCTCTTGGGAAGTGAGGCCTTCAAATTGCTTAACCTAGAAGCTAAGCTTTTGTCTATTGTTTCTTAAATGCAATTTCACCTGTGTACGATTTTTCAAGGTTCAGTGACACAGACAGATAGTACCAGCTAGATTACTAAAATCATCTGTGGTTCAAGACACCCCTTTTCTTTCTCCTGGTATCCTGTCTGCCCCAGGGTGATCAAGGCAATATCATGGTGCTGAGAAGTCACTTCACAGTTTGTCTGTCAGTTTCTTGAAAGTGCAAAGTATTTTATCCTCTTTCTGGGACTTTATAATCACCTCTCCTGTTTTTTAATTCTTTTTCCTTTCTTATCTTTTTGGTTCAGTCATTCTTCTGTTGTAATTACTTTCACATCTTTGGATCTCCAGGACCTTCATGAGCAATGGATTCCCTCCTTTTTGGCAATATTTGGCCATCCTACCTGGAAAGACCTTGAGAAACACAACCTTACCATGTAGATTTTGGAATGGGTGTTTTTCCTTCCCGTCTCAAGGTTCTATAAGGCAGCACTTAATTTTTTTTCTCTTTCTGCATAAACATGCACAATCCTTTCTGCAGAGTAACTGCAGGTTCCACGAACATTTCACATTAGGAAAAAAAGCCGGGGGTACCTTCCTTCCTCCACCCAAAACAACAACAACAGAAGACCTATTCCTTCCCCTTTTCAGAGTGTCTTCATAAGCAGTGGATGGCAGCCTCTCAGAGAAGTGTTCCTTTCAGCTGAAGCTCCTTTATGTTCCTGCAATCGAACAGAATTATGTTATTGGGAGGAGATAACCATCAGAAAAGGCCTAGGAAGGCACTATCAAAATGCACACACAAATATAGCTGCCATGGAATCTTCAGAGGATCCACACAAGGGAGGTGTGTGGAAGGAAAACGAAGAAGGTCCGTCGTATGGTAAGCTGCCTGTTTGCCTTTGCTCGTCTCCTTCACATAACCGTTCCCTTTAGAAGAATGCACACAGAGAAGTTGGGAAAGGAAAGGGGGGAAATATACCACACATATCTAAATATGTTGTTGAAGAGATAAAAATAACATCACAGCTAAGTGGGTGACCTTCACATGATTTTGAACAGTTGCACGAAAACACTTCGAAGGTGTGTTCCCCAGCCTTTCCTATCATAGCTGTCCCCCCCCCCCCCCGCTTTCTTTTCCACTCACTCTTTCTCTTTGGCATTTGTGCAGCTTTGCCTACCTGGATCTAATCTGTTTTAAGTGGTAAAACAGCAAAGAGAGGAAGTTATTATTTTTGCATGAAAAATATAATGGCAACCATAAAACAGAGGCTGGGGAGGGCTGTGCCTGAGGGTGAGCATCTGGGAATTACCCAATGGGGACAGCTAATCCACGGAATCTTATTATCATCCTTCAAGCTGCAGTTCCAGCCTGACAGGTACTATAGTGCGTTTTGTACCTTCTCCATAAATGACCCTCCCCTCCCTTGGATATTAAATAATCTCTATCTTCTTCAGGTGAACCCAAAGGAAAACTATTGACACAGGCAGAATATCTTTCAGGGTCACATTGCCTTGCCTTGCAGTGTTAGTGGCTCTCAGAGGATAAATACGGTATTTGCAGGACAATACTTCCTTGCGGAGAAATGCTCCAGGTAGCTAGAAGAGCTTCTAGGAAGCTTCTAGATAGCTGAGGCCGACCTAGAAGACAATTCCTTCTGACCATACATATGCTCAGAATGCCCACAATTCTGGTTCAGGCGTATTTGTGTGTGGAAAGAAAACACCTAGAACAGTGTCTCACTCTTTATGGTACACACAAATAAACATAGCCTGGAAAGTCTCAATATACGCAAAGAATACAGGGAATGCCTCTTTGGTCCTGGTGTGGGTTATTTGAAATATCCCTACTAGTGGCCATTGATACAACTTTCTGAAAACCAACACCTGGCTATTATATCAGCTCCACCATCACTACCACCAGAAGAGAATATGGAACTCTGACGAACTTGCATAACTGATAAAAGGCATAAACCTCGGAAATATGGAATAGGTAATTCCAGACAGAGGGGTGAAAAGGAGTTCATTGTTAGTGCTAAATAGTTGTAGCCCGTACCCTTGTACTAGCAGTGAAATGTCCTTTTACTTGTTGTGGGGTACCCATTTGATCTTTTGGCAGAGGAGAACTGCCTGCTTACTGTTGTTTGCTTGTTTTGTTTGCTTGTTAATACCAGGTTGTCGGTTGTGATGGCGTCCAAGGACATGAGCAACCCATGTCCTCTTCTGCCTCTGCCATACTAGGTATTGTGTCAGAATTCTGTGCAATTTACACCCTATGACCAGAACTGGGTATTAAATTTATATGTTGTAAAATAGCATTTGGAGACAGATGCCAAATGTTGACTTGGTAGGCATTATGTACCCCATGAACCATATTGTGATATGGCTTGTGTAGTCAAGTACAAATCTACACTTAAGTACAGTTTGGGAATTCAAACAGGTTCATTTAGGGTTGGACTGGGGGAGAAATACATTCAGTCTGAATTTTAAATTGAACTCTCCTAATATAAGTTTGCAAACATACAAACTCTCAAATTTTTAGGTGATCTAAAACTTAGTTATCCTTCAAAATAATGTATCTAAATTTTGCAATGAAATTCTCAAATCTAAAAATGCCCAGCAAAATGAGCATATTAGGGGAAATGATGGTCAAAAATTCACTCTGTTCGAAAGTCTGCTTGCAAAAGTGTGTATATACGACAAAAACACATATAACATGTTCACATCAGAGGAAATGTGCACAAAAATGCTTAGCAAATATTTGTCAGATTTATCTTGAGTGTTCAAGATGCAGCTTTCTTAAGAATGGAAAACTGAGACAATGTTGACAGCTCTTGCTGAGAGGTATAAGAAACTTTTTGGTATGCTTTTGTTAAACAGAAGGATGCATTTGAAACCTTGGCAATCTACTGAAAAATCATTCAGCAGATCTTGGCCTGCTTTCAGCTCTGTTATCAAGAATATATTGACAGGGCAAGAGGGAGGCCTGCCAGGGCCTGAGTGCAGCCCACGCCACCTGTGGAAGATACCCCAGAAGCCTTTTCAATACTACACAGTCGTTTCATGGCAGACACTCAGGGGTTTGCTAGTGCACCTATGTGGAAAGGGATCCTTCAAGACAGACAGATTAAAAGACATGGCACTGTGATGAACAAGGCTAGGGAAGTCCATCCCAGGGACTTGACCTTCACCTCGACATCAGTGGTATTACTCACCCCCCATCAAGGTGGACAGCTTGCTAAAGAGCAAGGCTACATGGAGGTGAATATAAACCCCGTGATCTGCTGAGATGCTTTGCATGTCAGGTTGTGACAGTGAACATGAGTCATTTTTATGAATGCGCCTTTGCTGTAATATGACTGAAGTAATATAACAATATACTTTCAGAATAAACATGATTTAACACAGATCCCTAAAAGTACAGTAGCTTCTCCCAAACCTACCCAGTGCCGTCGCTCTCTTCTATTCTGAGGCATTGTCACTGGCAGCCATAAACTTTGTGAAATGACATTTCATTGTACAGGGGTTCTGTGCACCAACTATTTATTTATGTATTTTATTAATGCTTCATGATAGAAGCCACAAGGTTGCAAATAAACTTGACTTCATAACATGCCCGGATTCCCATTAACAATAAATAATGGGGAATGCGGATGACTCACCATATGCCTGCATTGAAGAAGAGGCAGCCCTTCACTCAGATCTTCAGTTTCAGTGAGAATGATGGGAGTCTATAAAGGCTGACTAGAAGAGCCTTTATTAAGCACTAAGCAACCTTCCCCACTCTGGTACCGCTGAGATGCTTTGGAATACTGTTATTAGTAGGCGTATTACCACTATTATTATTACATATCCCACACCTTTCTTTTTCTTACAAGGACACCAAGTATCTTAGAAATTTTCCTCTCCCCATTTCTCACCACAACAACCCTGTGATGTAGCTAAGACTGAGAGTCCTCCATTGGCCAAAAATCTCCTGCTGAGCTTCATGGCTGAGTGAAGACGAGAACCTGGATCTCCTGAGTCCAACGATCCAACCACTGTGGTGTTCTTGTTATCCCTGCTCATTGCCTAGACTGGCTGGGTGGATGAGAGCTGCAGTGCAAAACATCTGGAGGGTACCAGGCTTGAGAAAGGCACGTTGCAGCCAAGTCATCATGCACAGTGGCACGGGAAGATCTTGCCTGAGGTGCTTGCACAGGTTTTCATTTGAGGGATACATCCAATGCTTGCGTGGTCAGACCCCATTGTCTCAGTCCATTTCAGGGCCAAGCCCCTTGGGAAAGGTCCACAGTTGTCTGGGTTGTCTATTGAGATATGCTGAAAAGGAGGTGAGCTCCATTCTGGAAATACCAGGAAAGCACATCGGCAATGGGCAGACTTTGGGACAATGCTTAGTGATGGAACTCAGCACCACTCAGCCATTAAGCTTTCAGCCTCTCAGCTAAGCGATTTTGCAAGGCTCTTCTGAGGAAAAAACTGGGGACGAAAGGGCAGAGGATTATGTGAGCTGCCTTGGGCCCTTGCAGAAAAAAGGCCATGTGCATGTGTGCACATACACACAATGTATATATATTCTCTCTCTTTCCGTGCACACACACACACACACACACACACACACACGCACTAAATTTTCCCTTGAAAGCAAGCCAATGAATTTCTTGCCCCATTAAAAATGCTTCAGTAATACCTTTAAATAAATGGAAATACCCTACTCATTAGCCCAGATCAAATAGAACACCAGCCCAGATCCTTCTGGAATCCATTTATCTTTACCAATCCCTCAGTTTAGCCATGTCCCCTCACCCCAGGTCCAAAAGAAAGGAGCCTCCCCCCACCCCAATATTTGTTTCATTTTTCTGGTATAACAAGAAGTAGAGCAAGCTCAGCCCTGCGACTGTCCCTGAGCCACCACAAACACTGAGGACATAGCAAAGGATTTGCCTTTCACACAGCCGAGCCCAGGGAGTAAGCAATCCCTTCCACACAGCTCAATATGGGTGCAGGGAGAGGTAAAAGAGCCACAGGGGTGATTCCTGCTTGTGGAAGAAAGAGTGAGGCAGCCCTGAGAGAGGGAAAACCTTGGGAAGAAGCCAGCAAGTCTTGCAGAATCCCTGTGGACTCCTGATAACACCAACTGAGGAATGGTGAGGAGGAGAAGGAGAACTGAAGGGCACCAGGGAAGAATTTGCTCAAAAGGGAGCACGCTTTTTCTTCCTCATCTGCCCATTAAAGGATGTCAGATCAGGAAAAAACACAGGGACCGCTGCCTCAGGATGTTCAGGGGCCTGCACATGCTTTTTCTCTGGCAAAGAGGGTTGGAAACAGCTTTGCAAGTGATCAGATCAGCAGCCATGGATGTGCGGGCAGAGGAGCGGTTGTGGGTGGGGAGAGCTGGAGTGTGAAGCCCAAGCTTGCCTTCCATTTTCCTGTTGTGCCCTTTCCTGCTCTTGTCTCAGTGCCGCACTTGCAGCGGCCTCTTCACCTGGAAGCCTCGCTTTCCACACCGCTGTAGTGTAGATACCGAACCTTGGAAAGACTTGTAAAACCATCGCATCAACACAAAACTTCTTCAGACAGAGTGGTAGTTTTCAATCAGTGTTTCCTTTGACTCCATGGTAAAACAGAGTTTCTGTCTCTCAGTCGGGAGTAACATGGTGTGGGACAGATGTGTCGAAGAACAAAAAGCCCGCCATTTTCTGGTCCGTGTCACTTTTGCTCAAGATTTATCCATGATTCTGTAAATCTTCCATGTTAATGCTCACATTTTTATTTTTAAAAATCTCAAAATTCTATTTAAATATATGTTTAAATGTATATTTTGTTGTCTTCAAACTGCTGAAAAACAGTGCCACAATATCTGCAGAAGTGTGAAAGCTGACGTTTATTTATTTGTTTGTTTAAAACATTTCTATATCATTCCTCATTCAAAATTTCCAAGATGGTTTACATTAACTAATAAAATGTGATAAAGATGCTATAAAAGCTGTGAAAGGCAATGTTACAAACAATTGTAAAATGGGGATGGGGTAAAATACACCAGAGATTAAAAGTCTGGGAAAATAATATAGTCTGTTTGATGCCTGAATGATATTAGCTAAGTTTTGATCTGCACATTATCTGAGATCTTTAAACCAGTTCATGGCAGATGGGAAAGCTTAAATCCTTATGATTTCAAAGCACATGATCCATGGTTGGGTATGGGATGATGTATGCTGTTGTTGAACCACAGATTGTTGCTGAAACAGGTTGTCTTGTTGTATGAACACAGCTGCTCTGACAACCATGGCTTGTTAACTAGAAAGAAGCCACTAACAGAACTTACGGTTTGTTGTTGGGCTGTGGTTCACCATAATTTGTTATCTTGGCTGAGTTTAGACAATATGATAACCCATATTTCAGCAACAACGCATAGGTCAATAACAATCCCCACAGAAACCATACTTAGCCCTTGAATGTGGGTTATTGTGTTGTCTGAACCCAGGCTTTCTGACACACCCTTCTCTCTCCCCCTCCCCCCCCCCCCTCTCTCTCTCTCTCTCTCTCATACTCCTCACATGGACATATCAGGAGGAGGGAGAGACCACTGTTGCTACTGGCCTGTTTATTTGCAAAGGGCGTTTAAATTTAGGTCACTTCTGCATTCAGAGGCAGTGGCAAGCTTGTGGGTCCCCTGAGTGGCGGGAGCAGGGGGGGGGGGGAACGGGACAGTTTCTCTCTTTCCAGCCAGCTTCTTTCTGCCAGCCAACCCATCACTATTATTGACCTAGGCAATAGCTCCCTTGCTGTATTGTGATGCTGCTCGAGGAACACATCACAATAGCAGCAACATTTATTTCTTTATTAGATTAATATCCCACCTTCTTTCTTTTAAAGATCTCAGAGTGGCGAACATCATTCTCTTCCTCCTGTTCTGAATCTCTTCATTGCAACAACCATCCTGTGAGCTGGGTTGGGCTGAGAATCAGGGACTGGCCCAAGTCACCCATTTGGCTCTCTGGTGAGCAGGGACTGGAACTCAGCCTGAGTCCCGGCCCCCCACTCTTAACCACTTTCCCACACGGGCGCTCACTGAAGACTGAGTGCTCTGGAAGCAGCATGCGAAATATGGCATTTTCCCTTCCCAACTGTCCAGCAGAGTGCAGGGCCAGGTGGTGGTGTTGCCCTGAGGAGAGCAGTCCCCTCACTTCTCCTGCACGCTTGTTCGCCATACCTTCCTCACGGCTGGAAGAGAAGTCCCATTTCAGCTGCTGCTCAGACCCTGCCACCAGTGGGCTGTTTGGTTGTTCTAGAGCCAGTAGTCCCTCTAACCATCCATTCATTCATTCCTTCAAACTTGAATCACTCATTCAAAAATGGAAGGCAAAGGGGGTCCTACAAAAACCCTTTTAGGAGGGAACATTGATCCACCCCCACACCTGTGGCTACAACATGGCAAGACACAGACACATCAATATAAATGTGTTATATAAATATATTCAATATAAGGCTTCTGTGAGCTCTTCTGACTCACACGTGTGCATGTGGGCCCATGCATTTGTGATGCGGGGGGGGGGGGGGTTGCTCCGCTGTTAGGGCTGCTAAACTTGCAGCAGAAATGTGCTTCTTCTTGCAGCATTGTCAATTTATCTGCTCGATGTGGAACAGGGCTCCGAATGTAACAGTAAAGAGCAGCAGTGGCTACAGGGAAGATGCTATTTTCTCTCTCTTCATAAAGCAAATATAGTTAGAATAGCAATAGGAGAGGCACTGACATGATTAATGCCACCCTTTAACTTAAAGAACTAACAGAAGCTGAGTCTGACACATCACTCATTCAACACAAGTGTAAGGGGAACAGCCAAAAGCTGAATCCATTTTGACAACACAACCAACTGGTACAGCATTAAAATTATTTGAATATACATTTTTGCCACGGTTTTTCTTCCCACTCCCACAGGTTCTTTTAAAGCTGTTGTGTTTGTAGTCAATACTGGAATGTTTCTGCTTTCTGCACTGCTAACTGCAGATTGCGTTCTGTCAACATATTCTCTAGCCAAAGGCATCACAGAATGCTAATCACGGAGCATTCTTTCCCCCATCACGGTGTCTTTGCTACCCCTTAGATGCCTTCCCGTTGTTGCAGCTGCCAACCACAAAATGTTTCAACATAATTAGCACAACAGTTTAATACATTAAGATTGGTTTAAAAATAATAGAAGGAAAACAAAAACTATAAACACACAAACACACACACGCACAAGAGCTAATTTTGGAGGCCGTGCCTCTGATAGGATCCCTAGTTTCTGGGACACTTTTTATTCATTTATTTTACTCTACTGTCAGTTAAACCATCCAAGAACCAAAGTCATTTGAGCACCATACAAGACAGTAAAAGCATAGAATGAGCATAAAACCACAAATGAAAATAGTGTAGAATAAAACCAAGATAAAAGCAGTACCAAATGACAAACCATTCACGCACATGAAACCAGGAGCAAAATAAAGCACTAAAAGCACCAGAAATAGCTCTTAAAGTTCCTGCAAGAATGAAAAGGCCTTCACCCGGCACCCATAAGGCTCCATCTGAGGCTCTGCAGGGAAGGCGTTCCTTCACTAAAACTGCACTCTCTGGTAGCCACCAACCTCACCTCATTCGATGGGACTAGGCTTATGGTGATCCCTTGGAGTCCAGCTCCCTTCTGTTGGGATTCTTTCTTCTGTTCAGACCGGGCTTAGGGAGTGAGCTGAGCTGTGCGGAAGCCTGGATTCTCGCGAATGCTGGCGGAACTCCCCTTGCGTAACCCGGCAGTCTTCCTCTGCAGCACGAGCAAAGCCCGGCCCCGTGTGCGGGACTCTGCTTGCACAGCGCTCCTGCGAACTCGGTCCCTGGCAGATGCCCATGCACTCAGTGCCGTGGAGGACTCGGCTATGGCAAAGTGGACCGTGGCCGGGGGAGGCAAGCTGAGGGGCTCCGACAACTTCTCACTCCCGAAGCGGATTCCTCACACATTACTAGTGTGATGATTTTAATGTCCATGTGGGCAGTCAGAGATAAGACAGAGGCACCTGGATCAGGGCAACAGAACTTGAGGTGAAACGGAGCTCAAATGTAAGTCTTGATGGCAAGCCCAGTGCAAAGTCCAAGTTGTAGTAACCGAGCTGGCCAGAGTCAGGAACCAGATATACAAACCTGGGCAGGGCAAGGTCATGGTCAGGAACAAGTCCAGTGTCGAGAACCAGGAGAGCAAATGGGTGCAGGTAGCTCAGACAGGATGCACGGCAAGCATCAGGCAGGATGCAGGCAGCTGAGGCAGAATAACTGGGAGGGATACAGAGTAACTGGCAGGGACCGTGGCACAATAAGATGCATGGCAAGATGCCTGAGATACAGTGGGATGCAGGGGACAACAGAACCCAAATGCAGCTTGGGCCAGGCAGGATGCAGGAGCTAAACCACAGCTAGGGAGCAGCCCTGAATTGCTGATTCAGCACAGCAAGGCCGGATGCAGGTCAGGCAAGAGGCAGGCGCAATGGCAAGCAGCGTGGTGTGCAGTGTTGGCACAAGGGAGGATGCAGGCACTACAACACACAGAAAGGTCTGTGTGGCTGAGGCCAGTTCTGGAGGGAAGAGCTTGCTCTTATGTAGCTCTTCCCACAGCACTGCCGGCAGGTGCTTGTCAGTAGGCTGTGCGCTCCAGCAAGGGCTGGGACCAATCCTGCAAACGTGGTGGTGGTGGTTCTGGTTCTGACCCCTGGAGCAGCCCAGATCCTGATGCCAGGTAGGTATATATATGAGCGGAGTTTTCCTCAGGTAGCTTGACCCCCAAACCCTTTCAGGGCTTTAAATGTTAAGCGTATTGACTTGGGTGTAGAAATGGACTGGCAGGTAGTACAGAGAAAGAAGCAGTGGAATAATACAAACACATTGGCCACTCCTGGTTAACAGTCTAGCCACTCTTTTCTGAATGACTGGAGCTTCCCGACTATTTTCAAAGCCATAAGTAAGAACTTAGCTGGATCAGAGTGAAGGCTTAACTCAGCCAGTATCATTTGGGTTAGTGAGACTGCCATACACGGGCACTGACCAATGATGCAGTGGTAGAATTGAAAAGACACCTATGGCCACCCCTTTGAGGACAGTCTGCCAGAACATTTTTTCCCCTGGAGAACGTAAGTAGTCATATACAAAATATACTATTTTCTGTAAAACAACTGGAAACATGTTATAAAAATTGTGATCTAGCCTTTCAGCATCTGTCATCACCCTTAATGGTTAGTACAAGAGCAAAAACACAGCCAGCTGGGATGGCCATTACACAGTGTTAGTGCTGTGGATGGAATTCCCAGATTACAAGAGGAGGACAGGAGAAGATGTCCTTCCAGTTCAGGCTACCAGCATGTCCAGTCTAAAAATAATCAAGTTGTCCCTTGAGGGCTATTCTATTGCAAATACTGTCATTTCTAAAAGGCTGTGGCCTTCAGAATTCAAGTTTTATATACATGCAAAATCTAATGTATTCATCAAAATATGTAGTCAAAACTCATAAAACAAGCATTTTATAGTATATTAATGTTCTTTCTTTCTTTCTTTCTTTCTTTCTTTCTTTCTTTCTTTCTTTCTTTTTCTTTCAAAACTTCCTTCAGTGATGGCTTGACTAGGTAGCCAAACATGAGCTTCTACCAGCCAGGTGCAAGTCCAATCAGAATGATGCAACCATATTATTTCATTTATTAACACAGATCTGGTAAAAGCAAATCGATGCATTTACACAGTTCAGGCTTTTTGATGAGTGATAAATACACGACATTTTCCTTTTACAATTTTTAACTTGGGATTTTTTCCAAAGCTTTAATGCATCTGACCCTTTCATGTTATTTAGACTATTCCCCCTCCACCCAATACCCACAAGTACATAAGCGCAAATAGTAAAGAGCATCGACATCGTTGCTTTCTGATACAAACTTCAGCATGTGGGAAAAGCAGAGTATTGCCAGTAAGGGCAGTCATTCTGCCCTCACAGCGGATGCTCCAAAGCCTCTGAAAATCCCTTTGCTCAAATCCTCAGCACTCAAATCCCTTTGCTCTGCCACCACACCTTGTGCCCTCCATTTTCTTCAGATGGCTCTTTTCAGCCCCTTCGGTTTAGCACTAGGAGAGGGGATGGAATTAAGTGGAAGAGCCCATTGCAATCAGCACAACTCTGTGGCTCCACTTCCTCCCCCACAGGTGTTCCTCTTCCCCCTTCAAAGGCCCTGTTACAACCTTGGTGGCTCTTTCCATGCTGGCTGTGAGGGTGGAGGGACTGGGCAATTGTAGCTCTGAGATTGGGGCTGAGAGACCAAAAAATCCGATTGGCTCCCTGACGATGTCAGGCGCCCATAGAACGCCCCCCGCCCCGCCCGAGAAGTCCATTTCAATTTCTAAAAAAAGAAATGTTACTATAAAATTAAGGGGAGAATTACCTGTGCAACTTTAAAAATCAATTTAAAAAACAGACCTGAACTTCATCTACCAGCAAACATGGTTAAGGAGGGGGCAGAAATATTTTTGGCACACACGGCCCATCAATTAAGGAAGAGCCTGTTGGTGGGCCCTGTTTGCCTGCCAAGATATCTGTGGGTGAAGACACCAGCCAGAAGTGTTTCCATCAGTGTTGTTCCCACCAGTGGGGCAACTTACACCATGGGGCAGTTCTGAAGCTTCCATCACCCCAAGAATCCGTTGTCCTTTCCAAAAATGCGTATGGCACAATGAAAGTATTGGCAGTACTCGCCTTTTTGTTTTGTCACAACAGGCTAACACAGACTAACACAAGCAAAAAATAGTAATTTCCCCTGTATCATCATGCATCTCTCTTCCCAGATTCAAAACTCGGAACAAAATATGAGCTGATTCCCTGCTGCTTGTACGCACAGCCTTTGGTTGTCTCTCTTTTAAACCAAAACATGAAAACATTTATTTTTTCGCTCTTACATGTAACAAAATTCAGCCTCCCTCTAATCTGTTGCTCTGGCTGCTTGCCTGGTGCATATATAATATATTAACATAGCAAGGCCATTGCTTTCCTTCCTCTCGCCACTCTGTTGTTTTGATACGAGGCAGACAGTTGAATTTAAAGCAGTGCTAGCTTGCCCAGGTTCTGCAGGCTGCCTGCTTACACTGCCAAGTCTGCAGAGCACTACAAAGGGAAAAAAGGAGAAGGGAAGGGAAGGGAAATGCGGGGAGAAGGGGAGATCTCGGTGCCAGCAGCACTCCAATCCCACAGCCATCTCACCAGTCTGAGCAGCATGGATCCCAATGGATCAAATGCACGCCCCATGTGCTTTGGCTGAGCTGGGCACCACTTGGCATCCTTGCAGTGGTGTTCCTGTTGGAATGAACTTCCTTGAAGTGCCTTCCTCGTTCTGGTCTGCCCCAGCTCCCCTGCTCCTTAATGTAGCAGAGGGGGAAGCAACAGGATTTATGTGGTTAGTGCAGGACCAGGACAAGTCTACCATTAGAAGAGTGAGGCAACTGCCTCCATCAGAATATTTTGGAGGGGGGTGTTGGCAGCAGCTGTTCCTCCTGCACTGCCGGCTGGTTCCTTCTCCTGGGGGAGAGGCCACTGTCTGCTGTGAGGCTGAAGTGAGACTCAGTGGCCAGTGCAGTCGTCTTCTGAACATGGGACAGGATGGTACCTTGTCCTTTGCCTCGAGCAGCAGCACACCCTGGGCCAACTTTAGTGCTAGGGAAAAATAAGGGGGAAACCATGCTGAACTTTCAGTGCTAGGGCGTGTTCCTCACTGATCCACTGAGTCTTTGCTTATCTTAGGATGGTACAGCAACACCGCTTTTTCTCAAGTTGTATAGTTGGCATCACATGGAGGAGACCACACCAGAGGTACAGGAAGAAGTGGACCTCTTCTCATGATATAGTGATACTAGTGATACTAGTGATACTAGTGTGCACCTTCCTGTACTACAGGATGGACAAATTTGTCAATTCAGATAAAAAGGGTTGAAATGGCATCACTAAGATAGCCATTTTTTGGTGTTTTCAGACCTCTTTCCCACCTTTAGCCAAAAACATTCATTTTCTTAGTTATTTACCATGGATGGGATAGATCCAAATTTAGTCAGATTTAGAATAGACACCCTGAAACCCATGGGACTTAATACAGACTAAGTTTGATTTCAGTGGGTCTTCTCTAAGTATGTGTACATCAGTGTGGTGCAGTGGTTAAGAGCATGGGACTGGGACTCAGACGATCTGGGTTCTAGTCCCCGCTCAGCCATGGAGCCACCTGGGTGACTTTGGGCCAGTCACAGACTCTCAGCCCAACCTCCCTCACAGGGTTGCTGTTGTGGGGATAAGACGGAGGAGGGGAATGATGTAAGCTTCCTCGAGCCCTTTGTAGGAAAAAGGCAGGATATAAATAATAATTAAAAAGTGCATGTATGCAGACAGTAGTATTTCCGCCAGTGTGAGCCACTTAAAGCCAGTTGCCAGTCCTGACCTGTTTCCTATAGACCAGTGGATAGAGAAGAGGAACAAGAGACAGCTGTTTCGCTAACATTTAGCCATGATGCAGCCCTGCACACGCTGTACAATCAAGCGTGGCTGCTGTAGACCCCAAATACAGAGGATGACAGACCTCCAATCAGGAGTGGAAGGAGCACAGAACAAAGGTTGCCTCCATACTCCTCCTGCTCTGCAAATGACAGGACAATGTTGTCCATCTAAGTCCTTTGCCCCAGCGTGCATGGAGAACAGGCTGGGGACCACCCGCTTACTGAGTATCACAGGAGAGCTTTTTTCTCTCCCCTCTGCCCCCCTGGAATGGCCACAGATCTCTGGTCTTTTTTTCGATCTCAGAGCCATGGCCAATGCCCTTCTTTCCATACTGGCTATGAGGGTAGAAGAAAAGCATTCCATGGCCAACTTCTCCTATGGCCAGCCTTCTAGACCAGTGGTTTTTAACCACCGGTCTGTGGTTCAGCACCAATCTGCAGGAGATTTCCTGCCAGTCTGGGCAGAGGGGCACATCCTGCTTGCTGCGGACCAGTGTGGGTCTGGCTGTGCTCCACCTCCTCTTCTTCAGCTGGCATCATGTTTGCAGGGGCTGTACCAGTGCCATGGGGGGCGGGGGGGGGAGATGGCTTGGCGGGAGCTGGCTGGGAGTCGCACTGCACCAATTTCAGTTTTGCTTTGTTTTTTGTTGACATTTTTGTTGCTCGGTTTCTGGTTGTTTTGGAGAATTTTCATGTTTTTGCTATAGTATTTGGAAACTAATGCACAGAATACTGTATTATGTGTATGGTGCTTTTTGTTTCTGCCTCAGTGGTCCCTGAGGTGGTTTTCCTGTTTCTGCTGGTCCCCAGGTGTGGACAGGTTGAAAACCTCTGTTCTAGACTGTCTAATGGTTATAGGATTGCTATAGGATTGCTCCCTAAATGTACTTAACCTAGCAAAAAAATTTCTAAATAATTTCAGTGTCATTGCTGATCCATTTTACATCCGTGTATTAATTTCTCCAGGCATGCTGAATATGGCCATCTCTTTCTCCTTTCCTTTGTCTGACGTATGTTGCTGGCTAGGCATGCAATGGGTCTGAGAAGTTGTGGACGGGTGCATGACTGCAGGTGCCACGCCTATGCTTCTGGTTTTCTAAATAATGATGTTTCCTTCCTGGGTTGG
>NW_025335550.1:18962902-18993953 GCF_004798865.1 Varanus komodoensis | reverse complement strand
TAGGAATACATGATGGATAGTCAGGCAGATGAGCTACAGAGGTATAAAATATATAGATATATGTGTGCAGTATGGAGATTTCTTTTGAGACAACTGGCCAGGCATCTACTTTATGGGCATTTTGCTTGATGTCCGGCCCTTTGACAAGCGAAGACATTGCTGCTTTCCCACAATACTGTGTTGTTGTTGTTTTTTTAAACCTGGCTATTGGTTGCTATACTTCCCTCACTTCATGCTGATTATTTCGTCCACTTCTGTTATGTTTTCCCTTAGCTTTGCTGCTTCTCCTGAAGGGATGTTGCATCCTCCCTTAAGAATGGCTGGGAGAAGAAAAATTGAACACTACAAAGTCCAGATAGGAGTGAAAGTTACGGCAGTTCAGTAATAGAGCCATGCTGTGTAGCAGAAGTTGAGTAGTGATAACAGAGAATAATGATGCCATTTTAGAAATGTAGGCAAGGGATTAAATTACCATCTCTGTGTTGCTTGCATGCGGACCTGCGGTAACTAGAGTGGCATTTTGCAGCCATGAATAAAATTCACATAGTTTAACCTTTGGGGGTGGGAATTCTGCAGAGATGAATCCAGCTGCCTTTCTCCTCCACCTCTTTGTTCATATCATTTCCTTTTCTTAGTGAAAAACAGCAGTATTGTGCACAAGTGACAGAACAACACTCACTGGCCAGAAAGTTGATAAGTTTCAGTTGATTGCATTTCCTAATTAGTAGCACTTTCATTTAGCTGGTTTTTGGTTCATTCATCGAGGACTGTAATATTCATAAGCTGCACTCATTTGTTTGCACAGGTTGTAACTAGGGATGTTGGAAAAACCTACAACAGATCCAAATGAGTTCAAATTAATAAGAATCCAACCCATGGATTCTGCAGCTGACCAGTTTTTCCTGGGTTGTGTAGATTTTCTTGAACTGGGGATGATTTTTTCCCCTTTCCATAATGTTTTGCAAATTTAGCCATAGAAAAGATATGGAAAAATACAAACATCCCATCATCTAAAAATGTTCCTTTTCCCCATAGACGTCTGTGTGAAAATATGCACTGAGAAATTTGCATATGCTGGAGGGATTTGCACAATTTTGAGAGTGTGAATTTGCACAACCACAAATTTGTGCAAATACTTAGAATGTATTTGTGAAAAATCTGATACCATCAATATACACATGATGGAATGAGAGTTGTCTGTGGATCCATGAAACACAAGCAGGACCAATTTTACAATATTCTTACATCCCTATTTGTAGCACAACTATTCAACAACATGTATCCCTTTATAAAGCCCAATTTTGTTGTTGCTTCTCGACAACTATAAGTTAGTTGGTGTGTGTGAGGTCTTGCAGTCATCCTGCTGGAGGGACCCTGTCCGCAGCTGGTTTGCCCCTGTGTGTGCAGAGCGCTACACTAGATAGACCTTCGATATGATCCAGCATAGTGTCTCTTATGTTCTTATCTGGAATGTTGCGTATGGCTGATCTCTCCTTCAATGTATAGGTTTATGATTACATAGATAACAATAGTAGTTTTCACACATTTTCTTAACCAGAAATGTTCTCCGTGTTGCATGCCTTTCCGTGCAGTACTCCTCAGAAGTAAGCCCTACAGAGTTTACCCACAGGTCAACAAAAGATTGTAGCCTTGATAGTGCACCATGCCTTAAAAGGCCTTCATGTGACAAAGCAAAAATTATTGAAATAAAAGAGAGAGAAAGAGAGAGAGAGAGAGAGAGAGAGAGAGAGAGAGAGAGAGAGAGAGAGAATCCTATGGGCCACAAGCACAGTTCCTGTATTCTAAATGTATTGATAATTTCAGCCTGGACTAGAACATTGCTTTGAAGTCATAGGGTGGCCACCTTGGTTCAGGGAGCTCATTTGACATAAAAGTTGCTGCCATTTTATTGCTTCTTGTTGATGGTGGCTTGGGAACTAGTTATAAAGAACCCTTGAAATGTCCCTTGGACAGCTTCTCTTAAGTGCCCCAATTTCTGTTCCATGAAGAAGGAAGACTTTAATTCCTGGTTTGGTTGCACATTTGGTATTCACTCTTTATCAAAAATATTAACCGGCTTCTCAGACCCTCCCATCTATCCATCTGCCTCCCGTCTCACTACCCTTGTTCACCTGAAATGGCCCTTCCCACCCTTCTTAACCATTCAGACCTGCAGGTGCCCTAGACGTGGGCCAAGCACCCAGCTTGTGCTCAGCAAGATTCTCTGAGGATCAAGCCTCTGCTCATCAATTTGTGATTGCTGTTCATTTTGTGTGAAAGGGAAAATGGTGTAAAATGAACACAGCAGTTCCCAAATATGTGCAAATTAACAAAATGGCACACATTTTCCCCATTAATGTGGTTGAATGAAATAATAAGAGCTGGACATTTTTCAAGTACATTTTTTGTGGATATGAAGCAAGTTCAGGAATCTGTGCTCCTGTTCATGTTTGGGATTGTAAAAGGGGATTTTTTGAGTAATCAATGAACCGGAATGAAATTCTTATACCTGCTTAAGGACTGCTCAGAAATAAATCTCACTGAATTCAGTGGGGTTTACTCCCAGGTCAGTGGGTATAGAGTAGCCTGAACTAACTTTACAGGTTGGCTCTGAAGGTGAGCTGCATATAAAGCTTACCCTGTCCTTCCCCAATCTTGTATTCTGCAAGGGTCTTGGATTACAACTACCAGCATTCCTGACCATAGGCCATGCTTGTTAAAGCAGATGGGAGTTGAAGTCCAAAGGCACCAGGAGGGCGCCAGGCTGGGGAACACTGAGTTATCCACATGCAGATTCCATGGATGAATAAAAGGAATGGTTCATATGATGCTTTTACTCACCAGCAGGCACTTGCTGAATCATCCAATACTTTCTAGATCAGCAAGTTCATGACACATGCATTAGTCACTGCTGTTTTTAAAAACATTCAGAGGTGTGTAGAACATCAATAGAATGAACAAGGATCAATTTAGTTCTTAGTATAAAACAATGTCATTTGTGGCCATGTACCAATGACCCAAAAAATGACCTAAGATTGTAACATAGCCAGAAAAAATAGCAGTATTTCGAATTTCCATATAAAAATAATATTCCTAGTAGTACTCAACCTACTGGAAAAGCCTTCCAACAGTAGAGGAGAGTGATCAGGTAGATTGCCTTCAGTCGGAAATTCTAAAAAGTGGTTTGTAGAGCTCCAACAGATTTCAAAGAAAAGAGAAATATATATGCTAAATATAATTATATTGCTAAAAATAGCAACCCCACAGAAAATCCATAACTAACACTGTTGTCCTAAAGCTGGCACCAGCCAGCAATCTTCTGCATTTATAAAGAAGCCCGACATCATGTGAAAGATCATTTCAAAGATTAACAGCTTTGATTTGGGTCTGCAGAAGATGGTCAGAAAATCTTTAAAGGTCATCTGTGTTGAGATTTTTGAAGAAGGATGTAAGTGCCTCAGAGTCACTTGTATTAAATCATGGGGATAGGAGTTATTGCAACCTTCATATTTTTTTCCCTTTCAAGTCGTTCGGAGGACCACAGGTGCTCAGTGTACAAATATGTACAAGTGTACAAATTCTGCCAGGCCCGGAAAGCACAGATACCCATGATGCAACTTCTGCTCTCTCATTCTTACTGCAGCACATGGCAACAGATGCATGGCCACTTCTGCACTAGGACGATGGCACCAACTGAAACGCAAGTATCAGTTTCTATAGGCATCGGTCTTTGTTCAGCAACTCAGACTTCACGCGAAGCCCCTTTAAAAGAAATGTGGCACACAGTGCTTTCATGGGCGTTAAAGAGTCAAGCAGCGACAGCTCAGTTGAAGCCCATACATTACTTAGGATCTTAGGAAGAGAAGCTTCTTCCACTGGACTTCTCTTCTTGTGATCATATATGCTTGTTCATTTGGATTAAAGGGCAAAAGAAGAGAGAAATTTGCATTAAATGCATGTGCTAATTTACAAGAAAAGATATATATGTTGAGAAATAATGGGTATAATACAGTCCATCTTGTCCTAGTGTGACCAACTGACTTTTGCAGTCTATTGTCCAGATGCTATTTCTTGATGAGCAACTGCAAGGCCCAGCTCTTCTCATATCTTTTTTTTTTCTTAAGTCACTAAAGAAGATCTGAACTGGACAGCCCATTATAGTTCTGCAGAATAAGGCACAAAGTCAACTGACATTTCCTTTAGGTGGAAACCTGAAAGCAGCCTGAATCTGCCCTGATTCAGGATTATGAAGACTTTCTACTTATAGGAAAATAAATAGGAAGGGAATTCCTATTGACCCCTGCAAGATTGGCCATTTCTGAACTAAAGTGTACCTTGAAGCTAATCCTCTTTCACGTTTTACACAAAAGAACCCAGGTGGAAGCCCCTCACAGGAGAAGAGTACCTACTAATAACTGTGCTTAGATGCGGCAAATTAAGTGCTCTTTGTCCCCCTTAAAGGGAGCCCAACTTCAGGACTCCTTGGCCCAGCCAGGAGATGACAGGTGAAATAAATGGACCAATGGAAATGTGTCCGGTGTTCTCAATGTCTCACCCTGAAGCAGCAGGAGTTACCCTGACGGTGGAGTTGGAACCTTTTCTGAAAGGAAGGGAAGTTTCAGTTTGGATTCAGCCCTTGACGATGTCAGGTGCTTCTCCTACATCTCAAGGACAAGGCTACTTCGATTTATGATGTTCCTAACCCACAGACCTCAAACAAAGGACTGTGCTTCTGAGGTTTCACCTGAAGTGGGAAAAGGGGGCAGAGACCTGCTCTTGACACACAATTGATATGCAACTAAATACACATTTATTTATGCATTGTCTAGTTAGTCGCACTTTGGTGAGCCTTTCAAACCAAAACCAAACCAAACCAATACATCACAGCTGAAAATGGAATGCAGAACGAGAAGGACTATTGCATTCTGATCTACACTTTAGTTGAGAAATGACCAATCTTGCAGGGATCAGTTTTATATTGTGTTACTATGTTTTATTGCTTGTACCCTGATTTGGGATTATTTTATAATGGAAAATCCCTTGGAAGTATCTTAAATGGACAGAAATCTGAATCAGATCAGTTTCCTTCCAAATGCAGATGGAACAAAATTCCAGAGCGTCCCTAATCGTGACATGGTTAGTTCAAGTTTTCCAATAAAGGGGGACCGAAAGAGGCAGCAGTTGCTCTGCAAGCAGGTAAGAAGCAGAGGGTAGAAAAGAAATGCTAGACATAAAGCTTTCTGGAGTAGAGGATTCCAAGTGCCCAGCATCATGCAAATTAGAACCACCACATTAAATGCAAAACTATGTATGTTTACTCTTCATTGCAGTGTCTTTCAGTCTCTCATTCTTGATGACTTGTTTGGAACAAGAGACCAAATCTGAGCGAGTGAGATCTGATCTTTAATTTGCCCAAACAACATTAAACATGCAAGAAGAACATTACCCGTGTCTGTCCAAACAGAATTGATGTCATTAATGTAAATGAAGGGAGCATCACGCAGTATTCAGACCCCCTTCTACTAAGAAAGATATATCCTCCTACTTCAGTATCCTCATTTATTTGTCTGTTGACAAATTCCCAACTCCTCATTTCCTGTAAGTGAAGGTCAGTAGCAAACAACCTAGTAGGAACAATATTGCATTCCAGGGTTGCTCAGAACTGCTACATAAAGTGATGTTACTCCATTTTTTGTCTGATTTATTTCCAAATCTGTCTGCTTAGTCAGATAAAAATTGAGCTGTGAATTAACAGTGCATTAAAAATGGTTCCTTAACTTATGAAGGAGATTCATAAAGAACTAGTCTGCCAGTCCACCTCTGCTGTTGATATTGTCACCTTTATTTTGCCCCTAGCCAGGTCAGGAAACAAATTCGTATCATCCTCATCATTATCTTAACCACAATCATCTCTATACTGCCCAAGAGCTGAATCTCTGTGGGTGGTTCACAAATACGCAGAACAACTACTACCACTTCTTACAGAATATTGAACTTTTTCAGGTAGGTTCCTAAAGGAGTAACTCCTACTGCTTTTAAATACATCTGCCATGGCCCGTTCCTTTCCTTGTTGGTTCTGCACTTGTCATCAGCTTCATCTGACATCACAATTAATACTTCTTTCCCCATACCCTCCTACCACCATTCCATGCTTTACAACTCCTTCCACATTCCTGACAATTTAGAGCAAAACGCAACAAATAGGCTAAGAAAAAACTTTTTGGACAACCTCAGGAGTAATAGTATGGACACTGGCAATTATACGCTCACATCGATCGTGGTACCACTGGGACTATGGAAAAAGGGTAGAGTTGGCACTGAACGTGCTGATGCTAAACATTTCCTTGAGGATGAGCACTATTTTGTTGTAGGAATGGATAATATGTATGAAGAGTAAAATAATAATTAGAACAACAACAACACGAATAGCTTTAATTATGTATATGTTTATCCAGCTACCCCATGGCTAAAAAACATTTTTAGAATACAAAGAAAGGATAATGTGGTGATCAGCAGCGTCTGCCACTATGGATGCAGCAAAGTTCCGAGGAATCCATCCTTCCAGCATTCGCGGGTTTCCTCTTGCGCTTGGCCCTCTCTTGGAATTGAGCCCAGCTGAGAGGCAGTCCCCAGCGGCTGGCAAAACAAAGGCTGTGCAACTGGCAACCTACTTCTGCATGGTGTGCAGCAACACAAGCAAAAGCTGCTTCATGTGGCATGAAAGAGGGACACTGCTTGTGCAGCATTCATGCAGGGACTTGGACTCATGGCTGCACCAAAGTAGACTAGAATCTGGAGAGCTGAGCCCAGGGAATCTGATGGATTTCCACCCACAAAATGTCTTCTTCACATGTTCCTACCTGCCACCCCATATGTAGGTATGGGGTATATGATAGGGAATCTAGCCTTGATTGCTGCTTGGCCTGGTCTTACAAAGTGAGGTGAGCCAAGAAGAAGGCCACGCGTGCTTATGGATCTGTGATTGCAAAATCAGCAATCAGCAAGACAGAGGTCTTGTTGGTAGGTGGTTTGGGCTTCAGGGAAGGGGACCTTGACCTCGTCCTGAATGGGGTTGCACTCCCTCTGAAGGACAAGGTCCGCAGCTTGGGAGTGCTCCTTGATCCAGAGTTTCGCTGGAAGCTCAAGTAACAGCAGTGGTGAGGAGCGCTTTCTTTCAGCTTCAGCTGATTCACCAGCTGCGTCCCTACCTGGAGAACAACTGCCTGGTGACAGTGACTCACGCATTGGTAGCTTCCTGACTAGACTTCTGTAATGTGCTCTATGTGGAGCTGCCCTTGAAGATGGTCCGGATACTTCAATTGGTGCAAAACAGAACTGTCAGGTTGCTGACGGGGACTGGGCGTTGTGCTCACATAACTCCAGTTCTCCGTCAGCTTCACTGGCTCCCCATTGAAGTCCGGGCCCAATTCAAGGTGCTGGTTATGACCTATAAAGCCCTTAACGGCTTGGGTCCTGGTTACCCAAAGGAGCGCTTACGTCCACATGTGCCCTCCCGCCCCTTGAGATCGGCGGCAGAGGCCCTTCTCCGGGAACCCTCCGTGAAGGAAATTAGGAGGGTGAATACTCGGAGGAGGGCTTTCTCTGCGGTGGTGCCCCACTTATGGAATGCGCTCCCCAGAGAGGTCCGCCTGACGCCGTCGTTATTTGCTTTTCGGCGCCAGGCCAAGACCTTTTTATTTAAACGGCATTTAATTGTTGATTTTATTCATTGATTTTAACAACTTTGGTCAGGATGTCTCCAATTGCATTTTATTGTATTAATGATATTCATTTATTTGTAAGCCGCTCCGAGGCTTAGGCGAATGGGCCGGCATATAAGTCCGCTAAATCAATCAATCAATCAATCAATCAATCAATCAATCAATCTTCCCCATCAGGAACAGCTGCAGGATGTGAAAAAGAGGCGCTGCAAGTGGGAGTCCTGGCTGCCATTCCCAGCAATTGCCTTCCCTGAAGCAAATGTCTTCTCCGATTGCTGCTGCCCATGGTGGTGGCGCGCCTTGGAAGGGGCATGGTGAGCAAGGCGCTGGCCACCAGCCTTCTCCTTGTTTGCCAGTGACTGTGGGGGGCATGGAAGAATGGCGCTGCTTGCCCGGCACATGTGGCTCGATGCCCGATGGGCACCTGCAAACACTGGCTGTCCTCACCAGGAACCTGGGCCAGGGAATCTGGCGGGCTGTGCACACAAAACAGGTTTTTTGACTAAAAACTGCATTAAAAAATGCAGATAGTGGCTGGGAAAGAATAGCTTTCTTTTTTTTCCCTTTAAGGTAAAATAAAATATATTAAAATTTTATATATAGTCCACGAAAAAATGTATACATGTGCAGCAATCTCACTGGACACTTTGAGCACTTTGGCTAAGGGCCACCACTTTGAGCACCTCTTGTACTTGCAGGGGCCAAAGGTAACTTGTATTTATCTCATGATATCTCAATAAATTTAGTATTAAAATATTTATACAAGTTTTTCTTTTCCTGAAGTGTTTTTTTGGTGAACTCTGTGTGTGTGTGTGTGTGTGAGAGAGAAAACGTTTATATTGAGCTGTTTATATGTGGTTTTTAATTCTGTGCTTTACATTTGTAATGATGTTTTAATATTTTTATAGAACATATATTTTATTTTATGTGCTTTGTGAACTGCTAAGAGACCTTAGGCTGTTGGGTGGTATAGGAATAAATAAATTAATAACATTTTCCTCCCTTTCCTGATGAAATTCGCTGCTGCAAAGCAACTTCTTGCATTGACCTCCAATGGGCATCAGTGGAGGATTTCTGTTCAATGCAAATAGCAACTTCAGCAGAATGATCTTTGACGGATTTCAACAGCAGAGAAAAGGGGTTAAAATCCCCCTCCCAGTCTGCTATTTGCTATTTGTTGTTAAATGCAGACATTCATCTTAGGTCAAATTTAGTTTGACGTTTTCATATCATCTTGATTTCAGTAATGGTCAGTCCTGCCCTGTGGGGCTATTTGCCTCTTAAAAATGTGCATATTAAATGCAAAGAGATACATTCCATGCGTTACCTAGCTTGGTCCTCGGAGATCTATTTGCATTTCCCGCAGTGAGGGCCAATAGTCCCAGGGTCCCAGTGCATAAAAGTCCTCATGTTCTGTGCTTGTGCCTATTCCTATGATCCCCATACTTGGCTATCTTTAACACATTGCTAAAACTGAGCATGTGGAATTGGCTCTAACTGCTGCTAAATTCATTATTGCTGATAACATTCAGACTAACTACTACCCCTTCTATAAAAGAATGGATTGCTAAGATATGGCATATTGCTTCACTGACAGAATTAACAGAGTTTGCTCATCTGTATGAAAGCAGACAAAACGAATCAAAACTCCGAACAATGTTTGATGCCATGTATTATTTATCCGAAACAACAATTTAATTTGGGCATCAATAGATGAAGAGCTTTTGCAATGAGGAAGATAATGGACAGCATTTATTGCGGATGTTGAGAAAACTAAGATTAGTTTGTTTGGACATTGTTACTTGTCCATAGGTTTTATTTGTAATTGTAATTCTATGTAGTTTATTTGGGGTTCTGTTTGTTTGTGTATTGATAGTAAAGCTAAAAATTAACAAGTATTCATACCCAGAATACATCTCTTTTCCTTGTCAACTCACAAGTGCAGTACAACGGAGATCACTGTTACTGCTATTCCCAGCTATGCTTCATCTCTGCTTGTGAGCAGGCTAAGGAATCTACTAAATCCAACCAATGTTAATCCATGGATGATTCCAGTTTTAATTCCATGTGGCCTACTTCCCAGGGCATCCATTTGAAGGAAGCTGCTTTCATTAGTGTAGAGGAAGAAGAACAGTGGCTGCAAAGTTTATGCCACAATTATTTTTCTCACGTGCCATAAAATAAAAGATGTTTCATGCACCATCTGAACAGCAGACAGAAGCTTTCTAATTTCATTCCTGCCAATACCTTAGAATTGTTGTAAAATATTAGCTGACAAGTTGGCAGGCAGAGCACCGTACAGATTTGGTTCGTGTTGGCAAAAAAAGAGGTGGAAGGAGGACTGTCTTACTCTGCGGGCACTGACAAATAGCCAACGATTCTGATACTGCCTGCATTTTTTCTTGGGAGTGACACACATGTAAGGTCCCACTGAAATCAATAAAACTTAGATATGAGGAATGGTGTGTAGGAACCTGGGATGCCAGAGAAATGTGCTCAATTTGAATTTAATGTGAATTCATGTAATTGCACCTTTTCCAGCCACTATGCGAACTGAAATTCAGCTATTTTTCAACACATTCTGAATTTGTTAGTGGAGATCTCCAATCAAGCAACATGTGCAAAAATTTATGCACTGGGGAACAGAACATTCAGTCATGTGTCTTATTAGTAAAATTACTTGCAAGAATATGTATTAGGTGAAAATGCCTACAAAATGCATTCATTAGGAGGAAATAGGACAAGAGCGCTTATGAATTTTCATGCAGATGTTAAGAGCGTGAGAAGAGCCCCGCTGGCTCAGACCTAGTTCCCAGCTTGTCCATCGTTCAGTCCACCCATGGGTCAGCCAGCTCCTCACATTGTGTGAATGCAGTAGCACCATCCTGCCCAAGTCTCCCAGAGATGCACCTAGCATCCTGCCTCTGGCAATGGAGCTGGCAGATCGCCATCTGGACTAGTAGCCATTGAGAACCTTCTTAATGAAGTTGTTCATTAGACTTCAGAAATCTTCAAAATCCGAGATGAACCAAATGTAAGGCCCTTAGTGTCCTCCAGATTCTCTGGCTACACCTTTAGGAATTCCTGCCTATCAGCCATGCTGGCTGACACTCAGGTGGCTGAAACCTTTACCAGCCCTGCAGAGCACCAAGTTGGGCAGGGATGATCTAGCCCACTGTTTCCAACAGTGGGCAGTTTGACACCTCTGAAGGTCAAATAGCTCCCCCTGCACTATTCTGAAATAAACTGCCACATGGGAAGGGAGGGATGCTCCCATTCATTATTCACTCATCCATAGTAGTCCAAACTTTTCTCAGTACAAGCAACCTCTTTTTAAAAACTGCATCTTCAGTACTTCTCAGTAAATCATCCTGCTACTTGTCTGGGGGTCACCAGCATCTTCCTAATGCTGAATGATCACTCTGACCTTCTGCCTTGTTCTGCAAAATGTGAGGACCCACTCAGTACAGAAGGGCACTGCACCACTCAAAGCCGCCGTGTCCTTTACAGTAAGTTTGGAAAGCCAGGATCTCCTAGAAGCTCAGCTGAAGCCGCTCTGATCCTCTTCACTCACTTCAGCATTGACTTGTCCCGCCTTGCTGAGCTGCCACTGAGCATTTGCCCCTCTGACCTGGCAAGCGATTCACACAAAATGCCGCCGACACACGGCCCTTTGTCATCCACTCTTGTGGTGCGGAGGGGGGGGGGTTAATTCAACTAACAAAAAACCTTTCAGTCTAATGTGCTTTGTTATGGACTTTCCATGTTGACCTGAGTTCCAAAATGCTGAGAAATCAAAGGTATCACAGCCATGCTGCGTAAGGAACATCTCTGGCGGTTCTCTGCAGCTTCACCACTGCCTTGGAGCTGGGTGGCAGTCAGGGGCCGGCTATTGGAGTCACGCCCCAGATTGGACTGGCCGCTGCAAGAGACAGATGGCTCATAGCATCCGAGGCTGCCTTTCAGCAGGCAAGCCAGTGAAGCATGGTGGTGAGAATATTGGAAGGAGGCTCAGGCGATCTGGGGTCTAGTTCCCCCTTGCTTCTGAAGTTCACTGGGAAACTTTGAGCCAGCCCCTGACTCTCAGCCTAACCTACCTCACAGGATGGTTGTATGGATAAAAGGACCACATAGCCTGCAAGAAGAAAATAAATGGGACGGAAATGTAGTGATAATAATGGCAATGGTAATATCATTCCACTTTACAGGAAGTCAACTAGCCACTGATATCATCCAGACAGAACAGTAAAGGAAATATTTAAACCATCTGCCCCCTTGCTTCAATAGTAATCCATCTGCACCCTCAAAGATGTAATAAATCCAGGGACCTCCTGAACAGGCTCCACTTTGAACAGGGATCTTGCCAAATGTGTGTGTGTGTGTGCGTGTGTGCGTGCAGGGGAGACTATTCACCCCAGGGCTAATTTATTTCCCTCTCTCAGACCTGGCTTTCTTCCCCAGCGGAAGTGTATTTAATCCTACCTCCCAGTAGGCCTCCGCACAGTTGCAAATGGTGAAGATGCTACGAATCAACGTGGTGATGACAGCGAGGCGTTAAAAGTAGGAGGGAGAGAGAGCGTGCAAGGACTCTGGCACAAGAGGAGAATTCAGTAGCAATTCTCCACAGGCAGCAAATAATTTGTTTGAGTGCATAATTAATAGATTTGTCAGAAAGTACTTAGATTGTGAAATATTGCAAGTAGACCTCTTTCCAGATGGATTAAGATGAATGGGTCCTCCAGCAGAGTATGAAACCTCATTGCTCAGTGGCTGGAGAATTTGCCGCATCTCTAGATTTGTCTGAGTCTCTGCCTCTTTGCTCTCCTCTTTCTCTTTCTCCTGTGGCGGTGGGGGAGAAAGACCCCCCCCCCAAAAAAAAGCCAAGGAAAAAGTATAGAACACTTCTAATTCCAATTGTGCCTGGTGTCCTTTACCTAAAGGGCATCCAAGCAGACAAAGCTAAATCAGATACTCAATAGGAAGCGTTCTCTGCAAAGGAATATAAAAGGGGTGTGTGGGGGTGGGAGTGGGGGAATGCATTAACAGGGCTCAGAACAATGAAATTAACTACTCCTGCAGATCAGGAGTATATATCAGCGGATGGCGGTGTCTGACATTAATCTATATGAAACAGTTTCTTTCATCTTCTCTCAAAATGATTCCTGAGAAGAAGAAAAAATAATTGAATGTCTATCCAGGAAGGGAGGCAAGGGATTTCTATGTCCTGAATTCTGGAAAAAAAGGTGAACCTCACACATAATTATAATGAAGATAATTTACTTACCCCCCCCCCCGACAACTTAATTATTTATTTAAAAGAGTAATAGATCTCCTTTCATCGATGAAACAAGGGAGGTTAAAAAATCATATCACATCAGACTACAGACCTGGACCTTCCAGGGGAAGAGGAGAATGCTGGCATTACCAACTGGCTAGAGTTCCTTTTACCACCTTGTCAGCCTCACCCCCCCCCCCACCTTTTACCATCCTGTCAGCCTTCTCTCCCGGCTGACGCTGTTGCTGGCTGGACCAAAGCTCTGCCTGAACGATGCTCCAGAAATTCCAGCCCCTTCAAGAGAAGGGTAACTCCCTGGAGACGGCCTGAGTGAAAATGTCCCTCACCCGGAATGGAGGCATAACAGGCCTGTATCTGCCGGCTCGAAGCAGGGTGGTGACAGCCCTGAAGGGGGTGATGCCAAAGAAGGGCACCCCTTTTGTGGGGGAGATTCAGGAGGATACAAGGGCCAGCTCTCCAGGATCTCAGCTATTTTTGTGTCTGTCTGTCAGTCGTTAGGGTCCAGGGAGGGGCACTTGCTCTTTCTGTACAGGACCTGAATATGTGCCATGGAGGAAGATTATGGGACCAAGAGGGAGGATCTGATGGGGACAATTAGTGTGGTGGTGGGTTTTCGGCGCCAGGCGAAGACCTTTTTATTTAAGCGTCATTTTAATTGTTAACAGTATTTGCTTATTTATCTGGCCAGGGCGACTTCTTTTATATTGTTATTTATTTTATATTGTTATTTTTATATTGCTATTTTTGTATTTTATTTTATGTTGTGAGCTGCCCCAAGGCTTCGGTGAATGGGGCGGCATAGAAATGTTTTAATAAATAAATAATAAATAGAGGGAGCTATGGCATTGGGTGGAGAGCTAGCCAGGTACGGGGAAGCTGCTCCAGGCAATTAATGACTATGCATCATTCCAGCCTTCTTTCTCACTGCAAGTTTGGTGGCTGCCCCATCATCCTGCCCTTGGGCCTCTGGGTGCTGTTCTTCAATGCCAGATTGGTGCAAAAAGAAGGTTCCCCTCATCCATGATTTAACACTGGAGGAGGTGCATGATCTACCAGGTGTAACTGAGACCTGGGTGAGTGAATGGGCAGTGCTCTGCCAAAGGCAGGGGTTCTTTTGGATTTGGAGGCAATGAACATGCCAGTAGGTGAAGGAAAAGCAATGCTTTATTTAAGCAATGATAGTATCTGCAGGAGCATTTATACCTTGCAAGAGTATCTTCTCCCCTTCAGCTGCCAGGAGCTCCAGTTGGGCAGCGAGTGACCCCAAGCCATCAGTCACACAGCATCCAGAACCTGATCTGTGTAGAAGCTCCCAAACTCAAGCTCTCAACCCCTGGTTTTATAATGGAGTAACTGAGTGCATCTGGCTCACAAACCTCCATTCTATGCACGCCCGGCCCCTGGCCCCTGAGCCAACACTGGAGTAAACAACTCCAGATAGCTAATCTAGGATCCTCCCGAATGCTCTACACCTGGAACACAGCACTCCCTTCTGGCAAGGGGAGTGTAAAACAAGATATGAAAAACAAAACCCATTCCATTGTATAACTGAAGACTCAACATACTTGATAAAGGCAAATAAGGGGAAATGAGACATGTCAAACCTAACTCCTCACCATACAATAATCTTCCACATGTTTCCAATACAGAGCAGAGTTAGCATCTCCCAGCTGTATTTGGTACAGCACCCAGGTAAACCAGAGGGCTGAGCGATTGCTGTGGTCTATAGGAATTTTATTGCTCTTCTAGACATCCTTTCTATTTGACTCCTAGTTTTGAGTCTTCACATTTTGTGTGGGGCCAATGGGGCAGAGAACAGGTTTTTCTGGTTTACAGTTCACCCTGCAACTCAACCGTTTCTCTAGCTGAGCTTACAGAAACTGTCTTGATTGGGATGTTGAGGTGTCCCAGAATGCTGGTCCTGGCAGTTCTCTTGCACCTGCTGGAATTTAGACCCCAGTTTTATAGCAGTGGGCTCTGACAAGGTATCCAGAGTGCAGCGTGGTCCTGTTTTTCTGAGTAAGTCAGAAAAAAATTCTGACAAAGTGCTTGGACAGGTGCATTCAACCACATCAGTAGTGGACCTTTCCCCCTCTTGACTTATGACAGCTAGCAGGGAGGAAACATCCAGCTAGGTGATGAATGTCTTTTATGAGAGGGGGTCCTATGCCACCTGGAGCAGGTATGATAAGGCTACTTCAGAAATTCTCTGCAGACCCCAAAAATCTCAATAATTTTAGTTTGGTGGCAAATATTTATCTCCTGGGCAATGTCTGGCCACCCCTGGGCCAGTACATGGTGGCCACCCAGCTCTGGCACTCTTGAACAATACTATTTAGAACCTCTTCAGTTGGCGTTCAGGTCATGTTTTGGCATTTAAACAGATCTGGTCACCTTATATTTTATTCATTTATTTATTTATAAATAAATGCCGCCCCATTCTCCGAAGACTCGGGGCGGCTATGATGAGCTATGCTGGGAGAGAGGCAGGGAAGTGTTACCTTGTTCATACTCCTGGGTCTCCTGCTGCCTTTGATACCATTGACAAGGGAGTGTGGGGGATACTACATAGGGATGTGTAAGGAACTCTTGGAACAGAGGCTGTGAAGGTCAGTTACATAAAGAGGAAATACACACATGGATAGAAGAAAGAAGAGCAACCGCCAATGCCTCACGCTTCAGAACTTTGAGAAATTCTACTAGTTAAAGCAACATTCATGAAAAAGGAGACCCAGGGCAGATTGTATCACTGGGCAATAAAGGAACCCTGCAATAAGTATGATATACATGGAAAGATGGTCTGTAAAGAAAGCCAGTGTGGTGCAGTGGTTTGAGTACTGGACTGGGACTCAGGAGATGCTGGTTCCTGGGGTAAAACTCAGTGGGTGACTTTGGGCCAGTCATGGCCTCTAAGACTGGCCTGCTTCACAGACTTGTGGTGAAAATGAGATAGAAGGGAGGAGAACCTGGTAAGCCTCTTTGGGTTCCTTGAAAGAGGAAGGAATGTGGATATCATCATCGTCATCCTTAATATGACAGCGATCTCTGCTCATTCCTACTTTGACTATTGCTCACAACTTTTTTGGCTGAAGTGGCAATAATTCCGAAAGCAGCTTACCTTCCAATTTCTATCTAACCTATTGAACAATAAGCAAATATGCTTGCACAAAGACTGCAAGAGTTCTCCTTCAGTGAATGGAAATCGGAACCTCAGAGAATCACTGAAGTTTTCCCAGAGACAGAAGTAGTACTAAAGGGAAAATACATCATTTGTTGAAAACATGCAATGTGGGATTCTACATACAATGCACACATCAGAAATGTGTTATCTTTGCACAGATATCCAAACTGCCTTCAGACCACCACTGAGTACAGATCTCCCAGCAGCGCCAACAGGCAGGTTACTAATTACTGAACCTTCCCTAATCACTTTTTTTATGCAATCCACAGCAAACAAATATTTCATGTGGCTTCGAGCATATTCAGCAAATGTGTCTGGTGTTCTTTCCGTCAGTGTATTAAGTAGGTACTATCTGGCTAATTGCTTTTGATAAACCCACGAGCTGCATGTCTATCCAAGGGATGAGCCAATTTTAACATTGCTTTTGAAAGCATCAAGGATTTGACAAGGCTTCCGGGGTAGAGGGGGAGGAAATCAATAAATGACCAACAGTATATTAAACCCCTGCTGATAGAACGAGCCACTGTTTGTCTGATAACTGCAAAAATTACTGTTTTAGGGCAAGTAATTTAGATGCAGATGAGTTGTCAGCCATGCCCTTACTCTGGCTACAGGAATTAGGTGATTTAAAAGGAGCCTTGGGCCACAAGGAGACATTACCGGAGATCTGTGCCTGCCAGCAGAACCAACAGGCTCATGACATGGCCTCTGTTCCCTCCAGTGAAGTCTACCGTATGAGAGATGTGACATGCTATCATCGCAACCAGAGCTTCCATCCTCCTGCAGCTGTCAGATGATGCAGTGGAGGGGCCGTCAGTGACTGCTAGACATAGAGGATCTCTCAGAGTTTTGCCTTTTCCAGTCTTCAGTGCTTCTCAGGCTGTGAGAATGTTTCCAGTCTTCGGTTAGGTTTATCTCAGGCAGTGAATTTTGTTTTTTCAGCCTTGCGTGGAAATTCGTAAGTTTATTTTTGTACATGTTCTCCTAACAAATGTAGTTTTGTTTTGTGTTCTTTCAAACTGGATTTCACAAAATACCCATTGCAGAATTCAGAGAAGTGCCCATTTTCAAGGATAACTGAGTTCCAGTCCACACAGTAGATCAAAAGTGCAAACTAGGCATGTTTGCTTTAAAATAGGAACCAAATTAATGCCTTCCCTATCCCTAGTGATAGAGCATGTGTGTTACATGCTAAAGAACCCTGCTCCAATCCTTAGCCTCTCTACAGAGAAGCTCCAAACGTGGGGTAAAAGACTGTTGCCCAAGACATTATCTTTCCCAGGCAATTTGATACATAGTTTTATCAAGGAATCTTCTCCCATGCATAATTCCTGGAAAAAAAAGAAAGCTTTTTCCCCCCGGGGGGAAAACCCCTACTTCTTCTACCACTCACAAGCAAATTAAGGAATTACCCCAACTCAAGGCCTTGAAAGCAGCTGCTCATCCGTGTGTAGCAGCCATGGATGAATCTGTCAGCTTTGCTTTCTTCCACATTCTTATTCTTATTCCTAGGTTCTTTACATCCTTTTATGAAGACCTGTGTGATACTGGTAAGTTCTTAGCAAGCAATGAACCGAAGGACATTCTCACATACCTGCACCTGCCAAATTCAGCAGGTACAACTAATACTAGCATGAAGAGAACCTGGCTGACATACGGCTCTTACAGAAGAAAAGCGGCAACAGTCCTAATTCAGCACTGCAAACACCATTCAATACATTGGGATTCAAGGCCAGGCTTTTAAAATTAAGCACTCAAAGCCCTTTGCCAGGATGGATAAATCTGCCATTTTCACTTTCTCCCATGCTCATTTGATTTTTAAGTCTCAGGGTCTTTCAGCCCTATTTGTTGAGATTTGTGGGCTTTGTTAAGTCTTTACTGAAAAAAGAACCAAATGAAATTCTCATCCATCCCTAGTGTAGTCAAAACTGAGACAGACAGACCAACAACAGGACAAATGGGGCAGCTTCCTATGCTGCTGCGTAAGGGTGGTGATCCTTCTGTCACGAATGCTACCAGGTCGTCAGAACAGGGACCCTGCTCCAGGGGGCCCGGGATGGATTGTTGTCTTTTCTGAGTTTCGGAGGAGTTTTGGGATGATGCAGTTCATTGCTGAATTGCACTGCTGCATAATTTACAGATCTAACTCCTGCTGCCATGAAATTGCTCGTATTACACCTTCTCCATCTTGAAAGACAATCCTTATTATTCACAAGATCAGTCATATGCTTTGATGATCTTTTCTTTGAGATCTGCATATGTACACAACAAGGCAAACGGATTGCTTCCTCCACTTCCTGAGATACGATGAAAAACAAACATGAATCTGCCAATCAGTAATAAAATAACTACAGTGACATGCTGCACTTATGCTGTGCCTTTCATCATGAAAACGGGTTTCAAGGGAGATGCCGCAACACAGAAAATCGTTCACATACATGCAGATTAGCTTAGGGTGGAAAAAAAACCATCTTCGTTCAAGATGTCAGAAGGGAAGCTGTAGTCTGAGGGACTGGGAAAGAGGCATTCCGTGCACAAGGGAGCCAGGCAAGCGCTGGACTTGGGAAGTCTGGCTCCAAATCCTGGTTCAGCCATGAAGCTTTGTGGCACTGCTCGTTTGCTTTGCTTGTTGTCAGAGTAGTAAGTGCGACTGTGTTCTGCAGGGCCTCCTCACTGGTAAACATGCATGGGACTACAGTTAAGGTGACTTGGTGAAGATTGTGGCAAAAACTCTCCGGTAGTTTATGTGGCTGTCTAGGAAGTGGCAGAAGGTGAGCTCTCTCTCTCTCTCTCTCTCTCTCTCTCTCTCTCTCTCTCTCTCTCAAGCCAGAACTAACTTCACAGCATGGTCTAGGGATGAATGGATTTGTCAATGCAGATTAACCCATCTCTCATATTTCCAAAGTTTAGTTGACTTACAAAGTATTCTTTGTCTTTTTCATTAGTTTATGAAGATATGGTTACTAGAAGGCTTATATGGCAGAATAGCGAGGGTTTTAAGACTCTGATAATGCTAGGATGGGGAAGTGCAAATCAGCAAAAAGAGATTGTTGAAGTTCTGCAGATTTCATCATGAAAAGAGTTTTCAAGGGAGATGCCACAACAGAGAAGACCATTCATATACATGCAGATTAGCTCATTCTCTAAACTTGTTCTGACTGGTGTCAGTATTGCGAGCTTCCTGGTTTTTTCTTTTTTCCTCCTTTCATGTGAATAGTTACGAGTATGTTATTGTTCCAAATGCATGTGTCAATGGGTGCATTTTGTACACATTTTTATTAGGCTCATTTTTTCAGAAGATTTCCTCTAAGGCAAAGTGTTCTTGTGTGCTGTTCTCTTTCATATTTGCAATTTTGTGTGCAGCTTTCAGCACTGTGTAAAAGTTATTTTTTTAGTGCCCAAACTTTGATCACAGACTTCAAAAAAGTGCCAGTATCAGTACTGAACCTCATTCCAATCTATGCACCCATCTGTTGTTGTTGTTGTTAATTGAGAAGTCATGTCCGACCCATCGTGACCCCATGGACAACATTCCTCCAGGCCTTCCTGTCCTCCACCATCCCCCGGAGTCCACTTAAGCTCATGCCGGCTGCTTCAGTGACTCCATCGAGCCACCTCATCCTCCACCATCCCCTTCTTCTTTTGCCCTCAATTTTTCCCAGGATTAGGCTCTTCTCCAGGGAGTCCTTCCTTCTCATTAGTGGCCAAAGTATTTGAGTTTCATCTTCAGGATCTGGCCTTCTAAAGAGCAGTCAGGGTTGATCTCCTCTAGGACTGACCGGTTTGATAGCCTTGCGGTCTAAGGGACTCACAGAAGTCTCCTCCAGCACCACAATTCAAAGGCCTCAATCCTTTGGCGCTCAACCTTCCTTATGGTCCAGCTTTCACAGCCATACATTGCAACTGGGAAAACCATGCACCCATCTAGGAAGCAACATTTCGTATTTTTACATGACATGTGCACTGAATTAAATTTCTACTGTACTCTGTATACCCTACTAGATACATTACTGAGGGTCAGATTGTATGTGATATCATTTAATGTCATGTGCATCTCTTCTGTGTTGTAACTTGTGACCATGAAGAAGCCCTTCAATCATTGCTGGGACCGCAGCGTATAGGAAGGGGCACTGATCTTTCCTCTTGCACCATGAGGACCCTCCAGCATTTATTCCAGCTGCTGCTATTCCATTGCATCCAGCATGCGGCTCACATGTCATGCGACTTCATTTGCTGCCTGAAGTCGTTAGAGTGCATTGCTTTGTCCATGCTCCACAGCATGGGCAGCTGCGACCGGGGGCAGGGAGACGCACTCACAGGGACTTCAGGGGTGTGGTAATGCCAGCCATTTCAGAGGAAGAGATGACCAAGGATAATGATATCATGCTCAGGTGCATTGTTTAATTTATGCTTCTTCATTTACATCTTGGCGGTGCTTGTATGGTGCCTCAAAGGTGGGACAGATCATGAAAAGTCATGCCTGGGGCTCGGGGAAGGAGAGCCACATTCTATTCCATCAGGAAGAGGAGCTGCACATGGGCCGGAGGTGCCATCATTTCATTCTGGAGTAAGCAGGGCTGCCATTTGTAATCAAGCAGCAGCGCCAGGACGCCAGACCTGCTTCGATCCGAGGGCCAGATTCCAGTTTGGAGAAGCTTCCATGTCCCAGTCAGAGAAATGCTGAAGGCAAAAGGGGCTGGGCCAGGGCAAGATATTAAAAATATCAGCATATTTTAGTTCAAAGCTCTTACTACCAGCAATCAGACCTTAGGAGAGGCTTTTCAATCTTTTGGAACTGGAGAAACATTTGAAAAAATTGGGATCTTCCCCCTGTGTAAGGAAGATCTAGGCACTCATTTCTGGAATTGGACAGGTTGGTGGAGCTCACATCAGAGCACAGTTCTGACATGTTCCTATTGAAGAATGGGAGGTTCTGCTCATGCCAAGGCTTCCTCTGGGAAGCGCTAACCTTCGTTGCACAAGTTGTGCTCCTGTTCATAGAGTGGAACCAGGGAAACCTTCTCCTTCAGTAATAGAATCAGATTACTGATGGGGGCAGAAACATCTTGTTGGATTCTGCCCTTAGTGTCCTCCAGGTGCGTTGGCTACACCTTTTGAAAATCCTGCCCATTGGCCATTATGGCAGGCATTGAGAGTAGCTGACGCCTTTCTCAACACTGCAGGGCACCCAGTTGGGCAAAGCGGATCTAGTTCACTGTTTCCAACAGTGGACAGTTTGACACTTCTGTAGGTGAAACTCCCAAGCAACCACTGGTTGGAAAAAGGAGGTGAGGCTAAGAGAAGGGGGGGTTGTCTTCTAGATACTCTTAGAGGGCTGAATTGTCTCTAGGCCTGCTATTCTGTCCACAGCTGTGAACCAATATATCTAGTGAGCCTTAGAGAACTGACAAGCTGTTGTATTCCGGTTGCTGTGTAATTTCTGGAAGCTCATGAGCTTCAGAGATGGAAAAATATACTCTCCCTGCTCACTTCTTAAGCTGGGAACCCCATGCTTTGCCTTCTAAAAGTAAAAGAGCTTTCTTAAAACTAAGAAATAAGAAAGCAGAAAGGATTGGATTTTTGCAAGCAAGCAAGCAAGCAAGCAAGCAAGCAAGCAAGCAAGCAGAGAAACATCTAAAATTGTAAACCAAAAAGTATTTGACCTTTCTATATAGAAACAAATGGAAAAAAGGAAAAAAAGAAAAAAGGAAATGCTCCTTCTTCCAGCATAATGAACCTGACAGGTTGCTTTTGTTGTATCCAGGCTCAACTCTTGCCAATACATTTTAGGAAGTCTGGCAAGGGAAAAAGAGGCATAAACCACTCAATTCATTTTCATGCTAACCAGATGGTATTTTGGCTTTTAGGGAACCCTCTTCCCCCTAAAGTTCTGTTGCTGCTTTGTGTTCCTTCCGGCTTTAGATCAGAATGGCTCTGCATGAGACAACAGGCAATAGACTAATCCAGCCTTCCCCAATCTGTCTCTGCCACACGTACTGGACTACAATTCCCACTGCTCCTGACCCTGGATGATTCTGAACAGGGCTGATGAAAGCTGAAGTCCAAGAATTCTGCAGAGCACCAGAATAGGGGAGGTTGTACAGTGAATATTGTGCACAGGTGTGTACAGTGGGTGGATCAAGTAGGCAAATAATTATTATCAAATAATTCTGGATGGCAAAGATGAAAAGGGGGTTGCTAAGGGTTCTCAGGGGCTTCTCCGCACTGGATGAACGAAGCAAGGACATGGCAGATGCAGTTCGATGTAATGAGTTGTAAAAAGATGCATCTCGAGGCGGCAAAGCATAACTTCACATATTCAGAGATGGAACTCACATTGGTGAGATAAGTGATGTCCGAGAAATAATCTCTTAATTTCTGGAGGATTCCTCAGCAGGTTAGCATCTTCCAAGTCACACAGATCATGTGCATTTCCAGACCTCTTTTTCGGACTTGTATGCAAATATAATGGTACAGAATTTGATAGTAAAATATGCTAATACGTATGTTTTTTTTAAGCCAACAATTTATACAGCTCCAATCTCTTTTCAATTTAGGGAAAAATACTAAGAAAGGCTTAGAAAAGGCATATAAAATTAGTCCAGTTGTGGAGAATAGGACAGAGAACTCTTCTCTCATAATACTAGAACCCATTCTCACCTATTGAAAATAAAGTGTCGGAGACTTAGGACAGACCAAACAATGTATCTCTTCACACAGCATGCATGATGGAATTGGGTGCCACGGGGCATAATGGTGGCCACCAACCTGGATGGTTTGAAAAGGGGGTTATACAAATTCACAGATGATAAAGCTCCCCGGGGCCCTGGTCATGATGCTGCTTGCATCCTCCTGGCTCAGAGGCAACGTGCTTTGAACCCTCTTATTCCAGAGCAGCAGTGGGAAAGAGCTCCTGCTCCCATTCACCCTCTGCTTCCAAGTTTCCTAGAGGTTGGCCCCTGTGGGGAATCAGTGGCTTGTCTAGATATGCTTCTGTTCTCCGCCGGCAGAGTCCATCTTACATTCTTATTCTGCTCCACCTGCGCAACTGATGCATCTGAAAGCTGTCTTTTACCCTTCAGTTAAAACAATTCATCAGCCAACCAATTGATCTGGAAAAGAAGGATTTTAGGCTTGGACTCAATTTGGAATTCACAAAGGACCCCCTCTCCCTTTCTTTAAATAAAGATTGGTTCTGCAGGAGCTGGTAAACAAGCGATTGAATCCATCTTCTTTCACCCCAACCTTGTAGGAATTTCAAAGGAACAGCTGTGAGGATGTTATAATGGATGCTGGACTGAGAAGCAATTTCACCATCTCTCTGCTAGCGCAGCAATGTACTTCCCGGCCTCCCTCTTTCTGCTCTTATCTCCTCCCAGAAAATCAGGGATCTGAACCATGGGGAACTTCTATAAATAGGCCAGCCTTCCTACTGAAGATAGTTTCTCTTCAGTTTGTGGAGGTTGACAGAGGGGGTAGAGTTAGTGTCTTTTTCTTCTTTCTCCTCCATACTTGGGACATACATGTCTTTGCCTCTTCACATCTGCAGGCATTTGTGAACATGTGGGTGAATGTACATTAAGCAGAGTGAGTTAACTACCTCAGGATTTAGAGTGCCATGAAAGGGCATCAGATTGCTATGTCTACTCCCAGAAGAACTTCCGGAATTTCTGCAGGTACCAAAATCATCTGAGTGAAAAGTTAGGGTCCAAATCAAATCAAATGAAACCAACAAACTAGGCCAGAATGGAATACTTTGCACCTTGACCTGGAGGTGGCATTTTTTGGTTTCCTCTCGGATAGCAACTTGTCTTAGGCTGATTTCTCCGCAGGTCATTTCTCTGCCACCAGGAGAACTTGCCTTGAATAATTTTGTGCTTTAGAAGGAAATAAGTGTGTTTGTATGATCATTTATTTTCTCATTGCAATGGAACTTAGATCTGTGGTAAATTTAGTATGAAGAAATTCTGTTTCTACCATAAAACAGGGGGTCGTTCTTGTACCCTTAGAAGAACTAATTCAAAGTCTTCACTCACACAACTTGGTGGTTGTTCCAACTGGTGGAACCTCAAGCCGTCTTTTGCTTCAAAAATATGAAGAAAATCTGCAGTCTCAAAACACAATTGGTCCAAAAGTTTCCATCTCTTCAGGTCTAGTGGTTACTCCTACTAGCAATTAAATTGCCTGTCAGGAGTAAAACATTACTTTAAAAACAAAGGAGATGGATTACTGATAGCTGCTTGCTGTTTACCCCACTTCCAAGTGCTGACATTTAAGCTGGTTCTATTCCCTGACTCGTTCTAGCATTTTTCAAAACAAAGCAACAGCAAAATGGATGGTTCTTCTGTTGAGCTCAGCAGCTGCTGCTTCCCCTGACATTGCACTAGCAGGGCTTAAATTTTAAAGATTCAGGAGAAAAGACTGGATGCATTTATTAGAGCTTGAGGAGGAGGGGTTGTCTCGTGTTTCCTACAGGTCACTATTTTTCAGATAATATACAACTTTCTTTCGTAGTTTATGTTAGAATACAGCTAGATTCCCAAGTAGATCACACTTAGCTGATTCAAATCCAGGTGGGTCCCTCTGAAATATGGGGCAGGGGGCAGTATCCAATGAGGCATTTACACTTTCACCCTAGAGGAAGCCTTGAAACTAGTGGAAACTGTCATTTCTGCATTGGGACAGGCCAGCAAAATTCCCCTATGTGAATTCTGTAGAGCTGCCCCAGTCCAAAAATAAAGTGTTTCTGTTTGCTTCGGGTTTCCCTGGAAGTGTTAGGTTTCCATTCCATGTGTGCTGCTACTGCTTGTAGATGTGAGGGCCGGGCTGTGGACAGCAGCAGGGAAGGGACAGGGAATGAGCTCAAGCTGAGTTCAGAGCTTACTAGGGGCCAGAGGTTAGGGGCAGGTCAGCAGGTCCAGGTCGAAGGCATGGAAAAGAGCAGTCCGATTTTGCACGGAGACACTCACAGAGAGCGAACAGTTCCAGGTTCCGTTTACCAGAGAGATGTCGCTGTGAGGGTTTTAGCAGGCTGGAGAGAGGCAGGGTCTACTCAGAGGAAAGTCAGGAAGAGCAGAAAAGGGCACGGGCTGGAGTGAGGCAGAAACAAACTGGAACAAGACAAACTGGTACAAACTGGAGCAGAGCTTGAACAAGGTTGGAACAGATTGGAGCAAGGCACAGCAATGCAGGAGCCAGAGCACAAGGAGTCGCCAGGACAACTTGCATCGCTGCGGCAAGGAGCAGCAGGGCAGGGAAGCCGTCTGTGTGGGTCTTCAGGCTCTCCGGCTGCACTGCAGAATTGCTCCACAGGAGTTTTCTGCAAGTGCCCACAAAGCCGCTCCTGGTCCTGTGGGCACTTGCAGGGTCACTCAGGCCCTGGTCCTGACACTTGAGAGGATTCAGTCTGGGCACAAAAAATTGGTGCTGTGTAAGCCCCCCATCAGAAGCTGCTCATGCTTTATCCCTGGAGATGAAGGGCTGCACCCAGAGCTAATGTTCCGTAAGCTGAAGGATAAGACTGGCGAAGTGGGGCTTCTCTGGACCCCCATGGAGCAGATTAAGGGGGCACAGGGGAAGCTATGTAAGGGAGCAGGGCTGGAGAAACATCTGCCTGCAAAGTGGCTTCTTCTGGATGTGATCTGATGATTGAAAAGGCTCTTTGTTGTAGGATTGACTTCAGCTCTGCACAGCCTGTGGCCTACCAAGTCAAGCAGAAACCACCCACCATCCATGTCTGGTGATCTCCCAAGGGCACAGTGAGCACCCAGGCTGGTTGCTTGTTTGGAACTGGCAACACAGGTGGGGTGAGATTTAGATACCTGGCAAGCCAAAATGCATGTCTGATGGGCTTTCTTGGGTGTGTAAGGTAAGTCATTTTGCCGGCCTGGCCTTTCACATTTGGTACAGTATGATCTTATATTTATTTAATTTAATTTATCATTTATTCTAGTCAGGCTGACTAACAAAAAGAATTCCATTTTGCTGCCTGGCAAAATCAGAATAATATTGCATGAAATGCTATTTCTGTTAGGAACCTACATAAACCTTAAGACTGATAATAAAGCTCCATTCTCTGGCCTATCATTAGGATGGGATTGGCTGGTACAATCTACAGGGCATTCTTGGTGGTGGCACTGTGTCTGTGGAACGCTCTCCCCTGGGAAATCCATCTAACCTCCTCTCTTCCTGTTTTTAGACCTGCTTTGGAAACAACTGTACCCCTACAGGCTAGCTATGATTCATATTATCTTTCCTGGCTTAGATCAGATTTTTGTTCATGGCTTGTCATTTGTTTGATGCTGTATAATTTTTAATTATGGCTTTATTTTTCTAGGTTCTGCTTTCTTGCATGTATTTCCATTCACACATACAGGCTACCCAATCTTTCACAGTTAGCACATACCTAAATTAGGTACTTGGAATAAATATAGAAACACAACATAAATAGAAGTAGCAGCTCTACTATTTCCTCCAAATGAAGCAAATATTCAGGGAAACATTATTTGTGTAAAGGACCAGAATAGTAGAACTTTGTGCATTTTAGGATGGCAGAAAAACTCCAGAGAGCATCTCTCACAGCTCAGTCCTTCACACAGAAGTGAGGAACTTCTTTCCATTCTGGGCTGGATTCCCAGGGAAGTAATCCGTCACGGAAGTGTTACCAGCCAGTGGATGGGCTCACCTCGTTCTCTCACTCTCTTTCAATCTTCCCTTCCTCTCCTTCTTCCACAACCACTGGACTGCCAAGGAAGAGACGAATTGCTCTTGTCAGATGTCTGAACTGTTCGTTCACAGGAAAGTGCTGAAATTTGGCTAAAACCGCAAGGAATAATGCTGAAACAAGACCACTGGGTTCCACCACTACCAAGCATGTTTAATCAGAAATAAGGCCCATTGTGTGAGTCCTAGATCTAGAAATATATGAAGGTCTATAGCATTGCAGCCTTAACACGTGTGTGAAGGGGAGATCCAATGTGCTTTCTCTATTGTAATACAGTCTCTCGGTCCTATACTATGCTTGATTTCCCCTGTGTTTCTGATGTGGATTGAAGGACTCCTCCAACAGGATTGTACCAAAATATACACACACAGATGTTGACATGGTAGTTTCCTGCCACTGTGGGAGTTTTCATGTGGGGTGCATGTATAGACAAGATCATCGCAGGAAGATTTGGGGTAATATGCTCTAAATGAGAGAAATCGGACCCTATCGGACCAGGTAAGTCTGAGTCAGTCCTTTATGTGAACATGAGAGAGGCAAATGCTGAAAAATGGCAAGTGTTACTGATGAAAACCCATAGCAACCACCAACTCTCTTTGTTGCCAATCCGCATTAAAGGTTACATGAATATATAATACTGCAAAACAAACTTCCTGAATAATAAATATATTAAATACTCAAGGCTCCTCAGGAGTTGTTTTCAGTCACTTGGGTAAATAATGCATAGTTTATAAACTGATTTCTCCCCTCCCCCTTTCTCCTCCAGCATAAAAATTAAGTATAGATATTATTAAGATGGAACGCTACTATTAAAATGACATTCAGGGAACAGATTCAACCTTGAACGCAAAGGAAGTTTGACTTGAAAACTGATGTTCTTCATGTGACTTTGCACAATATAAGTGGCGTATTTAACGTCTCTCTTTATTTCCACGTAGGAATGTTGGTTGTGTAAATAATTTCCCCTGTGCATGTGTGTGTTTTTTAAACAAATTTGAATTAAACATGGATCACTGTTCCTTGGAATGGCTGCTTCGTGATGGGATATGGTGTCATTATCTGATTAACATGTATCCATTCCTTCTTATTTCATTCCCTACTTGTTATCTGTTTCCAAGGTGTGTTTCAACACTTGATCAGTTTAAAAGTTTTGGAAAAGGCATACAGACAAGGAAGGGTTGTGGGTGATCCAGCATTTAACTCCTGCTGTGTATGCTTACTGGGTGACATGATGTTGGTTATAGTGTTCTAAATGGTATGTCTGTTTTCTAACTTCGTTGCTCAGCAACTTTCTGCTGGACAGTGTTGTCCTATGCATATCTAATACAAAAGAAGCCCTATTGAGTTTAATGAGACTTTCTCCTAGGAAAGTGATATAAAATTGCAGCCCATCACATGAAACAAGTAGCAAAGATGCATATCTTCCAGACTTCTTGTATAATTCTCTCCATGCATCTTAGAAGCACTATAGGGAAAAGTAATGGGGGAAGGCCCTAAGAGTTTTGTAAATACTCATTCTGTCTTCCTGGAGGCAGTTCTGGGACAGTTGCCAGCTTTGAAACCAAAGAGAACTCTTGTATGTATAATAACTGAACATCACAAAGAACTTCAGCAAAGGAGGCAGCAAACCTGCTTGTCAAACCTTTTCCTGCCATGCCATTATTAAAGACACCAAAATTATTGTTCAAAATCAGGGGTAATAACCCTTATGATCTGGCACAAGGCTGTTATTTCTGCTGATGACACCAGTTTTGGTTGAATAATATGGGCTAAACTGTTGGCCAGGAAAAGTGTAGGTTAGAAAGTGATAAAAGACTGGGTCTGCCTGCTCCTTAGAACAAATATTGATTTTGGCAGTCTTCATGTACTTGAAACGGTAGTGGAAATGGACATCTATATTTTGTCCAACAGCCATTGGTGGCCATTTCTATTATGTCCTGGAATAGATGAACTAGCCGGTGTGGTTGCAAGTTGTGGGCTCCAGGCATTAGAACTACAGTTGGCTGTTCAAACATGCACAACACAGACAGCCCTTCCCAAGCGAACCCGAGATCAGTACTGGCCAAATCAGTCTCCTTCACTTTCTATAACGGTCACATTTTTTTTCAAATGCAAGTTCATTTTATCCTGTTCCTGCATCAGTTTGTGAGTGTTTTACCAAGTACAGCTGCCCATTTCTTTTTCTGAGCAATACATGCCAATGAGCAGGCACATACGAAGCATCCCCATGCACATCCTTATACAATGAAAACATTTCCATTGTTTTCATATTCACTAGATAACAGGATCCTACTTATGCTGTTTTACTGTAACGGTTCAACAAGCATATAATTGATGGACTAAGAATTCTAATCAATGAATATATTTGTTTCTTTACAGAGCAGTTCTGTAGTTCTTATTTAGAGGGCAATAGGGATTTTCAGATTTCCACATCTGAGGATAGAATAAAGTCCTGACCTTAAGATGTGGGGATCCATGCTAGGTTTCTTGCCCAACCCCACCCCATGGCCAGTGTGGAAATTGCTGCACCAGCTGCTTCGAGAGTGACCTTGGAGAAGGGGCCCAAGGGGACCTCCAGGGGACAGGAAGAGGAGATCGGTGGCATCAAGATACCAGGTATCTTGTATCCTGGTGATTCTTCAAGGCTTCTTCCCTCTACCTCTGAAGTGCCATGGTGAGCTGGCCAAAATCCCCTGCCTTGCTGTTTTGAATTTAAAGCAGTACAAATTGGTGACTATCAGCACATCTCATGGGAATGAACGCCAGCGTTTAACTGTGCACTGTGTGAAGAAGTGGTCTCTTTTATCTATCCTGCACCAATCAGCTGCATGGGATTCTCATCCCCCCCCCATCCCCAGGTTCTAGTATTGTGGGAGAGGAAGAGGAAGAAAAAAATGTATCCACTTTTTCCACACCTTGCATGATTCTGCTCACCTCTTTCATGTTTCTCCTCGAGATTTTTCTAAGCTCGACAATCTCAGCTGTTGCAACTGTTCCTCAGAGAGGACCTGCTCCAGCCCCTTGATCCTTTCTCTTGCCATTTGCGGCACTTTTTCCATCTCTACAATATCCGTTTTTATATGCAGTGACCAGAACCATCCACAGCAATCTCACCATAGGTTTGTATGAGGGGAGTGTGATTCTGATAGCTTTATTTTCCATTCCATTCCGAATTATGCCCAACATGGACATTGCCTTTTTTACTGTAGCTGAATGCTGGGTTGACATTTACTTCCAGCTGTCCATCACAACTCCAAGACTTTTTATACCTGAAGTTGGTCCCGCCTCCCCTGCCCCCGGACATGCCTCACTTTATACTTGGTCCACTGAAATGCATTTGCCATTTTGACGCCCCTTCTCCCAGTTTGGAGACATCCTTTTGGGGTGCCACACCGTCTTTTTTGCTTTAGCCAAACTAAATGCTTTGGTTTCATCAGAGGACTTGGACATCTCACTGCTCATTCTAATTCTACAGAATTGCTTTCTTTTCAATACAAGTTTGAAATCTTGCCCAGCTGATGGAACAAACACTCACTAGGTGACATGACTCAGACCTGAGTGGAACCTAACTACCTGAGCAATATGGAAGCCCTCTACAGTTCCCAGAAGATTTTGCAAACCGATCCTATTTAAACCACCCTTCAGAATGCAACCAACCTGTTTGTTGGTCTGGGGGGTGGGGGGTTAGAATGTCCTTTTCCCGTTTTTGCCCCCAAATGAATTCATTCCATCCAAGACATTTCCTCTTTTTATCAACAATGCCCTCCGAGGGGGATGGGGATGAGCAAAAAGAGAGGAGGAAGCTTAAGCATCCCCTCCTGAATTACCTCAGTCCTGATCCAAAGCATGCCCATGAATGCCTAAAGTCCAAGAAGTCAGCCAGTCAGAGCAGAATGTGCATTCCAGTCCAGCTCCAACTCAAGGAGCCGCTGTGAGGATGCTCCTGGGCTCCTCAACCCCACCTTTCCCCACTATGGCGGACCACTTCAATGATGCTGCAGCTATTCTTGCAAGCCAAGAACAGCCACTTCAGTCACCTTTTCAAGCTGCCGCCCTTTCCAGTCTGGGAAGCAGAAGCCCCCAGGGTGGTGCCTTGCCTTTCTTTTGACTCTGCTGCTGCTACCGGTGGA
>NW_025335550.1:18957492-18962802 GCF_004798865.1 Varanus komodoensis | reverse complement strand
GCCAGTGAAGCTGACGGAGGACTGGAGTCATGTGAGCATAACGCCCCATCCCCGTCAGCAACCTGGCAGCTCTATTTTGCACCAATTGAAGTGTTCGGACTGTCTTCAGGGGAAGCCCCACGTAAAGCGCGTTACAGAAGTCTAGGCGGGAAGTCACCAGCGCATGTGTCACCGTCGCCAGGCAGTCGTACTCCAGGTAGGGGTGCAGCTGATTAATCTGCCGAAGCTGAAGGAAGGCGTTCCTCGCTACCGCTGTCACCTGAGCTTCCAAAGAAAGCTCCGGGTCGAGGAGTACTCCTAAGCTGCGGACCTTATCCCTAAGAGGGAGTGTTGCACCATTCAGGACCAGGTCAAATCCACTCTCTCCGAAACCCGATCCGGCAACCAACAGGACCTCCGTCTTGTCTGGGTTGAGTTTCAGTTTATTGGCCCTCATCCATTCCCTTACCTCGGCCAAGCACCAGTTCAGCACAGCCACTGCCTCACCTGGATTAGTGGAGAACGAGAGGTAAAGCTGGGTATCATCAGCGTATTGATGATTCCGCAGCCCACACCTCCTGATGACCTCTCCCAGCGGTTTCATATAGATGTTAAATAGCAGAGGGGATAGAATGGAGCCCTGTGGTACCCCATGGCATAGCTGCCATGACGTAGAGACATGGTCCCCCAGCACTACCTTCTGGAATCGACCGTCGAGATAGGAGCGGAACCACTGCAAAGCAGTGCCTCCAACCCCCAATCCCGCAAGTCTATCCAGAAGGAATAGCTGACTTGTTGCTGGCTAAGTCTGTTCTTCTTCCACTAACTTTTAGTGGGCAACTTCAAGGCCGCTGCTCTGCCTTATTATTAATCTTTAAACCAGACTGGTACTGGGCAAAACAGTCCTCTGACAGTCCTGAAGGCTCTCTGTGAAGGACACAGCGCCACTATTCAGGGAGCTCCACTGACCGAGTCAGAAGGCCCAGACTCCCAGGACCTTTTTACCTTTTTATTTAAATGTCATTTTAATTGTTAACAATAGCTTATTTATCTGGCCAGGGCGACTTCTTTTATATTGTTATTTATTTTATATTGTTAATTTTATATTGTTATTTTTGTATTTTATTGTATTTTATTGTGTTGTAAGCCGCCCCGAGGCTTCGGCAAGGGGCGGCATAGAAATGTTTTAATAAAATAAATAAATAAATAAATAAATAAATAAATAAAAGCCAGACTTAGCCAATCTAGGTGTTTCACGGTGCCTGCCCAACACAGCGGCTGATGCTGCACATCTCACTTCCCTTTGAAGCATGAAGAAGCCTCAAAGAGGCCCTAAGCCTCAAAGAGACCACCCAGCTACAACACTGCAGTATATGAACACGCCTGACCCTCAGTCAGACCAGTCACCCTTTTTTTCAGTGCCATTTTCTCCAACTGGCAGGAGCCCTCTGAGGCCTGAGGCACTTCTTGGCCTTGCTCTTGAGGTTCCATCCATTGCCCAGATTCAGGCCCTAAGGGTCAAGCTCTGAAGGCAGTGAGCACTGATCCTTTTGTTATTCTTAAATATTTTACTTTCTAAAAATCAAAACTTTTCTAGCCTGCCTTTCTACCGCACACTAGAACTCCCAAGACAAAACAGATGCACCTTCTGGCAGAAAATGTGACTCAATTAATCTAACACTGCATACACATGCACACACACACGCCTAATAGCTCCCTTGTGTGACAGCCCATTCATGTCCATGAGCTGCTCCCGCCATGCATTGCCTGAACAGAAGAGTCAGGTGTGAAATTCAGCTTATGCACAGAATGGAATTGGTAGGCAAACTGCCCTAAATACTCATGTTGGTGAAGAATGCAACAACTACCATGTTTCCCCGAAAATAAGACCGGGTCTTATATTAATTTTTGCTCCAAAAGACGCACTAGGGCTTATTTTCAGGAGATGTCTTATTTTTCATGTACAGCAAACTATATTTGTTCATTTATTCATGTACAAAAATCTACATCTATTCAAATACAGTCATGCCATCCTCTGGAACATTGCCATAACTCTCCAAACCCCGAATTGTGTTGCAATGGACATACTAAATGCATCCATCTGCCTGATGATTTTAACTGGAGTTTATTTTGGGCGTAGAGCTTATACTGCAAGCATCCTGAAAAATCATGCTCAGGCTTATTTTCCGGTTAGGTCTTATTTTCGGGGAAACAGGTACGTTATTTATTTATTATATCTATATCCCACCGTTCTCCCATCATGGAACTCAAGGTGCGGTTCCCAGAGGTCTCCCTTCCAAGTTCAGGCCAGCCCCAGCCCTGCTTAGCCTCAACATGGGGATGCCTTACGTGCCTTCAGACCACAGTCTGGGCTGCACTGACAAACGTGATGAAAGTGCCAACTGGCCCTTGGAATGTACAAGTGATCCCAGCTCTGATGTTCCACTGACAGCCATGATGACATAGGAGGGCTTTTTTACATTTTTACTGGCATCGCACTGCCCGACCCACCAGGGTGCCACCTGGCACTCAACCCAAACTGCCTTCCTTCTGCTCTGGCTGCTGTTATAGCTCACATTTTTCAGACAAGTTATAGCACACTGTTTTACATGGCATTTTCCTAAGATACGCATTCCAGTAGGATTCCGGTGTGTGCTAAACTTGCAGTGACGTTCTGCAGGAGGGGTATTGGCATCCGCAGGCTGGTGGGTTGGGGAACAAATTCTGAAGCTGTGTCCTGCTTCACCTTCTCTAAATTAATGCACATTATCTCCAGTGGTGCTTACAACCATATCTACTCAGAAGTAAATAATCATCAATGGTACTTTATCTACATGCCTGCTCAGGAGTAAACCACATTATAATGACACTTATTGAGAAGTAAATCGCATTGATTTCATTTATGTTTACACTTGGGGAAGTCAGCAGTGGAAAGGGGCCGCACTTGCTTTGGGGAGCTGCTGCTGGACGAAGGGGAAAGGGGGTACTGATCCTGCTTGATTCACCCCATCCCCCCTTTTTCACAGGAGAAGCCATAGATCTTTTTACTGTTTTGAAAAATCTCCACTCCTTCACATTTCTGGATAGCTAATAGATGCTTATTTATTTATTTATTTATTTATTTATTTATTTCGGGCCTTTCCCTTGAATACCACCCCCTTTCCAACTCTTCCAACTTCTACCAAAGCTCCATGTGCATGTAACACAAGATCTCATCTTCAGCATGACGCAAAATGTGCTTCGTTCATGAGCATGTGCCCCGGGTGTTGAGCACGCATGTGTTGTAGATACCACTACAGTGCTCCCTTGCAGATAGGAAGGACTTTAGTCTAGACCCGCCCGCCCCCCATGGCTTTTTCTCCAGGGAATGAAGTGTTTTTTTTCCTCAGTACTAGCATCTGCTGTCTCAATTGCTCCTGGGTTTATGTGAACATGGGTGGTGGAGTCTGTGTGTCTGTGTGTGTCTGTGTGAAGATTCCAGCTCAGTGCATCCACCACTCTTCCCTTGCTTCTTGGAACTGTTTGAACGTGTGAGACTGCAGAGCACTTCCCTTCCTGACTGAGAACAGCTTGGAGTCTTACCATCTCCCCGCTGTGCTCTGCAAAATTGCTATGATTCTTTGACAGTTGGAGCTTAACCATTCCAGCCCCCTGCTTGCCATGCTCATGGGGGAGCCAAGAAAAAGAGAGAGCACTCCTACTCCTCAGAAAGAAGCGATTTCTTGCCTGTGCACTCCTTCAAAGAGAGAAAAAGAAATCTTTCCAAAGAGCAAGCCTAAGCAATTCCCCCCACCCCCAACAAAGGTAATTGTTTCAACTGAGAATTTCCCTCAGTTTTCTCAAGGATACCTACATCTGGCGTGGCACTTAGAACTCACGGAGAAGAGGCAAATCTACCCTGGTTTCATACTGTGGCCTAATGCACGATTTTATCGTTCAAATGCAGTAATGCACAGAAAGCAAACTGCTCACTGGGGCTTTATGCTACAGTGGTGAAAGGCTCTTCCACTTTGTAATAGCACAACTTGGTGACGAACAGGCAAAGGTGGTATTTCCCGTCTGGCTAATCTCTTAGAGTTCTTTGGCACTGTCAGTCAGTGCATGGGCAGGGGCAATCGGGTAGACATTTTGAACTTCCAAAAGGCCTTTGACAAAGTCTCTGACCAAAACTCCTGAGCAAACTTAGCAGTCATAGGGAGCTCCATAGGACAAGCAACTGGTTAAAGAACAGAAAGCAGAGAGTAGGAATAAATGGTAAAGGCTCCTAAAGAGGGGGTTGTAAACAGCAGGGCCTCGTGGGAATTTTTATTGGGACCATTGATCTCAACGTATTTCTAAATTAACTGGAATTATTTATTCACTTCATTTCTGAGCCACCCAATAACCAAAGCTTTCTGGGTGGTTTGCAACAATTACGCAAATACAAAAGAAGTAATAAAACTACTAATATTGTAAAATACAGTATAAATCTCCAGTATACCAATTTTAAACAGCTAAAATGCCAATATACAAAAATAGAAAACATTCTAATCTCTAAAATATTTTTGTTAAAAACTAGCCCTAATTAAAACAACAGACCCATCATTGCTATTAAATACATTTAAATGCCTGAGAGTAGAGAACAGTTTAAACTGAGAAGAGGATAAGACTGGTACCAAGTGGGTCTCAGCAGGGAGACCACTCCACAATTGAGGGGCCAGCAATGAAAAGACTCTCCTTGTTGTCTCTTTTTGGGCTTCCTTGGAGGTGGCAGTTGGAAGGCCCCAAATGCAGATTGTAGGGTCCGGGTAGATTGAGAATAAGCAAGGTGTTCCATCAGATACTGAGGTCCCAAGCCACGTAAAAGCCAACACTTGAACTGTGCTCAGAAGCATACCGGCAGCCAGCACAAGCAGGCCAGAACTGGTTCTTTATGTTCAGACTTTTTGCTCCCAGTTATTAATCTGGCTGCTGCATTATACACAAGCTGCAGCTTCTGAACAGACTTCAAGGGTAGTCCCACTTACACTGCGATCAGATTAGCAAAGTGTGGTGTACTGAAATCAGGCTATCCCTGCCCAAGGGGCATAGCTGGCCCACAAGCCAAAGCTGGGAGAAGGTGCCCCTGAGCGGTGAAGTAGCCAGACAGGGGCATAGCTGGCCCACAAGTGACGGGATCTGAGCTAACAGTGACTGACCAAGGAATGATTGTGGTGAAAGCACAGTGAAATGACAACTCAGTGTGTGACTGCTGTGGACTAGCTCCATGTTTGTGAAGGGGACAGTGGGTTCATTCAATGTCCTATGTCCTTGGAGTAGACCTATTTGGATGGGTTGCTCTTAGTAGGATTC
>NW_025335550.1:18881142-18957392 GCF_004798865.1 Varanus komodoensis | reverse complement strand
CTCTTTCTCCTCCTATATTTTTATTTTATACTGATAATTTTAATTTTGTATTTGTAAATCAATGTATTTTTTGTATTGTTATATTTAATGGTAATTTATTATGTACTATTGTATTTCAATGTATTTTATCATGTTGTAAGCCGCCCCGAGGTTTCGGCAAGGGGCGGCATAGAAATGTTATAATAATAATAAAAAAATAATAATGTATGCCGCACCCTTAGCCAAATAGGGTCTCTGGTTTGCTTACAATCAAAGCCATGATAATAAAAATAGTTAAAATACAATTTGAGTTAAGACAATAAAACTATAGAATAAAACCAGACAACAAAATTATAAATGAACAATAATAAAATAATTTAATAAGATCAATTTGTACAAGTGATCTGATTGTTCAATTTACAAAAGACAACAGCAAAACCAGGACCTGTTATTAAAACCAAATTGATCTCCAAAATAACTCCCGGATAGGAATGTTTTCAGTTGGTGATGAAAAGATAGAAGAGATGTCGCCTGGTGAATTTCAATAGGAAGGTGAATTCCAAAGGTGGGGTGCCACCAACAAGAAGGCCTTCCTTCTAGTCATCTCCCCCCTCACTTTTTATCGTAGGGGGAGGACCATGCAGAAGAGCCACCGATGAAGCCTTTCGTGATCAGGTGGGGGCATACCGAGATGGGCATTCCCTCAGATTATCATAATAGTGACGAACATGACAAACAAACATAAGACCCTTTTATTTATTCAATATTTTAATAAGTTTTAATATTGAATTTTATCATCATATTTTCATTGCAGCCAGAGTGGGTCATTAATTAATTTATGTTTTGTTAGATATTTGTATTTTATTTGTGTAAGCCGTCCTGAGGCTCTTGCAAAGGACGGCATACAAATATCCTAAATAAATAAATAAAACAAAACAAAAAACAAAACAAGACATGTGGCAAAATGATCGTGTGGATGTGTGCACAGCTGATTCTTCTCCAGAACAGTATCTTGTTGGGATCACTGTGGTGGAAAGGAAGTTCTATGGCATGATGTCTTTATAAAGACAACAATTTGAATGGTTTTTTGGTCTGATAGCAATTTCTGGCAAAGCTGAAATATATGAATATACAAGGACTTGATTTTTTTTTAACAACATTGCACTGCACTACACTTTAAGTGCTGGGCTGATGAATAAGTAATGCTTGCTGACTTCTGCAGAAATGGCTGGTGGCTGCTACAGAGCTTCTACTGCAGAGATAAGTATTTGCTGTCAGTAGGACTTCACAGTCTTGTGGCTGTATGCAGTGCCAAAGAATTTGGGCAACTTTGACATTATTATGATTACTTATTTTACCATGATATTTCTTTCTCTCTAATCTATCTAATTAGAGCTCCTTATATAATACAAACCCTTTCAAGTTCAGCCAGGAATCTGCATGATTTTTTTTCTGGAAGCAATAAGCAATTTCAAGGAACTTTAGGTAAGACTAAATCAGCCATGCTTTTGCAGGAGAAATCTTACTCTAATCATTCATATTTATTGCAAGGAAATGATTGGTTGCCAGGCAAATCTTAACTTTGGGCCTGCAAATCCAAATTTACAGTGTTTCCTCACATCCCTTTCGTGAGCCGAATTGAAGTGAGTTATCCTCAAAATAGTAAGGAGGCGCTGCTAAAGCTATTCGTACATTCTGGGCCTGCACAATGCGTGAGCCACTGAGCCAAATGCAGCCCACCAGCTGCCAGGGACCTGCCAGATCCCCTTATTTTCTCAGTCCCAGGGAAGCAAGCAGCAGAAGCCAGATCTTTATTGACTCTGTGTTGCGCCCCGCAACATGGCCAACGGGTGTGTGTCGGACTGCTGGATCACCATTCCTTCTTTCTTGAACTAGTTCAATGGATAATGCTGCTCCTATGTAAAATCAAGGTGAGAGGTACTTCAATAAAATTTCAGTTTGCAACAGGGTGACTATGAGTCATCCTTTGTAAAAGGCAACCCTTTCTTTGAGGGTTGTCCTATTTTGAATGTATGCTCTATATGGGCACCTGTCAAGTTCAGGTCTGGTTCAAAGTTACAAAAGTATCAGAAGGAAGAGAAGAGGCTTGAAATGGCTCACCAGCAATGCGGTTTGAAAGAAACACAACTCACCTGGCCCCAGTTTGTGGCACTACAATGAAGTGTACTGTATTGCTTCTAAATCGGCATATAGTCATATAAATGGCTAGAAGGTTAAGGTTAGGAAAAGGTAACTCCATGTGCATGTCCAGGAGTCTGAAAGCAGCTGGGAATGCTCAAGCAAAGGGAGCGGCGGACAAGCATCCATCAGCAGCTCCTTTTGTATCCACTATGAATGAAAAGGCATTGCAAATGGGTGTGAGGGTTGTGGCTCAGCTTAGGGCTAGGGAAAATGGATGTCTTGTGCATTTTTGTGGGCGGGGGGGGGGGAGGCTGAAAAAGGCCTTGAATGTTCAAATGAAGGAAGAAGCGAAGAAGCTGCCTATGAGTGCCTTCTTTGAATCTAAAGACATTAGATTCAGGTGCCAGTATATATAGATTCAGACAAGTGGTAGGGTTTGGGGTTTGAATCTACTGGCCTGGAAAGAGCCTAGAATGTTTAAAGGAAGTCAGCAGTGAGACCAGTTTCCTTTCTGCATTTCCTCTGAAAGTCAGGGCATTATGCCCACATGGTGGTATGAGGATTCCAGTTAGGGTTAGGGAAATCTGACGTTATGAATATGTTCATAGGCCTGGAAACAGGCTAAAATGTAGCAGAGAAGAAGAATTCCAGTAGTTCTACTTTCTTGCAGCGGCTTTGAATGTCAATGCATTGTGCTTGGGGATGGGGTTTGTTTCAGACTATGGTTAGGTTAGGGCTTTATTCGGAAAACCTGACTCTGCATGGGCAGCAGCCTCGAACAGCCTAGAATGCTGAAACAAAACAGTGAACATGAATTCCATGAGGCTTGCTTTTCTGCAGCTTTCTCAAATGTGATCCCTGCGTTTGGGTTGGGGTTAGGCTTGGAAAACCTGGCTCAATTTGCATGCCCATGGGCCCTCCTATCTTTGGAAAAGTGAGGGTTTAGATTTTTTTTTTTCTGGTTCAGGCCTAGTTACAGGAAACAGTGAATTCAGTACATTTCCACTGACATATGAACCACACACATTTCCATGAGACCTTTGGCTCAGCCCCTTCAATTCCATACCACACTAGAGTTAATTTTGCAGGCAAGGCCTGAAGTGGTGGCAGTTCTTCTCTGTTCACCCCTGTGGTGACTTTCAGGTAGTATACAGCCTGTGACAGGGACCCGTTCTTCCGTTTTCTGTAATGCACCATGGTGAAGGTGTTACATAAACAGATAATAATTCTGCTAACAGCTGGAGTCATAAAAGAAACAAACAGAAAGTAAGAAATGCATTGCAGAAGGTAAGCATACACTAAGTTATGAGTTTAATACAGCAACCTATCTTCATTTACAGTCTCCTGCATCGCATCCGGTGGAAACCATTACTCAAACATCCCACAGTGATTGCAGTTATATGAAAGGGATCACGTCTTCGTAGGCATTGTATTAACTTTGCATACATTCCTGAACTTCAAGAAGGTTGCAACAGTCTGGAAGAGGGTGCTGATATTTGGATTAAACAAGCAGCACTGCCTCACCCCTTTTGTCCTTTTCACATATTTCGCAGCTGTCCAAACCACGTCTGGCTGCAAGCCCAGACTTAAATGCACCCATGGTGGGTTCGCCATCCTTTTCCCTTTGTTTGTGAGGCACCACGTGCGCACCCATGCACAGATCCAGATAGCCGCAGGTAGTGTTCCTGTCTGCCATAAATTTATGTAATTACATTGAAATGTCTTATCAATAATTCAATTATTCCATTAGTTTTACATTAAGGAATAAATAGAGTTAATGCATGTATAATTTATCTGCCTATAAACTAAATAGTTTAAAATGCATTTTTCTGGCTTAAAGTGGTAATAGCTTATAAAACGTGAACATGTAATAAATCTAATCATCTGTGCCCTGATACGTCCCATATGGTAAAGTATTTCAAAGATGAACTGTTATGCAGTCCACAAGGGTGAGAGAATTTTTCTGGGATCCCTTTATTCACTGATAAAGTGCAGGGCTGGGTCTAGCTCATTAAAATAATAATTCCGCATGGGGGGAGGGGGCTGAACTGTGGCTCCACTTATGGGGACCCTAGGCACGAAAGCCCTCCAAAATGCCCTGTTCATGACAGCTCTGTGTAGCTCTTCTATATTCAAGGCTGAGGCTTCCCTGAATTATTATTGCTGGAAAAATCATTTGCACCAAATCATTTACTTAGCTAAACTCCAAGGGAACAGGGAAAACTGAGCAGGAAGGCGAATGGCATCAGCTAATCGAAACATGCCCTGCACTGCATCCGTGTGGGCTGTGACTCCACTACATCACAGGAATGGACCCCATACAGGATTCTGCCCGCCCAATAGTTTGCATTGCTTGATAGACTGCAAGAAGTAAGAGCCAAGGTAGTGTTGCCCCCTCTAGTTCCACCAATATAAGTTGAGCAGACTTCTTGCATTAATGCTGGTGGTGCAACAAGGTCCTCCATCCCACCTGAGGACCTGGGAAATGTAGGTATACAGAGCTCTGTCCTCAAATATTTGGCTACTGTTTGCTCACCACTCTCTGTTGTGAAGATGTGAACGTTCTCTTAATCTTGGGCCCCAAGGATCACTGGCATGCCATGAACACGGCGCACAAGCTTGGAGACCACCAGTCAATCGGTGGTTAGGGGAAAAGGGTGGTGTCAGGACAAGGGGGCCTCCTCGGGTGACCAGATTCAGTTCTTTGGTATATTAAGATTGATGGTACTCATGTTGGGGAAATGTTGGTACTGCAGTTCACATGTTGGTACTGCAGTTACAAAACTTACAAGGACTCCTCTGACTTTATCAAACATTTTGGTATCATCCACCGCAGGTGACATCAGTTTTGGGTGACAGGTTCCTTGAGAACGACTTGTGTCCTTGTAAAATTTCTGGAGGGTCCCTCACATGCTGCATAGGCATTGGAGGATGGATGTCATTATTCTGAAACACAGATTTGCAAGAACAAATGCAAATCTTCTGTTTATACCAGAAAATAGAAGTTTTGCAGACATTAACAGCTGAAAGAGGATGCTTTAAGTATCTAAAAACTTTATTTCTTGATAAAGGAAGAAATGCTTATTTATGGTGGATTCTTCAGACCTGGTGGGCATGTGCTCCTTAGCCATAGAGGATCACCCGAGCATTACCCCTTCTGATCCAAAGGCAAAAGAGGATTGAGGATTGGGAAGAGAAGGAAGGAAAGAATACCACAATATAGGAACTATTAAAATAATTAAGAGCATTGAATCTCTTTAAATTGATGTAATGTATTCTTTAATTAAAATATACTGTTGATTTTTTATTTTTTTAAACTTTAAAGATTGAAGAAGGGGTTTCCTGGTTTGTGTTATTTCTTCTTCTTCTTTTTCCTTTAGTCTCAATGTTACATTCATTTTTCTGTTGTTCACTCAAACTAGGTTCAAGATAAACATTTGGAAAGCATGCCTTCATATTTGAAATGCTAAGAAGGCTCAGGCAGGGAGAAGGAAAAAAATACCCTTTTTTCCATGGACCAAAAAGAGTTTTGAGGGTGTGGTTCCTCCTTAAATTTGTCTATTACCTCATCCCATTTTCCCCTAGATCTTCATATCTGAATTAAAGCATTTCTACTATTTTCAAATAGCACAAACACAGCATAGGAGAAAAGATTTATGACTGCTTCTCCACACCAAACAAATGCAAAGAGCTTGTGAAAGCTCAGGTCATCTACTCATGCTGGCCAGTGGAAGTTCTTTTTCTTGTATACATACGAGAAAGAACACTAAGAAAAAGCTTCTTACTTGGAAACTGCTTTACTGGTTGGACAAAAAAGTTTTCTATCAATCAAATTACAACAAATAAGACAACCCAATATGGAAAGAAGACAACTCCTGATCATAGAAAGACACCCTAGTTTGCTCTTCAGCTAATACCTGTCTTCACCTATAGTCTTGGCCTGGAATCCATACTAACTCCCTCTGTTAGATGAGATGCTTCTGTGAGATGAGATTTAATCCAGTGTCACAGAAGTGGACTGTTGCTTGTACCACAGAATTTCCACTTGCTTTCCTCCATCCTTCAGCCCCTTTGTTCCAGCAGTCTCACAAGCCACGAGAGCAGAGTTGTGGGCATTTGGGAACGGGTTGCGTTAGGGAAAGTGAAACCGCTGGCGGCTTTCATTCTTCTGGTGGAAGGTAAGATTGGATACAACCCTACACATACTCACAAATCATCTGCAACAAGGGTGGTTGGTTGGAGATCTCTGCTAATTTACAAAGGGAATGACAACACATACAAAGTGCAAAACAGAGAACTAGGCTCTTTCCAAATGAGAGCTTAGGCTGCAAATCTGGAGCTGATCAAATTGTTGCCCAACTATAAAAATGAAGGTTATTTCTGTCACACTGGGTCATTAGGGTTTGGAACTACTGAGCATAATTATTCCAAAACCAGCCCCAATGAAGTCAAGACATGTTCCTGAGGCACAGTTGACCTGAGTGAAGCCCCAGTCACTCACTAGGCATTGTAACTCGAAAGAGAGAGAGAGAGAGAGAGAGAGAGAGAGAGAGAGAGAGAGAGAGAGAAAATGGATTGGATGCTTCCAATTATTCCACTGCCTGCTGGCTACATATAGTTGTTTTCATTTTTATGATTATTACAGGTCAGCAATGGCAGAACTCGGAGGAACACTGATACTGATGTGAAGACAGCTGTTGATGAAAAAGTTCCAGCTGCATCATTTTCTGCAGAGAATAATAAGGAATAGAGAGAAATAAGAATAATTCTAGGATAAGAGGCATAGTTTAAAAGGCAGCGGTATCCACAGTGTTTTCAGCCTTTGCTCACATTATAACAGCATCTTTCCTGATGTGTCCTGATCTCTTGACTAAGAAAACATGTTCATTTTTTAAGACTGCAGTGCCTAGAAATAGTACTTGGAAATTATTAGCTGGCCAAATTTGACAGGTTTAGTGTGTTACGAAGCCACAATGGAAAGACAGCAGCCTTACTTGTGAGTCACTATAAGGTATTATGCAGGTCTGAGTTTTGTCCTTCTGCCCTCATCTGGGCTAGGCAACATACATTTACTTGGTTTGCTTTCTTTGGTGTGACTAGATGTAGGAAGCATATCCAGAACAGGATTAGCCATGTGGGAGACGACTGATGGGAAGGTTCTTCGGTGGAGCCAAGATGTCTCCCTGATTGTGCTACTTCATGTGCAGGATTTGTGGGCCCTTAGTCCAATAGACACCTCTTTTTAAATAAGAGAATCCCAATCCCAGCTCACATTAAAATGCAAACCAGATTCACTATTCCCCATCCCTAAATGCGTGCAGATGCCTTCACCAAAAACAAACAAACCGGCAGCACCAGGCAGCATGGGTGCTAACAGAGTCCTACAAACAGCAGCTACAGAAGAAGGGGATAGTTTGGGAAAATTAGTTTGGGAAAAAATTGACTTACACATGCTATTTTAAGAACCTTCAGGTTTTTTGTAGATAGTTGCCCTTAATCTCTGTTTATAATCATGGACCTAATCTTGCTTTCTTGACAAGGCATTCTTGCCTTCTCTTGCAGTTTCACCACAAACCTCAGACTGGTCTGGTGCACAGTTGGCACCTGAAGAGACTTTTCTGGAAGTCCTGCAGCCCCCACCTGCCGATCCACCTGAAACACATGGAGCTCTTTGAGGAAGATTATACACACGGCTCCATTTATTGCCAGTCACTTAACCACACGCTCTCTGCTGGCCTTTGGGTGGTCCAGTTGCACCGGGGATCTGCTGACCGATGAAGCACGTCTGTCCGGGATTGGAAACTTGATGTATATTTGCCTTTTTGCAGGTTCAGCAGAGGTAAGCATTAAACATCAGATTTAGTTAAGAGATGACCATTACGTGCACCTGGATCTGTTAGATTTTACCTTTAGTAAAAGGTAGAAAAGGCTTATTTACTTACAGACAACCCATATGTGCCTAGCATGAAGGAGAGGTGCTGCTATCTTCATGCAGGATTTCTTGCTTCATTGTTAGCTTAAGGAGGAGGAGAGAGAAATCCCATGCTTCTCCAGTCATGGTGCGGTGGGGGTGGGGGGAATGGTCATATGACCTATTACCTTTCCAGGTGAGGTGGGAGGAGCAAAGGATCAGGAAGGATATTGTTCAAGCAGAGCGGTCAGTCTCATTCTGTCTATGGCATTAACTCCTTTGCTGCCACTCTGATTAGTGGACAGAAACAGGCAATGGTGATGCAGGCAATGTTCCATATACCTAACTTAGGGGTAAGACACTAAGTGACTTTTTCAGGAGCCACTCCCCTGTCACCTTCCTCTGACTCAGAGGATGAAGTCACTGGCAGACCCTCCATCTCCATGGCCTCACAGAAATCTCTGGCTAAACAGTAAGATGAGGGCCCTTTAACAGTATAGTCAGCCTCCCCAGGATGGGGATGCTGGCCACACTGCAGGTCTTGGCGGCCTACATAAGGCTTCCGGTGGTTTTTGGTACCTCCTCGGGACAACATCTTCCTGTTGCCCCTGAAGGAGAGAGTTCCAACTGGCAGTATTCACTTGGAGCTATCCAAGGTCCTACTTGTTTAAGGCTTCATTTAGCTTTCTGACTTCATCTTCCCATCAGCTTCCCCTGTGAGAGTTTCCCTCCAAGAATGATATAGCAATTGCCCTGTGAGAAGTGCCAGAAGATTCAAGGCTCCTTTGTTTGCAAGCAAAGAAGATTAAGGAAGGACAGAAAGGATAGCAGTTTCTCAAATGGTGAGAAGAATGTGCATGGAGAGTCTCACTTTCTCAGAGTAGTAGAACTGGGGGGAACCAACGACATTGATTGTCGCAAATGTGAAAGAGCTAAATGAAAGCACTTTCGTACGTGGCATATAGTTAATGTGCTGCCGCAAGTACTGGCCAAGCTGGCTTCAACTGGAGATGAAGTCAGTGCATGTGGGGAGTTTACCACAATAGGTGGGCCATATATAGAAGCTACGTACCCCTGGTTGCCAGTTACTCAGTGGTAGCCGTATAGAAGGGCTGTTCCAGTTGTGCTTTGTCTGAAGGCTTCCTAGCAGCTTCTGGCAGTCCACTCCTGGAAACCAGGCCCTGCGTTAGATGGACCCTTGGTTTGATCAAGCAGAGCTTTCTTCATGCTCACCAAGAAAAAGAGTGTTCTGGGGGTTGTTACCCCATAACTCATGGGTGTAGAATGCCTGGCCCTCTACAATGGGTTCTACACACAACCTCAGGCTTGTGGGTCAAATCTGAACTTCCAGGCATCCCATCTGACAACTCACAGATCACACTGTCCATATTCCCTTTTCTCTGGGCACTGCTCATATAGTGATTTCCATGCATCTGTGTCCTTTCTCTCATTCTAAAAGGCCAAAATGCCTCTCCTGAAGCTTAATTACTGGCAGTAAGAGCTTCAAGATAAAATATACTGGTAATTTTGGCATTTTTGTCTATATCTCCTCACCTTGGGCTTTGCCCCTTTTTGTCTGCACCACCGGAATACAGCCACCGAGTGCTTCTCCGAACTTGGATTTGGTTCTTAGGCAGAATGTTTGTAGAATGTTTTCATATCTCCACTCAATCATCTTCTTGAGGCTAAACATGTGCAGGTCTTTCAGTCTCTTCTCATAGGGCTTTTTTCCTATCCCTGAATCATCCTTGTTACCCTCCTCTGAACTCTTTCCAGATTGTCTGCATCTTTCTTAAAATGTGGAGCCCAGAGCTGGACTGAGGTGAGGCCTGACAAGTGCCAAGCAAAAGGGAACTTGGAGCTCCCCCCCCCCCGAACATCTGCCGCGCTCCACAGCTTGGACCACCTGCTGCGCCGCATTGTTGCTGCCGCCGGACTGGGGCGCACCGCCGAGCCGGGGGCCAGCTGACGCCGCTCCCACGGCCATCGCTGGACCACCCCGGGCACGGAGGATGCCAGGGCCACGCCAGGCCCACCACCGACGGTGCGGAGGAGGGTGCCGCCATCTTGCCGCCGGACGGGTTTCTGCACCCCTCCCTGCTCCCCACCCACCGGCGCCAGTGAGAGCAATTTATGAGGGTGAGGAATTTATGTCTGACACCCCTGTCATGGTCAGATCACTTCCTGGTGAGATTTGTGCTCGAGAGTGGCCTCTCCCTCTGTAAGGGTGTGGACCCGATTGTGTGGGTCCACCCCCGGAGCCGGATGGATCCGGATGGATTCCTGAAGGCCCTGGGGGAGTTTCTGGCTGACAAGACTGGTGCTCCTGTCGAGGCTCTGGTCGAACTGTGGAACAGGGAGATGACCAGGGCTGTTGATATGATCGATCCTAATCGTCCTCTCCTGCTGGGCAGAGCCCACTCTTCCCCTTCGTCTACACCTGAATTGCGGGCGACGGCTAGAGTGTAGGTGGAGGAGATCACGGGATGAATCTGACCAAACACACTTAAGAGCCCATTATCGGGCCTATGCTGTGGTGGTGAGGGCAGCGAAAAAGAAATTCTTTTCCGTTTCCATTGCCTCCTCAAAATGCCGTCAGGCGGAGCTTTTTCGAGTGGTGCAAGGCCTGGTTCATCCAGGTCCTAAGAAAGATCTGGTTCCACCCTTGAAGGCCTGCTGTGACAACTTTGCCAAGCATTTCAGGGAGAAAATCGCTCAGATTCGTCACGAGCTAGACTCTACTAGTGATTCAGAGGCTTCTGGGGAGATACCAATGCCACCGTCTGGTCCAAAATTAATGGATGAATTTCAGTTATTGTGGCCTGATGATGTGGACAAGGTGCTTGGACAAGTACGTCCCACCACTTGCCTACTGGACCCTTGCCCATCTTGGTTAATAAATAACGCCAAGCACGGGATTGGGATCTGGATCTGGGAAGTGGTTAACGCTTCTCTGAGGGAGGGTTGGGTACCTGACCCTTTAAAGGAGGCGGTAGTCTGACCGGTCCTGAAGAAAGCGTCACTGGATCCAGAGGTGGCCACTAATTATAGACCAGTGGCCAACATCCCATTTCTGGGCAAGGTGTTGGAGCGGGTGGTGGCGGGACAACTCCAATCTCTCTTGGATGAAACTGATTATCTGGACCCATTTCAGTCCAGCTTCAGACCTGAGTATGGTACTGAATCTGCCTTGGTCGCCCTATACGATGACCTGTGCAGGGAGAAGGACAGGGGGAGTGTGTCCCTCTTGGTTCTTCTGGACCTCTCAGCGGCTTTCGATACCATCGACCATGGTATCCTTCTGGATAGGCTAGCGGGATTGGGGGTTGGAGGCACTGCTTTGCAGTGGTTCCGCTCCTATCTCAATGACCGTTTCCAGAAGGTGGTGCTGGGGGACTATGGCTCTGCACCATGGCAGCTATGCCATGGAGTACCGCAGGGGTCCATTTTGTCCCCTTTGCTGTTTAACATCTACATGAAACTGCTGGGAGAGGTGTGGGCTGCGGAATTATCAGGACGCTGATGATACCCAGCTCTACCTCTTATTTTCCACCAATCCAGGTGAGGCAGTGGCTGTCCTGAACTGGTGCCTGGCTGAGGTAATGGGCTGGATGAGGGCCAATAAACTGAAGCTCAATCCAGACAAGACAGAGGTCCTGTTGGTTGGCAGATCTGGCTTTGGAGAGGGTGAATTGAACCTAGTCCTGAATGGGGTTGCACTCCCTCTTACGGACAAGGTCCGCAGCCTGGGAGTGCTCCTCGACCCAGAGCTTTCATTGGAAGCTCAGGTGACAGCAGTGGTGAGGAGCGCTTTCTCTCAGCTTCGGCTGATCCATCAGCTGCACCCCTACCTGTAGTATGACTGCCTGGCGACAGTGACACACGCATTGGTGACTTCCTGCCTTGACTTCTGTAATGCGCTTTACGTGGGGCTACCCTTGAAGACAGTCCGGATACTTCAATTGGTTCAAAATAGAGCTGCCAGGCTGCTGACGGGGACTGGGCGTTATGTTCACATGACTCCAGTTCTCCGTCAGCTTCACTGGCTCCCCATTGAAGTCCGGGCCCAATTCAAGGTGTTAGTGATGACCTATAAAGCCCTTAACAGCTTGGGTCCTGGTTACCTGAAGGAGTGCTTACGTCCATATGTGCCCGCCCACCCCCTGAGATCTGCGGGAGAGGCCCTTCTCTGGGAACCCTCCATGAAGGAAATTAGGAGGGTGAGTACTCGGAGGAGGGCCTTCTCTGCGGTGGCGCCCAATCTATGGAATGCGCTCCCCAGAGAGGTCTGCCTGGCGCTGTCATTATTTGTTTTTCGGCGCAAGGCAAAGACCTTTTTATTCAAACGTCATTTTAACTGTTAATACTATTTATTTTATTCTTCGGCCAGGGCAACTTATTTTATATTGTTAACCTGTTTTATATTTTTACTGTATAATATTTTAATTGATATATTTGTGAGCCGCCCCGAGGCTTCGGCGAATGGGGCAGCATAGAAATTTTCTAAATAAATAAATAAATAAATAAATAATACTTCGTGTGATCTAGAAGGGATATTTCTATTAATACAGCCTAGAATATCATCTGCCCTTTTTGCAGCCACATCACATCGTTGACTCATATTCAGTTTATGATCTGCAACCTTTCCAAGATCCTTCTCCTTTGCAGTATTGCTGAGCCAAGTATGCCCCAATGCAGGACTTGGCATTTGGTTTCCTTTTTCCTAGATGCAGGATTTGGCATTTGTCCCTATTGAATTTCATTCTGTTGTTTTCATCCCAGTCCTCCAACCTATCAAGATTTCCTTGAATCTTCTTTCTATCTTCCAGGCTATTAGCTGTCCTGCCCAGTTTTGTGTCGTCTGCAAATGTGACAATTGCTCCCTGCACTTCCTTGTTAATAAATATGCTGAAGAGACTGAGCCCTGCAGTGCCCCACTTGCTACCTCTCCCTACTTTGAGAAGGTGCCATTGATGAGCACCCTTTGAGTCCAGTTCTGTAGCCAAGTGTGGATCCACCTGATAGTTGTTCTGTCTGGCCCATTTTTCGCTATTTTGCTAAACAGGATATCATAGGGCACTTTGTCAAGAGCTTTGCTGAAGTCAAGATAGATTATGTCCACAGCATTCCCACAGTCCAGCAGGGAGGTTAAACAATCAAAAAACCAAATCAGATTAGTCTGGCAAGATTTGTCTTGAAAAATCCATGTTGGCTTCTGGTAATCAAGGTGGTTTCAAGGTGGTTTAAGACTGGCTGCTTTATAATCTGCACCAGAATTTTCCCAGGGATTGATGTGAGACTGACTGGTTGATAGTTCCCAGGTTCTTCTTTTTCCCCTCTCTTGAAGATAGAGACAACATTAGCCCTTCTCCAGTCATCTGGCACTTCCCCTCTCCTCCATGTTTTCTCAAAGATAATAGACAGTAGTTCTGGGAATTCTTCCACTAGCTTCTTTATGACTCTAGGATGGAGTTCATTGGGCTCTGGAGATTTGAACTCATTTAGCCCAATTAGGTGATCCTCGACCATTGCCTATCAATCTTGATCTGCTCTCCCGTTCCTTCAGTTTGTACTTCACTTTCATCAGGAGACTAGGAAGATTTTTGGGAGAAGATTGAGCCATAGTAGGAATTGAGAGCACTTCTGTATGTATGTATGTATGTATATATGTATGTATGTACGTATGTATTGCCATCTGTTATCATTTTGCCATCCACATTGAGTAGCTGAACCTCCATTTTTTCCCTCTGTCTTTTATGTCAAACATATCTGAAGGTTAGTTGTTGCTTTTAGTATCCCTTACTAGTCTCAGTTCATTCCTAGCTTTAGCCTTCCTGATGCCATCTCTGCAATTCTGTGATACCTGCCTGTATTCTTCCTTTGTAGCCTTGCCTTCCTTCTCCTTCCTATATGTTTCCTTTTTGTTATTAGATCATCTCAAAGCTTTTTATGAAGCCATATGGACATCTTCTGTTGTCTCCTACCATTGCTTGAATTGTTTCTAATTGTGTCCTTAGAATTTCCTTTTTTAAAAGTGCTCATCCTTCTTGGACTCTTTTCCTCATTAGAGTCACTTGCCATGAGACTTTGCTTATCATAGTCTGAGTTTATTTAAAGTGGCTTTCGTAAAATCAAGGGTTCATGTTTGGCTACATTTGGCTTGTGCTTTCCTCACAATCAAGAATTCAAATATGGTCTGGTCACTTTCCCCCAGAGTTCCTGTAGCTGCCACTTTCTCTTGGAGGAAATTACTAGCAACTCATGTTAGGAATCTTTTGGAGGGGCTGTGTTTGGCAGATTTGTCTCCCAACAGATATCGGGGAAATTAAAATATCCAACAACAATGACATCATGCCTCCTTGAAGCACTGGAAATTTGCTTTTCATCCTTGTCTTTTCCTTGAGAGGATGGTGTGTAATAGACTCCAAACACAATGTTCCTTTTATTCCTTGCTCCATTTATATCAGTGCAGATGATCTTGATGGGGCTACTAAGCTCATCCCCCTGTATTTGTGTACAGACATAAGTATCTTTAACATATAGTGCCACTCCACCTCCCTTTCTGTCCTTCTTGAAGGAAAAGAAAGGCAGGCTCAGTCACAGAGTGAGACAGCTCAAACCATCTTAACTTCCTCACCTACTTCTGACTTGGACAGCCCTGAGGACTCACCGAAAGCCCCTCCTCATTCCTGGTGCTCCTCAGGCAATGTGCTGACATGTAAGACTTTATGAATCCACAATGGGGAAGAACCCATTTTTGTGTTGCCAGTCTCAGAAATGTCCACGCTTAGCACTGGGCTCCTTAGAGTAAGTGTTTTGCAGTTGAAAATAACTGACTGATCGATGCCATTTTAGTCAATTAGCCCTCTTGCTTCAAAATCCTAAATCAATTAATTTACTGAAGAAAAGACATGGCACAGTAGTGCAACACAAGTGATAGTCTAAGACCATTACTATTAGCATTTTCTCAATTAATTAACACAGAAAAATAATTTATTTGTGGAGAGTTCATCTTAACACCTATCCATTGAAGCAAGAAATTACTGGTGTTTAAAGCAATGACACCCCTGCTGAACTACCAGCTGATCAGGGTCAGGTTTTTCTACATAAATCCATTGTCTCAATATTTAAACACCCATGGATTATCCATAGAGTGCTTGCGGACTGTACTACAAGTTTTGCAAATATTGAAATACAGCACCACTTCCCAAAGTCACAAATGCTGAAACCCTGTTTATGAATCAGTAAAGTATAGACTATGAATGAAGCAATTATTCCAACTCAATAAAAATGTAAGGGACAGAGAAAACCAATCTGAAGTTGACTGCCATTTGAAACAAGCTCAACATTGTACATATATTGCATTGATAATTTAAGTCCTATGGGACTACAATCACAAAGTATCTGCTTTACATATCCTTGGCATACTTTGTAATTTAACTTATGCAAAGTATATGTAAAGAAGAGGAGCAAAACCTCCAGCCTAGGGACGAAAGCAGTCTTGCCTGGGGGCTCCATCTGACCTTCCAAGGTTTCTTAGATGGCTACACCACTTAACCACACTCAATCGCCTCTCCCCCCTTGCCAATTATGTGTTGGTTTCCCAGGTTTTTCATCCACTCCTCCGCAAAAGCTTGAGATGCCTTCCCTAACGCTTAGTTATTGAAAATAAGAGCTTTAAGCTAAAATATGCTGATATTCTTTGTTATCTAGGTCCTGTCCATTTTGCTATTGGCTCACTACTAGCATATGGGCCCCTGTGAGATGCTCAGAATTCAGCCCTGGAGCTGAAGAAGTTGAACAATCCTAACTTAGAGCAGTACACTGCCTCCACACCCCACACCTCCCTTTCTCCTTCAATATTCAGAGGTTCCCAATAGCAGTATTTATGTATTTATTTACTGGATTTTTATCTTGCCACACTAGCCAATAAGGCTCCCTGGATGGATTACAAGGGTTATGCAGAAAGGCACAAGAAGGTTAGATAGATAGTGCTGATAGTCCTTTTGAGTGACTGCATCTTCAAAAGAGTCTTTGGTTTTCACTGCCCAAGCAATCTCCCCTAATTTTGATGATGGTCAGCTAAGCCATTTGTATTTTGGAAGGCATAGGAAGCTCTTAACTGCATGATTGGGGAAAATGAAAATTTGCATGTTTTTATTTGCCCTAATTAAATATTTGCCTTTATGTAGATCTTATTGTTACTTGTGAAATGGATAATTTACCTTGCATGCTCTTTCGGTTTGAACCACTGGAGTAAAACTAGAGGTGCATGGATTGCTTTGTGTTTGATGCTTGACAGTTTTGATTCTGTTCCTGCTTCTGCATTTATCTGCATTTTGTGGGGAGGGGAAATTGCTTGAAACTATATGCACCTGAAAATATATATGCTACCCTGACAGTGGCTTTATTACCAACACACGAAGAACAAAATATAAAGGTGACATCTACAGAATTAATTGTGCTCGTGTTGAAGGCAGCTTGCTAGGTAATAGCTACAAACTGAAAACTGCAGAACTTTTAGCATTGAAGTCGAGCTACATGGAGCTGTGGCAAATAGCCATGGCAGAAAAAATGGATGTATCAGCTTAAATTAGCTAAAAGCAAAGTTAAAAGTATCTGATTTTTCATACAATATGGCATGGTTTTATGCCATATACAAATCAGGGACATATGATGTAATATCTATCAAAGCCTTTCCTTAGGTTATGGAAATGAGACTAAGTATAATTTGCTACTACGAAGAACTAGAAAGAAAATCTTCAAACAGCCAATGGATTTTGTCCATATTTTTGCCTGTTAAGTATAAGGGTGAAATATAGTTTAATGTACAAAGATGGTTGGGGCTTGTTGTGAGTTGCAGGACATTTTTCTGTTTAAACATAAATAGGATTGCACCCCAAAATGTGCTGCCCTCAATCCATAACTAGTCTTAAATTATATGTATTCTTCTTGTCATTTGTTCATTTATTTATTTTATTCATTTATTTATTATTTCTTTATTAAAAGCTTTATAAATAAGTAGAATAAAACAAACCCCACAGCATGATTTGTTCATCTGTTATTTTTTTCCTCTGTATTTGGAAAATTAATACAATCTTAGTAGAAATAAAAGGAAATTTGTATGCATTTTATATGCAACTTATACAACCTATATTTTAAGATGCATTTGATATAAATGTAAATTTTATAAGTATTTTTGTATTTTTAAAAAAGCAAAAAGTGTATCACGACATTGGGATAAGTTAGGAACCATAATGTGTACCAATTCACACAGTGTGAGTCAGGCAGGTTTGCTTTGAAAAGTAGACTGAGCAAAATTCTCCAGCAACTCTGATTCAAGCGTCATGCCAACGTGAGAAGAAAAGCCAGGAAATAGCGATGTGTAGCTGGAAAGGGGATTGGAGATTCCTAGCCAATGAAAAGCAGGCAAAGGCTGGGAATGAATCATCACATGAATTTTGTCCCCCGGTTTATTTGCTCATTGTTTATTTGTGCATTCTTGAAGTGCACTCTACAAAATCACAGATGTGTTACTGAAAATCTAAAGCAGAGGAGATAATCCTTTAAACGGGAGTTGCAAGCCCAATAAATTTAGCACCATTGGTATTAAACTTAAACTTGATATTGGAACTCAGATGTGCTCAACAATCTCTAAATGGCATTCAGCGCACGGACCGCTGCTAGAAACATTTCATTTTCTAATGCAAACTGATATGAGAAGTCTGTTCATTACAGGACAGATGAATTCATGCTCAACCTTCACTGATCAGTGTTGGTATCCTGGAGAGTCGTTGGAGGGACTGAAGAAACCGGTTTATATTTTTTCCTCCTAGTGCTCTGACCTACTTCAGCAGAATCAAAAGGACTGGTTTGCACATTAATCATCATGACTTCATGAGTGCACCATCATATCATGAGCCAGGTTTTCCTCCCTTCACGCCTTCAGGGCAACGGACCATTTCTTTGCAAACGCTCATGATTCACCAAAGGATACTCAACAAAGGCAACCCTCACAGAATGTATCCCTGTTCCTTCCTGGAGGAGTTTGTTGAATCCGATCCAAACAACTACTTCTGGAAGCCCAGCTTTGGAGTACTCCCGGGCCTGATCCCTTCTGAAGGGCCCATTTGGAAATGAGCCCACCTCCTTTCTATATGCCTACCCTCTAATTGGTGTTCCTTCCTTTCCCGACATCACACTGTGGGGTCTCGAGCTGTACCAGGTTCATCTGACACCTGTGCAACTTGGCTATTTCCAAAGTCTTGAATCTGACATTCCCAAACTCCCTCTGCCTTCTCCCCTTCATCCTCGGTCTCAGAATCCAGATTTATTTATTTTATTTTTATGTTCCGATTTATATCCCGCCTTTCTCCTACAAAGGGCTCAAGGCAGCTTACATCATTCTCCTCCTCCGTCTTATCCCCACAACAGCAACCCTGTGAGGTAGGCTGGGCTGAGAGTCTGTGACTGGCCCACAGTCACCCAGTTGGCGCCATGGCTGAGCAGGGACTAGAACCCAGATCGCCTGAGTCCCAGTCCCGTGCTCTTAACCACCACACCACACTGGCTCTCCAGATTGGCATGACCCATGAGTGTGGGCCAAGAGCAACTGCCACCGTCGTCCCCAGCACAAGTTGCACAAGTTGCACGAGTGAACAAGCTACCAGATGTTTAAAAACATGGGCAGAACTTTCCTGCCACCCAGTGCAACAGCGAATGCCCTGATGGACAGCCTTCCTGTTTTGAGGGGAACTGTGTGTTTCATGAACAAGGGCTGATCCTCAGCTGATTGGAGGTCTATGACTCTAATATACAGGAGTTCTGTGACCACACTTTGTGATGTCTGTGGGGGCATGTCTCATGGTTGCTAAAGACAAAACCAATGGGGGGGGGGGGCACATCTGCAGCACACAACGGCATGAGCTGGCATAGTCAACAGGGTCCTGTAACCACATCTCAGATGCTTTTCAAGCTGGAGCAGGGCTCTCTGAATTCCAGCTAAAGTCCAGCACATTACTGGGCAAATACACATGACTAGCTAGTAGTAGAGAGTATCATGCCTGACGTCTCGACAGAGACGGCACCTCATGAGAAAGAGTCAAACGTTCAAAATGAGAATCAGACATTAGGCTTCACAAGCCTCATGACCAACCTGAGACAGGGCTGTTTGTTCAGGGAGCAAAGGGTCAGTATGTGGGGGAGCTATTTGTTCGGTAGGCCCCAAGCGAGGCTGGGGAGGGGTCCTTTGGTTACTGGGCCCCAAGCATAAGTCATCTTGCTCTAATGTCTGATTCTCATTTTGAACATTTGACTCTTTCTGGTGAGGTGCCGTCTCTGTCGAGACGTCAGGCACGACAGAGAGTGAATAATCAATAGATAAGAAATCAAATGAATTTGCCTCCCTGGAACACTGAACCTGTTCATTTCAGTTGGAAATCTGTGAATCAGAAAAATGTGAGCCTGCCCTGATCCTCCAAGTTTGTCCATCTTGAAGCTCATTCTGCCTCATGTTTCAGGCTGTGGGCAGCTTTTTCTGTAATTGCTCCATGAAAATTCATGCGAATCTTTGTGCACATTTTCCAAAATGGATATACCTATTGTATGAATGTTTGAAGTGTGCACATTTTCTCTCATTGGTTAAAGCATGTTCATGAACAGTTTTTTGAGAGTTTATCTTTTCCCTGTGTGTGTGTCTTTTAATGTACACATTTTATGGGGGGAAAAAAATCCCTACAAATTGCATCAAAGGATGTGCAGATTTCAAATACAAGTTTCATTTGGTTCCAAGAGATATGAACTGTAACATTTTGGTCAAAAACACATTTCTCATATAGAAAATAATTTCTCATTATTCCATAAATTCAGTCTGGTTTTACCATTGGTAGGGGCACAGCAAAAATGAATTTAAAATGTTTTCTAGGTGATTTTTTTTAAACACAAGAATACTGTTAAAGCAACCTTTTATTTTTTTCCCTCATTTTCAAATGACAGTCTGGACCTTTGAATGTTCATCTGTACTGGTGCCTACCAAGGACAAGAATCCAGGTTTAAGATGCTTGCATCAGATCTACTTATCACAAATATTCCATTCCATGGAATATTTTAGTTAGTTCCATGTAATCTCTGCCATGCAGAATGGCCTATTTGGAGTGAATGCCAAAGCTTGCAGATGTAATTCAGCTTCAAAGGGGGTTCTGAGTAGCACATAAGAGACTTTGGATCTTGTCCAGCTTTGCCTGTAGGTGGCTTACTGCTGTAGCAGAAAAGCAGAAGTAAAACATGTGAAGAATCACGAGGAAATTATAATAACCCTTGAAGGGTAATTTTGCACTAGAGTTGTGCAAGTGAACTTCTGAATTATGTTTGTCCTACTAGATCCTGGGCAGCCATTTGGACTTACACTGATTGGCACAGATCCTATGTGGCTTGTGTATATTGCTAGTAGTGATGGTGTGAACCTACCTGAGGAACCGCAAAGGGGGGGTGACATCCCTTTCTGTTCTTGATCTGCTTTCACAGGGAGTGGAATAGCAAAGGTTATAGGGAGGGAGGGAGGATCTGTGTGGTGGGAAAAAATTAATTCTTACCATTTACATGGTGCTTTCTGAGTATTAAGTATACCTCATGCATTCCAGAAAACCTGGATTGCTTCTTGGCTTACAGCCTGCTAAAATTGGAGATGGTGAGGACTGAGGATGAAAAGTTGACCTAGTTCTTACAAATGGCAGATGAGATGGCAAGCCCGTGTCTGGATTTCACCATTTCAGACCACGGGGGGGGGGGGGGGGGGTTCACATGACAGAACATTGTCCATATAAAAACATATTATGGAGAGAGTTTCTACCACAATGGGGAATCCACCCACTTTTTCCCTAAGGGGAGGTATTTCATCTTGTGAGTTTGAATGATATAGTCTAGAGAAAGGATAGGCAATTGTGCAGGTATGTAAGACTTCAACTCCCACAATCCTGACCATTGGCCTTGTTGGTCAAAGCTTATGGGAACTGTAGTCCAAATGTGTCTGGAATTCTGAGTGCCAGCTTACTTAAGCCTATCTAGAGCCTTTCTCTGGGAATGATAAATGAGAGAAGGGTGGCAAAAAGGGAGAGAAAGAGTATGGAGTCCTGGTGATCTGCACCTGCTCCAGGCTAAGGAGGGCCCTTGCTCATTCAGTGCCTCTGTGTACAGTGAGCCTCCTGCCTTCTCACCCTATTGTCAGCAGCCACTATCGCCCTTCCTCCTCTGTCTCATCATTTTCTCTGCTTTTTGCTTGACAGGCAGCGACCCAAGAGCACAGATGCAAGGGCTTCTGCTGCTCCTCGTTCTCTCCACCACCACTGCCACTGTTCGGGCCAGATTGAGAGGCTGGTGAACAAGCATGTTGCAAGAACAGTTCCGGGATGTTCTTTCAGGGGCTTCTGTTACGGTGTGGCGCCTACGGGTGCTTCCTGTATTGGCTCTGGTGTCACTGCACTACCATGCCCACAATCTCCTGAGATGAGTAAGAGAGAGAAAGAGAAAGAACAAAATGTGGTGGTGGTGGTGGTGGTGACACTGAGAGAGACAGAGGGTGATTGGTGGTGGCGGCAGCAGCAGCTCTGGTTCCACCCACTGGTGGGTATGCAACCAGAAGAGATGCTCTTTGAGACAAGGTGGCCCTTGAGGAGAAGAACACTTGTTCACTCCTGTTTAACTCTCAGGTTAACTGCTGGATGTGCTCTTGGATTGAGTCATTGAGTGCCATTAAGAGCAGATTTGCACAGCTGATGCTTGTGCACCGATCGTCCCTAGTACTGTCTGAGCTGGCCATGGTTGTGCGTGTCTTAGTTAAACCACTGTGATATGCTGTGTATGGGGCTACCTTCAAAACCTGTTCATTAAGTTGAGTAGGTCCAGGAAGCTGCAGCCAGACTGAAGACTGGCACCAGGTGCAGGCAGGATGTGAACAAGGCACCCTCTCCCTCTTCTTGCTCTCCCCCTCATCCTCCTCCAACAGAAATGGACTAAGTGCCTTGACTGCACATTCCTGAGATGGAGCACAACTTTCTTCATGTGAGAACCTTGCTGCAGGGTCAGAGGCAGTCAGCCTCTTGAGATCACTTGCTGTTTTTTGAGTGCCTTTGGGGTTACGCTTTCCATTTCCAAAGATCAAGTCTGAGTGCCTTTATTTATGTAGCCAAACTGGCACCACCTGCACACAAGAAGGAGGTATCATCAGACTTGGGTAGAACCTTGAGATCTGTGAAGTACACACAACTCCCCCTCCTGTCCCTCTCTTCTCTTAAACAGAGGAAACCCAAAGCCAGAGCACTGACGACTGAAACAATAGCTACCAAATGTTGATTAAGAAGAAAATAATGCAAAACCACATCAGGGTGGAATGGAATGGAAGAGCATTGAGGAGGCCATGGTGGCTGGATGGGTGGGTGGAACTGAAACATTTTGTTGCAGTTCCAACTGTTTTGTCCTTTTTCCCCAACATGATATAATGAGTACCTTATCTTCCTGGATCCCCATTGATTCTGGCAAACTGTATCGGTGGGTTAGTGTCTAGTTGGCTGCATAAGCACTATCTAACATGACTGGAGAAGCAGTAGAAAGCAACACATGAGTGGATTGACTTGAACATCATGTGAGCAGGTAGCCTGTGGAAAGGAACTTTCCTGTCCTTTCTTCCCTTCTGCACTCCAACATCTTCCCTAAAACTGGGCCCCGGAACTCTCTGGAACACATTTTAGGGGATGTGTGGGTGGCTTCAGCATGGGCTGGGGAAGAATCCATCTTACCAACAGTAGAGAGGCAGAGAAGGGTACAATGGGCTGGGGAACTCCACAAACCTGGGATTGGGGAGAATGCTTCCCCATGTTTCAGTTTCACCATTTTATAAGAAAGTTGCCACTGAATGGATTGCTAATGTTCTTTTTAACTTTGAATTTTCAGCTGGTTTCTCTTATCCTTGTATCAGTTTCAGAGTCTCTGCATGAAAATGACATTGTTTGGATACATTTTGCTCAGAACAACCTTCAGCTTTCTGAAGTTGCTCATTCCTTTAGAATTTTTCTTTATTAGGCTAACATTTCATGTGGTTTCCAATAAAGGAAAATGAAAACAGTGACTTTTTTATGGGAAATGCATTTTTGAAAGGAGTTCAATAGAAGCATCATTAGGCTAATCAATAACCTTAAAAAGAATAAAGATCCAAGTTCAGATGTTCTTACTTTCCTGCTGCCTATTGCATTTTTGTGAGTAATCTATCGATGAAACATGCTACTATTCGAGTTTCGAAAAGCAATTGTGGCTTGTTAGAAAATACGCTGCCCATATTTTCCATCATTCTCACTTTCATGGAGCAGCTGGGGGAAATGCTGGCTTGCCGATTTCATGCCAATGTTTGCACTCACACACTGAGATGTCGCATCCATTAGGTCAGCTGGGACTTACCATTGTTGGTAATCGCTGCAGCTGGGATCCAATCCATCCCTGTTGGCCTTATAAAGATGCATACACAGATGGCGGGGCTTTCTCCAATTGTTCCTAAAGAGCAGCTCCTTCACCCCACCTTGTCAGATTGATGAAAAACCCACATTTCAAGAGTGTCTTGTAGTGGAGTAGCAGCATATCCTCATGCGTGTGTCTCCGAGGACGAGGGGTGCACAAGCGAGCATGCATGCTCTTATCTGCCTGGTGGCCTGTTGATACATCTGAGATATTAAAATAGATGGTAATTAGGGTGGGCACTTAAGAATCAGCCAAGAAAGAGAAATATGTCACCAAAAGAAAGGACAAAAGGAGAAACCTGTTTTTATAAAAAGTGCTAGTTCATTGATGTCCACTTAGAAAGAATTTTTATAGTTCCAGTAGAAAAATGGTACATCTCACCACACCTTAGTCCAGGACTGGGTGGCCTGTATGCCTTATTCAATCTGCTGTCCAGTGGATAATTTCAAGCCTCCCTTCCTTGCTCTCCAAACTGGACCTTGATTGAGCAGCCCTCCAAATAGGGGAAGATTACAAAAGCAAAGAAAGCCCTCTGGCAGTCTTTAAGCAAGAGGACTGTCCTTCATAAAACAGGACACAAGGATGGAAGAATGTTGCCATTGACCTCAATGGATCAAAAAGACATATTTTCTGTATATCAGGATCTGGTTGCACAATTCTCAAGTGAGCAGTTGGCTAGGGAGGTGTGGAATCCATTAGATTCCATCCATCCATAAGTGAGAATCCCTTGGATTCCCTGGACTTGGCTATCCAGACTCTAGTCTGCTTTGCAGTGATTCAGAGTCTGAGTTCCTGGCAAGCGTGCCCAGAGTTCACAGAGTGCCCACCAGGAATCATGTCCTGCGCAACCCTCTTGCCTGCCAGGAATCGCTGCTGTTTGAGCGGCTGCCACTGCCGCTGAAAGAGTCCCGTCATGAGGAGCTGACTAGGAAAGCAGCCCCCTGTGACTGTTGCACCTTTCGATGGCTGCAGCTGCCACTTGGGCACTAGGTTTCCGCTTATTCATTTCAAGCGTTCCAAACCACAGGCAGTTTCTTCACACAATAGTTCTGTATTGTCAAAGCACAGCGAACAAGCAACAGCAACAGAAAGATGAAACTCTATCCATGAGCAAAGTGACCCCCAAACTAGAAACTACTTCTGAAAACCCTCCTTCTCAGTAACACTGGACTCCATCCCTCTGGGAGGTGTCCTCTTTGGAAGGCCTAAAAAGCTTCATATGGATCATGGTTTTTCAAACCCTAACTCTAGCCTGACCTTGAAGTCGAACCCTAAAATAGTGGAGAAATCCTATGCACCAAAATGGATTTTTGAAATGCCAGAGTCCTGCATTTTTTTTTGGCAAACCTGATACTTTTTCTCCTTCTGAAGATGCTACTAGACTCAAAATCTTACAACATACCATGGTTTTTCTAACCCTAACTCTACCCTGACCTTGAACTTTAACCCTAAAAAGGTTTGAAAATCGCATGTAACAAAATGGATTTACACAATGCCAGGATATTGCATTTTTTCAGCGAACTCATATATTCTGCCTCTTCTGAAGATGATTTTGGCCTCAAAACATTCACATGGACCATGGTTTTTCTAACCCTATTCCCTGCCAGACCTAGAACTGTAACCCTAAAATTGTGGAGAAATCAGATGCACCACGATATATTTTTAAAATGCGAGAGTCCGGCATTTTCTCGGCACAGCTCATACTTCTGCCCCTTCTGAAGATGATTCCGGCCTCAAAAGGTTCACACGGACACTGGTTTCTCCAACCCTAACCCTAGCCTCACCTTGACTGCTAATCTTAAAATACTTGGGAAATCCCATGCACCACAATGGATTTATAAGATGCCAGAGTCCTTCATTTTTCTGGCCCAGCTCATTCTTTTTGACCCTTTTGAGGATGATTCCAACCTCAAAAATTTCATGGGGACTGTGGATTTTCAAACCCTAACCCTACCCTGAACATGAACCCTAACCCTAAAATAGTGGAGAAATGCCACGTACCACCTTGGATTTTTGAAATGCCAGCATTCTGCATTTTTTTTTGGCTTGGCTCATTCTTTCTGCCCCTGCTGAAGATGATTTTGGCTTCAGAAGCTTCACAAGATCCATGGTTTTCAATTCCCAACCCTAGCCTGACCTTGAATTCCAACCCTAAAATAGTGGGGAGATCCAATGTACCACAATGGATTTTGGAAATGCTCATGTTGTGCAGTATTTCAGCCCGGCTCTGTCCTTCTGCTCCTTCTGAAGATGATTCCAGCCTCAAAAGCTTCACAGGGACTGTGGATTTTCTGACCCTAAGCCTAGCCTGACCTTGAACCCGAACTCTAAAAAACTGGGGAAATTCAGTGCACCACCATGGGTTTTAAAGTGGCATATCCATGCACTTTTTCTTCCCTGCTCTTTCTTTCTGCCCCTTCCAACGATGATTCTTGCCTCAAAAGCTTCATAGGGACCCTGCTTTGTCTGACCCTAACCCTAGCCTGACTTTGCCCCCTAACCCTAGAAGAGCGGTGAAATCCCATGACCCACAGTGTATTTCTACAATGCCTGAGTATGGCATTTTATCCACCCAGCTCATTCTTTTTGCAGAATGTGGTTTACACTATTTTTAGATGATAGAAACACCTATTATTTCAAGGCTATTCTGCCCAAGTGCCCAAGTGCTCAGTTCGGCTCTTAGAGCAGCCAAGATGCTCCTGTCTTTTCCCTTCCTTCCTTCCTTCCTTCCTTCCTTCCTTCCTTCCTTCCTTCCTTCCTCTCTCTCTCTCTCTCTCTCTCTCTCTCTCTCTCTCTCTCTCTCTCTCTTTATTTAACACTTTTATATAGTGTCCCATTACTGGTCTTGGGTGGGGTTATTACTGCTATGACTCTTGTCCCCATGATGCAGTGCTGGGAAAGGTGAGCCAGCCAACTGAGGGATAGGCATATAGAAAATATGTGGGCTTGCGTCCAAACAAGAGCTTCATAATGGATCGGGCCCAGACATATCCAAAAGGAGGTTTTCCAGAGGTAGTTTTTGGATTGGGCCAACATTCTGCTCTCTGCATGCTCAGAGATACAGTCCATGGTGACAATGTTTCCCGGATAAGCTTTGGTGAATAAAGTCTTTTTGCAAAGAAATGGTCTGTTGCTTTAAATGTGAGAAGAAGAACACTTGGTACACAACAGGAGTTGTATAGATATCACTTTCAAACGTTTACTTTTTGGATATCTGGTCTACTTTTATCCTAATCTATGGCTGGGTATGTCTAGCTAAGGTATAATAGAGAGGCTCTTCTTTGTGTTTCAATCAGGTCTTCTAAGCAGGTGAATTTGAGAAATGCTCACTTTTATGCATGTTAGTATCTGCCAAATTAATGATGCTGCTTGTATCTTAAAGATTGCATAGTATTTTTTCTGAAAAGGAAGCGGTGCATGGATGGACTCGATTTCTTTGGTACAGGAGTTAGAAGACACCCATTTTGCTTTGCCTTCATGCCTTGCAACATGACCCCCAGTTCTTTCATTTCTCAAAAACTAAGATCCTCTCTGTTCTAGGAGAGGAAGCTGAAGCCACCCAAGTTCCTTAAAGGTACACACCACAAAAATCACCTGAAGCACAGTGATATGCCTTTGTCCTCTGAGCAAATACTTACAGAAACAGTGGGGATGAATGAGAATCTTAGCAAGATTCCCAGCAGTGGTGCAGCTTCTCTCCCTGCTGATGGTAGGAAGAAAGCTAATCTCAGTGGCTTCTCTTGATCGCCCATCCTCACAACAAGCTTTGGATGTTGTGTTGTCACAGTGCAATGGAAGGGAAAGGGGGCAGCCCATGCTGGGAGTTGCCACTCACTGCACAGTGTCAGAGTACAAGATAAAATATACCAGGAACTGGCACTGAAGTAAACTGACCTTTTGTGGATGGAGTTGTCTGGACTTCCATGCTTAGGGAAGGGTGAGAATTCTTTTTCAGTTCAGTTTTCCTAAGAATTTTCCAACAAACAAATGTTCTCAATATTCATGACCAAAACAAACAAACAAAACACTCTAGAGAATTTTTTAAATAAATGGAATGCAGGAAAAGCCAATTGGACACATTCATCTATATAGGCCCAGAGCTTTGACTACTGTACTCCAAAACATATTGATTACATTGATATGCCACATTTTTACCAAGAAAAGGACAGTTAAGGTGGCTTTTGATCACAGAGGAATTCAAACTTTATTAGAATAAAAACAAAAACAAGAATAAACAAAAATGAAACAAACAAAAACACAATTAAGAATGCAGCAAAGGCAAAATAAAGACAGCACCAGCAGTAAAGTTTGCATCAATGCTGAATATTCCAACATTGATGTTGAATAAAAAGGTCTGCTTGCCCAGGGAAGCACAACTGAAAGGGAGCCAGTGTTGAGCAGTGCCACCTCCTGAAAGAAGGACTGGAGCCTTGGTGTAACATTGTCTCCTAGTCCCATCTCAGACAGACAACTTAGAAGAATACCGTGGCCAATAGTACTGAAGGAAGGCATCTGAGAGAGCTGGGAGTTCCAGCAGAAACATACTGTCCCTGTTCAGTTGCTGGCATAGATCATCTACTGAGGTGTTCAAAGTACTCTTCACCCCATAACAAGGTCTGCAACCAGAATAAACTGGATCTAGAAAATACTCCTTATCTGAGAATTCCTGCAGCTGAGCAGCCACAAAATGCTCCAGTACCTTCCCACAAATGGAAGCTTGGGTGTAAATCTCTGTGTATTCAGCCAATTAATTAGGGTAACAACTTTGTTATTTTTTCTGACAGGTTCCTCATCTTTAAGAGCTATATAGAAAGCACGTCTTCCATGGAGGCAGGTGGCTGAGAATTTTGTATCAGTTTATTTTTGATAAAAAAATGACCAACAATCGCAAAGTTCTTCATATTCTGGAGAGAAAGATCTTGAGATTGAATGACTAAAGAAATACATGTGGGAAACAGTGAAACTGATGGACCTGTCTGTCCCTACCTACAACCTCAGTAGGAAGAGTGAAAGTCTAAAATCGGAGTCCCATTGCACCTTGGTCTATTCGTATCAGTTGAAGGATAAAAGTGATCCTTGCCTGTGCAGTGAGCCGTAATTATGTTTCATGTGCCTGATTTCATGGAGAACTTGCATCCATCGGTTGCACGGTCATAGCTATACTCACGTGCTGAGTCTGAAGATGGCAGGAGGTGGGTCTGATGCAATAGGTAGGTACCATTTGGCTTTCCTCTCCATGCATTAAGTTTACATGTGAAGGGTACTGTGTGGAAAGGACCTGCGAGTGGCCCTGCACTGAAGGTGAAGTGTACAAATGTCCCAATTTGAGATTCTTCTTATAATCAAGGTGCCTTTGAGTATAAATGCATCTGATTTCAGGACTTGGACTCTTTGAGAAGTACCCTGGAAAACTGAAAACCACAAAGAGCGCTGTTCGATTGGACCAAGGGCCTATTGACTCCAGCATCCTCTTCCTACAATGAGCAGTGAGGTGCCACTGGGAGGCCCAAAGCAGGCACAAAGGCGTTAGCATCTCCCCAGCAACAGGTCCTCTCGTTCCCATGGTGTGTGTGGCCCAACAATCTTCATTTATATAGTAGCGTGACTGCTTTTCAATCAATTATTAAAAGGCAAATTTAATCAGTTGTTGCTTCCTCATCCATCTTGTGCTGAAACAAAAGTAGCTTAATTAATAGCAGCGATTTGTCTATTCTTCCATTCATCCAAATGAAAGCATGCATTAGAATGCTATTCTCCAGAAGCGCAGTGGCTGCAAGAGTAACTGTTTTGCGGGGGATGCATTGAAAGGACTTTCTAGCTTTGATCTCAGGGCTATTTTTCTGCACATTGTTGAACAGCACAGGAGATGATGATGCTTGCCTTTGATAGGACACATCGCAGAGTGAAGTGTTTCTAGGAAGTTGCAGCTGATTTGCAAAGAATTTTAAAGGAACATTTTCACACACCTGCACGCACGCACGCACGCACGCACGCACCACTTCCAAAAGGAAACGTAATGTAACATAAATGTGACCAGTAATAAAAATAAAACCATTAGAGCCTAGAAATAAGTGTAACAGTGGGCAGAAGGGTATTTCTTACTCCCTCCATTCTCTGGGCAAGAAATTGCCGAGCAGTTCTCTTTGCTCACCCTCCAACTGGCTAGACACTGGGTTTAGCACACGACTCACCCGAATGTGGGGAATAAAAATAGGTTTATTAAAAGGCTAAATATAGGAGTGATGGTAGATTGGAACTAAAATGTGTAAAAATGGGGGAAAGGGTGGGGGAAGTTGGAGAGCAGCAATTACAAATACAGAGCAAAACAGACCACACATCTGCTAAGGTCTTGTTACACTACAACGAGCAAGAAAAACGAGACAGCCGGCCCTTCCCTCACTAACACTACTGACTGCCTTCCAATCTACAAAGTGTGTAGGGAGCTACTGAATTCCTGGTTATGGCAAATAGGCAAACAGGTAGTAGGCCGGGACCCTCAAACAGCCAGAGGCAATTTCAACTCCTCTTGCCCCTAGTCCTTTATTCCTCCCTTGACTCAAGGGGGGGAATATCTCCCAGTCTTCTCATGCTCACCCCTATGGCCCCAGCTGCTGGTCATAAACTATTCACTCAGCTATTCAGCCCTGCCACTTCCTTGGGTCCTCTGCTTTGATAACCCAAAGATGTAAATCACTTCCTGGCCCTTGAAAACCAGGTGCAAATATCTTTCCATGGGAACTTTGGAAACTCCCAATCTTTGAGCTCCTTGTTCTTTTGATCCTACCCAGACTGGGAGATTTGACTCTTCATGTGACAATAAGATACTCAAGAACATGATCTACTGCTCTGACAGTAAATGCAGAGCTGTACATGTATGACAACTTAGGGGCCATGTATGACAACTTAGGGGCCAGTGGTATACAAGGTATGACCATTTTGTGCTAGTGAGAGTAAATCACAAACTGAAACCAAGGCGGTTCAGTATATATGCGTATAGTTTTACATTAAAGTTGTGCTGCTGATCTGTCAAGATCTGTGCATGCTGAATGCATGTACCTCTGGTAAGCAGAAAAGTTTCAGGTCCAACTCTGCTCATGCTAACTTTAATTCAGAGCATGATTAAGATGTGTGACTCCAGAGATCAGTGGGGCTAGGACTAAGCTCAAACAAGTGACAGAAAGCACTTGGAATACATTCCTCCCATACAAGGCATTTCAGAAAGTCCAGTTTAAACAAGTGACCACTGGGAATTCAGTACTATGTTCAGGAGCAATTTAATTTTTATTCACATTTTAAAAATTGGCAATGGGCTTAGCAGATTCTCCACAGGGGATTGGAATCCCCTCCAGCCCAGATTAAGCTATAGAGGACTTGGACACATCAATTTCTTTCTCAATTTTTGGAACAATACATGCCTGGCATAGATTAAAAACAAAAATATTAATTCATTCAAAAGCAATTCATTCTGCTACTATCATCTGTTGAGAAGAAAATAGTTATTTCTGCTGAACATAGGCTGGAGATAATCACTGATGACTTTCTGTAAGAAGCACTTCTGATTATATTTGAGCATATAATAGTGAGAGGCCTTTTACATTGCTCTCAAGTTTCACATCAAATAGACACTATTATTTCCTGAGAAATATTGTTCCACTAATAAATTCACTTGATTTTCAGACATTGCACCTTTCTGTTCCGAATTCATTCAGTTTCTGCTTCTATTCAGGGAATGTTTGGGAAAATGATACATAGTTTTTCCTAATATGCTTTGAATTTGTTTCTGAATCAAGGCTTCTTGCAATGCTGTTTTTAAGCAACAAAAATGTATGTGTTCTATAGTATATTTTGACTTCCGTAGGTTGGTGGTTTTGGAATACCTATGGATTCCTAGGGCATCCAGATATACTCGGGGGGGGGGGGGGGGCTATCTTGCATCTCGGCAGCTTGGTTTAAATGGGGAACAAAGAATACAGTGATGACTTTCCTTTCATGTAAATTTTCCCAGCGTGATGGCACTCCTACCAGCAAACCAAACAGATGTTGGACAGGCTGCAGGAAGTACAATTTAAATTGGGAAAAGAGTGCATGGAGATGACTCCCTTCCCGTGCTGCTCGGCGAGTTGTCAGGAGCACAGTTTGATCTCCAAATGGCTTGATCTCCAATCCTGCCCTCAGCAGTGTCCTGACCACATTCAGGAGGCAACAGAAGTTAGCTGCCATTTTAGAAGGGCGTTTTATCAAAGCACCACATGAGTCCGGTCTGTGCACATGTGGCAGTGGGCCAGTGAAGGACTTCTTTTGTTCAGCTCTCACTCATATTCAGAACTTTGAATGGGAGGGCTTGCATACAAGAGTCGGGTTGAACCGTTTTGGGATTCATCCCTCTCGCATCTGCGACGTTCGTCTTGTGCTCAGCCTGGTGCTGCAGAGCAAGCCAAGCCAAGAGGAAGTGCAGGACCCCCAGTTGTGCAAGCAGCAACCTACATGCAGATTGCAAAAGAGAGGCACTGCGGCTGGTCCTCCTCCTGGTGACCAACCTCCTTCCCTGCCCTCTGCTGCTAGCGGTGCTAGTTCTGGGCACTGAAGAAGGGTGCTTCTTGCACAGCTCATGGAGCTCAGGTCCTGCTGAGCATCCCACAAATGCTGGGAGCATTTCCTAGGAACTCAGGCTCTGGGCTGCTGCAAGATGAATTGGAGTCCAGTGAGCCAAGCCCAGGGGATCTAATGGATTCCCACCTCCAGACAGATTCTTCACACATCCCTGTGACAAATGTTACAGATTTGTCATCTATCCTTAATCTGGACCACTAATCCACCACCATAGTCAACCCTTTTGCCAGAGCAGCCCTACTGAGATCCATTAGAGACATGGGGGTTGAGTGTAAAAGGGAACAAGCTCTATGTCTGATTTTGAGGAAGATGATATTCCATCAGATCTTAAAAGAAATGCAGATCCGCATTTATGTCTGCATTAGCACAGTAGCATTATTAGCACCTGAGTATCCAGAGACCCCTGAACATCAGTCTGCAATTTCTTTTTTATGATTATTACAAGGTGGATTTATTTTCTTTTAACTCTAACTATTCTCTTCAGAGGGCATTCTCTTTTAATGGGTATCTGCAGAAGCCTCCAGTGCTTGACAAGCCTATTTATTACTCTCAATATTTGGGTATTTCTCAATTTCTCATTTATAGCTTTCAGAAAGTATCTGCCAGAATGCTGAAATCAGCTCAGGAAATAAACAAACAGTTAGTGGTCCCCAAGATGGGAAGATCACAGAGAGGGAGACCTGTAAAGTTAAAACTGCCAGTTTGGTACTATAGAACATCCTTCCACAAACTGGCACATCCCAGATGTGGGGAGTCACAATTCCCAGCAAGCCATAGTCAACATTGTTGGCTGGGGAATGCTGGGAATTGTAGTCCAATGTACCTGGTAGATGCTAGTGTCTCCCCCCCCACACACACACACTTATATATATTGGCAGGGCAAGAGCAACATGAGAATTGTACCAATGAGATGCTTCTAATCCCTACCTTATACTTTCAGCAGTGACTGTGCTGCTAAACTATGAGATTTAGTCCATGCTGTACCTCAAGGGATGAACATGAATTCCAGGCAAGACAGGGCCACACACTCCAATGGCTCACCCACCAATAACACCAGTAGCTAGGGGAATCTGGGCCCCTCTGGCACCACTGTCCCCATTGAGCACAACTGCTCCTCAAAGCAAAAGTATAGGTAGAAGAAGGAAGTGGTATGTGTTTGATGAAGCAGACCTGAATTGTTGTCTGAATGTTGCGATGCTCTGACATGTGAGAACCTAGCATGAGATGCATGGTGGCTCAGTGACCCTCAGGCCAGGAACACCCCTGGGTTAGGATGGAGCAGCAGCCCCGTGTCCCCCCATACCAGAGTGGCCATCAGCCACAAAGGAAGGGGCAAGAATGTCTGTGGCTTTTTGGGAGTGGACAAATGTCACTAGGCTTTTGGGTGGGGAGTATTTACTTTCCCGGAGGCAGTCTTGGGTCTTTAAACACTGAAACAGAGCTAAGCCATCAGTCTAAGCGATGGATTGGCTACTCATGCTTGGTAAATCTGCCTGCCAAGATAGCGCTGTTCTCCAGGGAATGTACCTTCTGTAGCCAGAGCAAGGTACCCTCTCTTTCCCCAGGAGTTGTCCTCTGAACGAGGCTACCTCATCCAATAGCATCCTTCCCATGAAGTCTTTGCAGCAAATTTGCAAAGTACTCAGAAGTCAAATGCAGGCAGTGGTGGTTTATCTTCTTTAAACACAAACACACACACAAACACAAAGGGGGAGAGAGAGGGAGGGGGAGAAGGAGAGAGTGCCATATAACCCCCACCTGAGGTTTGCACCCTAAATATCAAGGTGTGTTTCCTCTCTGAATGCAACAAAAGCAGCTATGCTGAATGCTTTGGCCAAGCGCTAATTTTTATCTGACCTTTAGTGGGTCTAGCAAATGTTTGTTTATTTAGCATTTTCGTATTATTCTCTGGAATACTCACAAAAGCCCTATAGATTTCAAGAGTACTCAGTGGGATATTTGTAAAAAACCCTGCTGTTTTTGCAAGGCCATTCTGCCCTTTCTGTATTCATGTGGAACGTTAGAAATCTCACACTTTTAAGGATGTGCGTGCTAAAATGTGCATTTTAAAAGGCATATTAATATATATTTATTTAAAAACCAAGGATTACCCTGGATCATTTAGGAAGTGTGAGAGCCATTGGTGCTCATTCTTGTGGAAAATGAAATGCAGGTCAATTTGTATCAAAATTCACATACTTTAAATGTTTCAGGATTACTAATTTACATTACTTTTTTGGCTGTGCATGACTTGAGGCCCTCAGTCACAGGAACAACTTTCCTCCTAGTTACTAGCATGCAAACAAGAGACAATTCTGGAAAAAAAGGAGTTATTGTGTGATGAGTTTCTCTGAGAACTAAACAAATCAGTCCGTTTTACTGTTTCCTGTATTCATATTTTTCTAAAGCCCAAATGCTTTTCTTTATGACTTTTTAATTTTGTGTATTTTGGTAAATTATATATAGAAACTTGTCTGAATCAATGTTTTCACCTCTCTGCCCTGGCCAAACCTGGTAGGGATGGTGCTCCCAGCATGAACAGGCACATGAAACTGGAGTTCGAAGACCAAAGAATATCAGATTTGGTCACATTGAATTTTATTTATTTATTTATTTATTTATTTATTAGAGCATTTCTATGCCGCCCCTTGCCGAAGACTCGGGGCGGCTTACAACACAATAAAATACAATAAAATACCAAAATAACAATATAAAATTAAAATTAACAATATAAAATAAATATAAAATATAAAAGAAGTCAAATTCCATTTGTTTCTTCTTGAGATGAGTTATCCTTCCATATATGCTATGCCTGTTATGCGTACAGTTTGCAATTTTGAACCTCACTTTCAATTGAATTTAATTTGGTTCTGATAAACAGATAAATTGCTATTCTTGTAATTATACTGTGTGTATATGTAATCCAGGACTATGTTACAAATCTATATTATTATTATTATTATTATTATTATTATTATTATTATTACTACTACTACTACTACTACTACTACATTACTATTACTATTACTATTACTATTACTAGTAACCCTATTTTCTTACAGAGCAGCTTACATCACCCTCCTGCTGCTCTCAATCTTCTCACAACAACCCTGCGAGGTAGGTTGGGCTAAGAGTCTGAGACTGGCCCAAAGTCACCCATCGTGGGGTCCCCCCTTTTCTTTTAGATTTTCTTTTCTAAGGCTGATCCAGCATGGAGAGAGTCCTGCTCTTCCTGCGTACTTTGTTTCAGCTATCTTCCTCCCCATCCTTTAAAGCAATCTTAAGTCCTTCCCATCATGAATATGAAGAAATGTGTAAATGCTGGTGATTTCTTACCAAAATTGTTTGGAAACAAAACTCTCATCCATCCGGAGAGTCCCTAAGGAAGAATGCCAGCCCGCCATCCTTCATCTCCTCATCAGTGAGAGTCCCATTAAACAGGCATTTACCTGATGGAAGATTGAAGAGAAGAAAGGTTTCTCCAGAAACCTTGGCTTTGGAAGGACCACTCTCGGGACAAACTGCTGTGGTGGCCTTCCAGAAGCAGCATAATTCTGGGCAATAGGTAAGAGGCCAATCTCATGCATGGCTTGTGCATTTTAGGGATGCCTGTTCTATGCTGCTTTGGGGCAGTCCGGTGGGGCCAATGTGACAGAAATCTTGTGCCGAGCAGAGAATGTTAAGAAGGCCCTGTGTGGTCATCTATCACTTTCTGAAGAAAGCATAGTTGAAGAAAGACCCGTAACTAAGCCTTTGGAGGATGAAAATCATTAAAGAGCCATTTCTCACCAGCTTTTAATCTCCTCAGGTTTGCAATATTGACCTTTATTTATTCCATTTTGTTAGCTTCTCATCTCACAGTGTTTTACCTCAAGCTGCTCCTGGTGACAGATTAGAAAGGTATTTTTAAGGTTCCCTTGGCTGGACATGCGATCTCAAATATTTTGAATGTGGCTGATCAGCAAAAAAAAAAAAAGACTAAATAAAAGAATAATAATATAAAAATCTTCATGCGGTATTGTGTTGTCTCCTTGGTTGATATTTCTGCATGGGAAAACATCTATAATTCTTCACACCAAAATGAAAAAAAAATGGTTACCTTCTTGAAACAGAGAAACATCCTAAAAGATGACACTTTGAAATTGTATAACCTTGCATGTATGCAAGTCCCTTGGAAATCAGTGGAAAAAAACTCTGGCTGAAGAAAAAAGCCACGCTTAGGTGAGGAGATTAAGAACTGAACAATTTATCCTGCAGAAGCACATGGTGCAATGTTCTCTGGACTAAGACTGGGTGGATCTCTTGGGTTCTCTTGGGGTGCAATCCTATGGCCTCCTTCCATTTCTTGTGGGGTGGGTGGGAGGAACAGGATATTTTGCAGCCTCAGCTCCAACCTAGGAGAAACTAGGGCTCAGAGGGTCTCTGACTTTGAGCAGCCCTCTGTCCACCCTTGCAGCTGGCAAAGGTTTCTCTGTGCGAGCTGAGCTCTGTAAGGCCATCCTACCAGCTGGGGGAGGGGCAGGGAGGGGAGGAGAGAAGCTCTGCTGTCCTTCAAAGAGCCCCATTGGTGCCTTCAACCTCTCCTACTCACGAGGAGAAGATGCACATCCAGGCTGCTGAAATATGCTGTCTAATAGGAAATATTGTGGCAGGAGCAGTCTGGCTTCTGGCCTTGTCCAAATTTCCACTAAACGCTTGTAATACCAAAAATTCAGAAGGTTACATTGACTGACACCCCCACTTTCTCATTATCCCAATCTTAAATTTGGCTTCCCCAAGTATTATAATCATTACCCATTTTTGTGCACATACCTCCAAACAAACTAAATTGGATACTCAATTTTGCCTGACTGTTTTGTTAATCTAAACCATTTTTCTGCACATTAATTATTCTTGACCCCCATTACACAATTCAGAGACAGGTGAATTTTGAAGGATGACTGAACTTCAGGTAGCGTGTTGCCTTGAAAGTGCAGCATCCCACAAACTGCAAGCCAAACATACTTCACCGCATCCCTGCTCACTCCAGGCAGGACATGAAGGACTGCATGTTTGCATGATTTCCAAAAGCAAAATCTTTCTGCCTGTATCATGCTGGCAGATAAAGGCAGGGGTGAGTCGAAAATATTCTGCTCTGAATTAGGGATATAATCTGAACGGTGTGGAAAGCAGAAGTGTTTCCTCCTACCGATAAGTTTTTTGTCTCATGAAATCTTATGTTGTAGGCTTGGCGGTATTGGCAAGCGCTTGATTGTTTTGAACCCAGGACTATGAACCCGGAAACACTGGAAGCTGCATGGAACTGGGTCAGCCTGTTAGACTACCTCACTTGCTACTAGCATCACTAACTCTCAAGGTTTCAGGCAGGGTCTTTGCCAGCCTGACTACAGATGCCCAGGAGGCCTTTCTGCACACACAGCAGTTCTCCACCAATGAGCTACATGGCCCTTTTTTTTGGAAGGGGACGTGCATCATTGCCTTCTTTCCCAAACTACTGTTCTATCTGTCTGCAAATCTAGATAAACATATCAATGGATAGACCTAGTCTTGAGGTATGCAACAGCTTTAGTAATCATGGGAACACTCTCAGGAAAATTAAGCATATCTCATATGGGACTCATGCATATATTTAAGAAGTCACACAGTATTGCTTTTGAAGGAGGGAAAGAGAAATGCCTGAGATTCACTGGACCGTACCTGCAGCTTTATTTTAGGGCAATATCTCCCCGCCTATTTCCTGTATCCAGGTCTTTAGAACTATTTCCGTCTGTGCTCCATTTCCCAGAAGGGCAGGATCACAGCAACAGTATTCTATTTTAGAATTCCTGGCAATTCCTAATCCTCAGATGTGAAAAAGAATCAAGCATTTTGCAGTGCGTTTAAGCATGTATTCAGCCTGCAGAAAGTCAGTATTACTTCTGAATATAAGTTTTGGAAGCTAGTTAAAGGATGCGGTTGCAGAAGATTCCTTCCCTTCTGGCAGCACTTACAGGAAGGGCTGGTAAGGATCTTCTTGCCATGCTGGGAGTCTCTCACCCAGGTTACTGTTCCTAAGAGTAGTTAGACCACCTGACCATGAATCCAATCTGATCAGGCTATGCGTTTGCACCACTGTGGTGTGAGACATTGCTTTGCCCCAACATAACAAATGTGAGCTAAATGGGGCAACACTCTTAGATATATTAAAATTAAGACGCATACGAATGATGATCAACCCTTCTTGGTGAAAAAGTCATGTGAAAATTATACCAAGGGGGCAGTTAAGACCGACTCACGTTTCTCAAATCTGCATTTAGAGTAAATGTAAAATAAGCTTCCTTCCTGCTCTCCCCATTGTTGAGCCTTTATTTACATGTTTGTCACTTCTTTTAATTTTCTTCACTAGGAAATTAAATATAGGAGAAGGCAGGAAGTCAGTGGAAATCCTTGAAGCCTTGAAAGTCTTTTAGCGTGAGGCTCCTGTCAAAAAGTAACTTTGTGTTTTTCAAGTTGTAACTGGTTCATCAGTTCATAATTAATTTCCTGTCACAATAACATTTGTGACTAATTCCAGGCTTCTTGCTGTGAGTTCCCTTGATTTGGGATGGAACCCATGGAGGCATGTTCCGGCGTGATGACAATATCTATCACGGAACCATATGTGGCATGACACAAGCTCAGTAGGAGGCTGATGCTCCTTAGACCATAAAATACTCAACTTGCTTGTGCACCAGCAGAACTTTCCCCGAGAAATCAGTACCGATGGATTCCAACTGTCAGCAGTGACTATCTTGCCTTCGTAAGAAGGTGAAAGCTTTGCATGTGCTTTTTTCAACAAAGGCCTTGCTGCCACTTAGTCATAACTCTTCTGCTCACATTTAGAGACCGAGTCATTCCAGTTTGCCATTCTAAGAACTCTGATTCCAAAGTCCCATTGAAATCAGTGAGACTTTTGTTCAGGGTACCGATTCAGAGAAAATCAGAGCCTGTGTAGGCTATGAATAATGGCAGGGTTTGCATTTCAGAATCACGATGAGAGAACAAAAATGAGCGTGGGTTGAAACTCATTGCTGGACAAGCAATCTTCCACTTAAAGCTTCTTCATCTTTGCTTCCATTTGCTTGGTTTTTCAAGCAAGCAGAGAGCAAGTGAGAAGGCAAAGTTGTCTATTGTTCTTCCTCCTCACTTCCACGGTTGTCCAGGCCAGAACAAGAGTCAGTTGAGCAAGCATGTTCAGTGGAAGAGCGACCCCAAAGGGCTCTGGTCAGAGGGTTCTTGCTGGTGTGGGTCCTCGGTAGATGCCCAACCACAGTCCATGGTTGGTCAAGTGCTAGTTATGGCTGAGCAAAACTTTAGACTCAAGTTTCTCCAGTCCAAGTCCAGCATTTTATCAATTGTTCTATGAATTGGCACTAAAAAGCACAGAAAAGGAGCTGCTTTCCCATTGCACCTGCATGCCCTCTTAGCTCTTCCGTTGTCTCATTTGGACTTCTCTTGGCATCATCCTGCCACACCTTTACCAGAGATCCCTTGCATCCTGTATACATCTTTATATATATAAATACACACACACTCACATGAGTTCATGTAGTCTTGTGAGTAGGAATGTACAGTAACCACAGCTGCTCCATCTCATGCTTTCTCAACAATTGGGCCATGTCAATGAGAATTTTTCCATCCCAGAAATGGTGGCACTTTTTCATCAAAAGATGAATGATCCTTCCTACCTGTTTTGCAGCTCTTTATCTGTCAACCATGCATTGCTATAGAGGGATTCAATTAGGAAATATTTTACTTAATTGCAAGACAATATCATTTAACATATGCCTTTTTCTACCCCAGCAATTGCAGCAGTGAGTTACAGGGAACATGTGCTCAAACGAAAATTAAGGCAGTCCTTCAGAAACCCTGTGAAATCCCATGCAGGGGATCGGCACAATCTGTTGTCTCACAAACCACTGGCAGCAGCTTGTGTTACAGAAGAAGGAGAAGCTTTTCAATCTGCCTTTCATGTCAGGATATTACAGTATTGCAAAGAAACGGGGGCACAGGATTGACCAATAATTCTGATTTTCCAAGCTAATAAATAAGCCACAAGATGGAAACTGTGTTTTCTCTATGGCAAACATAATCTAAGAAAGAGAAATTGGATTTGGGGGAAAGGCTTAATTGCTTTTCTTGGCTCCTAATCTCCCTCGGAAAAAGAAAAGAGAAAAAAAGCAGGGGTGAAGAACCTCTTGCTCTCAGAGGACTCAAGCTACCATCAGCTGTCTAGGGCTGTCCGGGGGATGCTCCATGCTGGCCCCAAGGACATCTGCAAGCTACCTGAGGCCCATCACAATCCATTTACAAGGCACTTTCAGGATAGAATTTCTTGTGTCTGCCAACACTCAGACTCCTGTGTTATTGCAGTGGAATCACACAAGAGGTCTAGAGCAAATGCTAGTCAAGGTTTTTTTTTGGCGGGGGGAGAGGGGTCGTTCCAGTTCTTGAGGGTATTGACAAGGTACAATGATGTCCGTGCTGGATCCTTGCCCCCCAGGCTAACAAAAGCTAGTAGGGGGCAGGGACCTGCCAGCGGCTCCAGATAGGTGATTAATGGCTCTTTGTGGGAAAGACTGGTGAGGACTCTTCTGAAGAAACCCCCTCTGGACCCAACACATCTTCACATGGTTAGGTTGTGGCAAAGTTCCCCTTCCTGGGCAAGGTTCTTGAGTGGGTGGCACTCCAGGTATTCTTAGATGAGACTGATGATCTGGATCATTTCAATCAAGGGTTCAGGCCCAGCTTTGGCACAGAAACAGCTTTGGTATGATGATCTGTGCCAGGAGAGAGACACGGGAGTATGAGCTTGTAGGTCCTCCTGGACTTTTCAGCAGCTTTCAGACCATGGGACACTTCCGAGAAGACCATCTGAGGAGTGAGACCATCTTGGACTGAGGGGCACTGCATTGCAGTGGTTCTGTTCCTACTTGGACAGCCAGCTCCAGAAAGTCATACTGGAGGGATGCTTGTTCTGCCCCTTGGACTCTCCAGCATGGAATTCCTCAGGGGGTAGTCTGCTCCCCCATGACATCTTTATCAAACCACTAAGCACTAGCAGGGCTATCCAGAAGTTTGGAGTGCTGCTGCTGCTGCTGCTGCTTCTCCTCCTCCTCCTCCTCCTCCTTGATGTGCTAAACCAGAGCCTGGCTGCGACAATGGATTGGATAAGGGCTAACCAACTGACACGCAATACAGACAATACAAGGCACTGTTAGTGGGAGGTTCTTTTGATCAGATGAAGGATATCCAACCTGTTCTTAATGGGATTGCACTCCCCTTGAAGGAACAGGTTCATAGCTTGGGAGTGCTCCTTTATCTGTCTCAGCCACTTGAGGCCCAGGTGGCTTCAATGGCACAGACTACCTTCTTCCAGCTTTGGCTGGTAGCCCAGCTATGCCCCTATCTGGGTAGGGATACTTGGTTTTAGTAATCTATGCTCTGGTAATCACTAATCTAGGCTGAGGCAATGCAGTCTATGTGGGGTTGCCCTTGAAGACTGTTCAGAAGCTGCAAATGTGGCAACTAGATTGGTAACATGGGGCAAAATACCAATTCTAACCCAATTGCATTGGCTGCCTGTATGTCTTTGAGCTCAATTCCAAGTGCTGGTTTTAACCTATAAAATCCAATAAATTCCACAATCCCTGATGGAATGCTAATTCCAACACAGGCTTCCTAGACACTACAATCAAGATCTGCAGCCCAGCTCTGATTGCCAACTCCAGGAAAGGCTTGCTTGGTGGTAACAAGCAGAAGGGGCTTTTCAGTCATGGCCTTCTCGTCATAGATAAACTCCCCACTTTGACCTGCCAATAGTGCCACCTTTAATATCTTTTTGGTACCAGGTTAAGCTTGTCCTCCAGCACAAGGCACTTGATTCATCTACTATTATACTGCAGCTCATGTCAGCTGGCTAAACAAGTCTTATGATTTAATTTGTATAAGCTATTTTAGATTTTTTCATTTGTTTTACATTAGTTTTTAGATCGGCTTTTAAATTTGGAGTAGTAACCTTTTATGATGTTTGTATTGTTGTCTGTATTTTATATTGTATTTTATATGTTGTTGTAAACTGGCCAGAGAGCTTTGGTTATTGGACAGTATAAAAATATAATAAACTATTGAGCTTTCTGCTTGTTGGGTTTGCAACTTTCCAGGATATAACTCCTTTCTTGAAGAAACTGCACTAGCTGCCTATTCACTACAGAGCCAAGTTTAAGATTTTGCTTCTCTCATACAAAGCCCTAAACAACTTGGGGCCAGGATATTTCAAAGAGCACCTTCTCCCTTATCCACCTGCCTGGCCATTAAGGTCATTGGATGTGATGGTCTTGGAGGTATTGCATGAACCTTTGGGCCACCTGGAGGCCACCTGTAGTAGAACTTGCCACATGGTGGCTCCTTTTCTGTCAGAATCCCAGAAAAATCTGGGAAGGGACCGATATTGTGTAATTTTCAGGGCCTGCTGAGGACATCTTCATTTCAAGATCTCCTTGATTGACCAGTCACACCTTTAATGGCATCTTGTCTTTAAAAGTGCTTAGTAAGGTGTTTTATTATTTTATCTTTTATTGTTCACTGCACCAGAAACTGTTTAAAAATAGATATAAGTGCAATGTATGAACAAAGTAAATAAATAAAATACTTAGGTAATGATGTTGTCTCAAGGTAGAATAGCGGTGTTAGAATTTCCCTGGCGTGTTTACATGGACATAAGTCCAAATGAATTCAATGGAAGTTATTTCCAGTAAAATATATTTAGGATTGTAGACTCACCCTGGAACTAAACATCACAGCAGGTATGTGTTGAAAACAGCAGCTCTGCACTTTATGCTCCTTCTCTTCCCTGTAACAAAATATAGAATCGTGTGTTTCCTTTCTGTGCTGCACTTTATTCATGGTGCTTACGAGATGCTGTCCATTGCCTGCCTAACATACGGGTACCATGTTGGTACATTTACTCCCTTTTTTAAGGTAAGGTAATTACTACTGTATTTATAAGATAGGGCTAAGTTTGACTTATCTTCCTCTACCTCTTTACTTTGCAGCCATATCAGATAAGTAGAAATTGCTTTCAACAGACCTGTGAACAAAGGGATATGGAATAATTCTGTTCAGTCAGGATGATGCATTAAAGAGTCCATCAGGAAAGTTTACCCAGGACGTCAAGCAGCAAATTCATAGTCTCCATGTGGGTGTCCCTCGTGGACTTCAGGCAGTCCATGGATTCTAAGGAACGTAAGAAGTTCCCTTTCACTGACAGGATGGACCTTTGTTCCATTTAGTTCCAGTGTGGTGTAGTGGTTAAGAGCGTGGAACTGGAACTTGGCCAACCTGGGTTCTAGTCCCTGCTTGGCCATGAAGCCAACTGAGTGACTATGGCCCAGTCACAGACTCTCTGCCCAGCCTACCTCACAAGGTTGTTGTTGTGGGGATAAGATTGAGAGCATGAGGAGGAGAACGGCGTAAGCTGCTTTGAGTTTGTAAGAAAAAAAATGTGAGATATAAATATTATTATTATTAATAATAATAACAACAACAACAACAACAACAAGTATGCCAGCAATACATCTTTCATTCCAAGGGCCAAATTCATTTTCAGAGTCACTTTCAGGGTCTGAATGCCCACAGTGGGGATATAAAGCAAAGAAGATGGGGCCAAATTTCCAAAAAGAACACATTTTTTATTGTAAACCTCTTACTACCAGTAAGTTATCCTGCTACTAGGCGAGGTTTTCAAACTTTACAAATGGGGGAAAAGAGACCAAAAGCCAGGAAAGTGTCAACTGATTGGTGGTTCAGGGAAAGGGGTGTAGCCAGAGGAGGTCATGGCCATCTGGGAAATTCCCAAGGGATGGATTAGGACCTAAGGCAGAGTGCTTTTGACCCATCAGCTCAAGATGCTTCACCCCTAGTCTACACTCTGGTCTTTCCCTTCCATTGCTGGAGATGGCAAGGACTGGACCTGGGTTTCTTCTTGTCAGCTCTCCAGAGAACATTTGCTATTGGGCAATATACAAATACTGTCAATCATAAACACATGTTTGTGTGTACAAATCACATTTCCCTGGGCTGTCCTAGCTATGTATGCTTCCAGGCCAAACTGATCTATGTCACAGTTGTTGCTGCTGTTGTTAGTCACGAAGTTGTGTCCGACCCATCGCGACCCCATGGATGAAGCAGGTTCCACCTCTTCCTAGCACCTCATTACCACTCACTGCTCCAGGCCTGGGTGCCTGTGCCAAGCTGAGCATTCCTTCGGCATTTCACTATCATCTGTGGGGAGTGAAACGCAGCCAGATGTGCTTGTCTTGTCCATGTAGGTAGGGAGCATGCTGGGCCTTGGTGGAGCCTCGGTACCGGAGCCACAGAAAGTCTCTTGCTGAGCTCCCACGAAGTTGGCAAAGCCCTCCTTGACCCAAACCACATTGGACTCAGATGGGGCTGGTGCATAAGTTGAGGACATTCATAGCTTGCTGAAAGGATAGAAAGCTGGCCCAGCATCCATATGGGTGCACTAGTTTCCCATGTGCAGGCAGGTTGTTTTTGCATGCGCATCTCCATTGTCAAAGGCTCTTCCAAAGGCAGAATAACTCAGTATTGGACACTGGAAGCTGTGACCTGCTTTTCCCCTAAGATTTTGTCCTATGCTTTCCCTTCACCTGCAAAGAGAGCAAACCAGTCAATCTTACAGGAAATCAACCCTGACTGCTCTTTAGAAGGTCAGATACTGAAGATGAAATTTATTTATTTATTTATTTAAAATTTCTATGCCTCCCCATTCGCCGAAGCCTCGGGGCGGCTTACCAAACATCAGTTAAAATATAAAACACTAAAAATATAAAACACATTAACATTATAAAATAAGTCGTCCTGGCCTTAATTCAAATACTTTGGCCACCTAATGAGAAGGAAGGACTCCCTGGAGAAGAGCCTAATGCTGGGCACAATAGATGGCAAAAGAAGAAGGGGACAGCAGAGGATGAGGTGGCTAGATGGAGTCACTGGGGCACTGTGTGTGGGCTTGGATGGCCTCCGAGGGATGGTGGAGGACAAGAGATCCTGGAGGAATGTTGTCCATGGAGCCGTGATGGGTTGGACATGTCTTTGCGACTGAACAACATTCCCTTCACCACTGGGCATGCAGTTGCTGTCTCATTGAGTGTCTCGCTGAATCAGGAGCTAAGATATGGGTACCAATGAATGGCCAATCCTCATCCCAGGTGTCCTCCATTGCCCCTGTTGGCCATTAGCAGGCAAACGTCTGGCTACATTAGTGTACACTATTTGTTCTGCTGCTTGCCGTCAGTGTCCGGACTCTGCTTTATGGTGTGACTCTTGGGTCGTGTGTTCAGAAGCATTGCAGCACCCAGGATGTCTGAGAACAGAGCAGGGCCAGGAGAGCTGCGTAGTTCTGCCTCAGTTGCTATATTTAGGATGCTGCTCTGTGTGGGTTGGCATGAATCCCTCTTTGCACAGTGGTCCTTACGAAAGAGCCGCTCTAATGCCAGCTTTGTACTATTGTGTTTCGTTTCCTCAGAGAACGACGGAGCTGCCATCATGCCGCTTACAGCATGCCGCCTAGAGAGAGCTATTGTGAACCGGACTGGAGAGAACGTCAGTCATAGAATCCTGAAAGACAGCGGAAAATGGGTCTGGTCTGTAGTGATCCTGGAGAAGACAAAGATTGTGTGCTCGGAGTTCCTTTACAGCAGGTGTGATTAATATATTGATTTTGGACTCCGTGATCCCCTTGACCTTCTCGAAGGCATCGGCCTGGGGACCCTGATGCCTCCCAGTCTTTCAGGCACCAGAGCAAAAAACAGATAATCCGGCAACTACAAGTGCAGCAGGAAAAATGGAACAGTCTGATAGGCAGGGGCAAAGACAGGACTGGAAGCCCAACCATGGAAGGTGATGACAAGAGCTGCCATCAAGGCCTGCTTCACAAAGCTGCCTTTCCACAGTTGGACCCTGAAGGAACAGGATGGGTCCTTGCCATTGCAGGCTTTTTACAAAGGCTGAAGCAGTGCAAGGAGAGCCGTAGACTCACAAGAGAATGGAGGAAGAGGAAACGGAAAGGGAGGCTGGGAGGAAAGGGAGGGGACCAAGCACAAGGAGAGGCTCTGTGGCTTCCCATTTGCCCAGGCACTCATCGAACTAGTATCAGTCTATGAAAGACTGCAAGATCCTTCTGGACGGTTGCTGAGAGAAAGAGAGAATGATGGAGAGGAGGGATGGAAGGAAGGCGAGATGGAGAGAGAGAATGCGGAGCAGGAGGGAGAGAGAAGAGAATGGAACAGCGGCATGTGAATACATAGACATGCATTTGTGTGTGAATGGATGCAAGGGTGTGTGTGTGTGGGTGGATGGAGGGGGGTGAGTGTGAGAAAAAGGAAGGGGGATTTGTAGCTTGTGAGTATTATTCAGATGTAGCCTGTCCAGGTAGGGGCTTACTTTTCTACAGGTACCGTGATCTGCTTAGGAATGGCTACCATGCAGAGATGATGGCTTGCTGAGCCCGGGAAAGCCACTCCCTGAGAGTGTGTGTCAGAGGTGCCTAGTGAATGCATCGCAAATGGAGTTATTATGAAAAGAGGTTTAGTCTAAACTTGGCCTAAATTATTAAAAGCCTCCATTTAGAGTGTGCCTTCCATCTATTTAGGTTTTAAGTTAGGTTGGCAGGAGGTAAACTAAGAAGGGGTTCACTTTAATTGCAATGGCCCTTTGTAATGGCAGAGTACTAATTGGTGTTGATCAAATGGCCTACTTTTTCACCAAGACTAATTAGTGTGGTAATCAACATTAATGCTGACTTTATCCTTTCAAATGACAGAGCCGTGGTTAGGTATTTTTAAAAAGGGCTAATTAGTGTTACTGTTTTAGAATAGATACTAATTAATGATTGCCTATAAGCATCTCACTGTTAGCAAGTTTACTGTACTATATAGTCCCCAAGACAACTTGACCACTTGGAGGTAAATGGACAATTAAGGGTTAGGATGAAGAACCTGGCTGCAGTATTCAATTAGGGTCTGTATTGACATGCATACAAACAGGAGTCAGTCCAGAGGGTGGGGGAGCTTTCCCTCCCACCATCTTTGTCCTTCAAATGATGTGAGTTCTTGCCTCGAACCCTACGCTGGTTTTCTCTTTGCTCCTTCCCCTGTGCTTCAGAAGAGATAGCCACCTCTCCCCACTCAGGCACCTTATAAAGTATTTCCCCTTAAAATCTTCCCAGAACCATCATGATTTTTTACATTAATTGGGAAATGGAGGAGCTGGATGCATCATCATGATGTCACAAGATGAAAAGCCCCACCAAGTAGTTTCCACAAATAAAGAAGGAGTGGAGGTCACGGCAATCCCGCAGGAAGTGTTGTTGCTAAATGCAGAACCCCTCAGAGAATCATTCGCAGAAAACTGGATTATTCCACCAGATTTCCTCTATGGATTCAGTGATAGGAACATAGAAATGCACTCTGCCTTCTGATTCAGGATCAGCCATTTCCAGCTTAAAGGTAAGAACAAATGTACTAATGTTTTTAAATCATAAAATGTTGCTTCCCTCCAATGGACGCTTTTCACTGAAGCCACCCATGGTGTGCCATGTTGTATCATGTCACTGCATGATGTAAGCCTGCCTCTGCAATTTTCTTTGGAGCTCCAGGGCTGTTATTGATTGGGTAGCAAGTCTTTGTTATTAGCTATGTTTGTGGAAGTAGGGAATCAGATTGTTTCTTACCATTCATCAGAAATACATGAATGCTAACAGTAGGATTCCAAACAGCCCTACCTTTCTGAGTAACCACCTTTTCTGAATGGTCACTACTCAAGGCAATCCATTTGTATGATACAAGGATTCACACATTGGTCTTGTTCCCAAGTGTTGGCACTTCACACCAGTATTCCCCAGCAAGCATCGTATTGTGGTGGTGAACCTTGCCATCAGTTTAAATTCATTTCCTGCTTTTAACAATGCCCAGCCTTTCCGAAGGAGCCATCTACAACAGGGATAGATTTATTAACAATGTGGTGCCAACAATGTTTGAAAAGGTTCCTAGAGTTTCATGCTGTCTGCAGGTTTGCACGAGAAAAGCTTCCTTTTAGTTCTTTTAAAAGTGTCGGTAAAACAGCAAAAACAAAAGACAGGGTTCTGATATGTGGGCAACAACTGGAATTGCTTCCTTCAGGCCTTCCTTTCACAATATTCAGAACGTTGTCATGCACAGAATTACTTATGGAGGCCCTTCTGGCAGTGCCAATTCCATGTTTTGGAAGGTTCAAGAGCAAGATAGCTTCAGGGGACCCCCTCTCTCACTGACTGGGCTCACACAATCGAGGGTGGTTAAGTACCTGCAGTGGTGTGGTAACCACTGACTGCTCAGTGGTTTGCTTAACGACCCCTGCCAGCACATTTTCCATGTTGTCAGATTCTGGCAAGGATGGGGTGCTATTGTGGTTAACACACCACCCATAATCCATGTGTTGTTTTAGGGTTCTGGGGTGCTTGGTTAGCCATGGCCGCAACCTACCTTCTCTGGATCCAGACAGGAAAGCCACACCATTGAAGTGGCTAAACAAATCGGACCAGCATGTGACTGACAAGCCCAGCACAATTAGCAAATGACTGTGGCTCCTTAATCATGCTGGTGATCAGGCAAAAAGGCCCAGTGAGTCCAATTTCTTACCACATTGCTCACTGACTGCACTTGTTCCTCATCTGCTTTCTCATCCTTTATTGCTTGCTTGCTGGATGGGCAGAGAACCGGTGAGCAAGTAGGCAGTGGTATCTATTGCTCCTTCTTCTCACTACCACAAGCTGATGATCAAGCAGATTGCAGTGGTGGAGAGGAGGAGTGACTCCAGAAGTTTTGTCCTTGCAGCCCTGGGAGAGTGGGGGCCCTCAGCAGGGGCCCAGTGATTCCTACACTTGACCCCAAGGCCTGTCACTGGATAGTACAATAACATGCAAAATAGGGTTTAGGGCTGAGTAGGCTAAATAGGACATTTGATCCAGGAATCTAGCAATAGGGGTTGGCATCTAATAGGGCGAGATGCCTATGTCAGTGTATTTAGTCTCAAACCATCAGAACCATCTTTGGGCAAAGAAAAAATTAGGAATCTGCCACAGTTGCAGCAAATGGCAAAATGAATCTGAGCACACCAAAGTTCTCAGAATTTCATATCGAAACTCTTTCCAACTCAAGTCCATATCAGATTGCAAGTTTTGTTCCTTTCTTTTCACATGATCATCTGGTCATATTTCCATGTGAGTTTTTAAAAATGTACATACCAGCTGTGCACATTTTAAAAATTTATCAATTTTGAAAAGCACTGATTTCACACTGCATACATTTTGGGTTGTGGATGCCTTGCAAACTTGAAAATGCTAGCTTGCATCACAGGTTGCCCTGGAGTCTGAGACTGAGCTGGAAGGTGTGAACTTGCTAAAATCCTGGGGGAAAATGAACTGAATTTCTCATGCATTCCTAAATGATGCATCCCTGTGTTTGGTAAGGCTTCTGAATTTGACTAGTCTGGGATAAATGTCAGAAATGCCCTGTTCAATGGAGAAGACCCTTCTGCCTCTTCTGGCCATGCCTGTTTCTCAAGCCTCTAGCTTGCCTTCTGACACAGTGTCAGCTCCCAACTGCACACACATATTCTAGGTATGATTCCTGGCATGGCTTCTCTCACCTCAGTGTCTTCCTAACTGTTGCATAAATCAGACTGGAATAATCTGACGAGCACTGAGTGTTGGTGGAAAGATTTCCTTCTTCCCAAATGTAAACACATTCTGAAATGACTAAGGCGGAGGTGGGGAATCTCAGGCCTGGGGGCCAAATCTAGCCCTCAGGGGTTCCTGAGATGGTCACACCTCTTTCTGTTGTCCTTCTTCTCAGCCACCAGTTGTTTTGTGGTTTTGTGTAGTTTCCTCCATTCTAAAAAAAGCGACTTGGTTCAGCATGACAATCTTCACTCGCTAGTTCAGTATGGATGGAGTGTGGGTTGTTCTGGAACTGCAGGTTGCTATTGCGAGATAAGTTATCATGCTGAGTAAAGCCAGCTAAACCACGGTTATTTACTATCCAATAACAAACCATGGGTCCTCTTTATGGATTGTTTGTGGTTAACAAGCTATGTCTTGCTACACAGGTGAGTTCAGACAACACACTAAGCTATGTTTCAGCATCATCCTATGGTTCACCAGCAATACACACTCAATCCATGTTGAACAGTTGGCAGTAAGACCTTTAAGCTACTCTCTCTCTCTCTCTCAATCTCTCTCTCTCTCTCTCTCTTCAGATGTTTTGCCTTTGGCCCTACTCTTTTTGCTTTCAGCCCTAGCCACCAATGAAAAGTGGCTCCTGAGACCTCCAGAACTGAAATCAGTCTTCCAGAAGAAAAGTATTCTCTGTCCCTGAACTGAAGTTAATTCAGCCATCCACTTACAAGCTTAATGCAGCCATTGTCAATCGTGGTCTAATTGAAATTAGGTTTTTTGAGGTCAAGCATGCTCTATCCTGTTTCCATATGAGCGTGCATTTTTAATTTTTAAATGATGATAAATAACTTTAAAAATGATTTTTAAATGATGTACAGAACTTGTACATTTTATATATGATTCCCTAATTTGCTTTCTAATATAAATATTTTTGTGTGCATTTTTACTAATACTTTCCCAAGTACTTTACATTGCCAAAATGGAGTTTTGTGTGCACTTTTCTTAAATGTATACATTTTGTGAACACTTCTTCCTAATGTGCACATTTCTGTGTGCATTTTTCTCCTGGACAAACCACATCAATATTTTTACAGAAAAAGCACATTTCAGAATACAAATCTAAGCCCACTGAAAGCCTTGGGTTATTGAGCAGGAAGTAATTTTTTAAAAGTAAAAAAAAATCATTGGAACAAATTCACATCCTTCCTTAGACACCACATGCAAATGGTCTTAAATAACTTAGATAACAAGTGAACTAGTTTCTTTGTACAAACAAGATGAATGCTATACTGTAATCTTGGCAAAACTGCAGGGCATAAATGGATTGACACATATCTCTTCTCCCCTGTGAAACAGGTAATGAGCTATGAGCAAATTGAAGTCTTATACACCTTTTAGATGACTCAGGGAAAGTCGACACCTTGTTGCCACAGTGCAAGCTTTTACACTAGGGCTGGGTTCTGAAACGCAGTTTAGTTCTAATTGGCGTGCCAACCTATGTGCTGTTGGCCAAAGGATGGGGAACCTTGACATGCCAAGTTTATGCCTCAGGCCAAGCTGAATTTATGAATACTCATGTCAGCATGGGATGAAAGAGTTTGACTATTTATATGCACTGGTATCTTTGGTAAATGAGTCATCCCATAAATGATACATACAAGTAGACTTAAATATAGCCTAGCCACAAGCTAGCTTTGTCAAGCACTTTTCTCCAAGAGAGAATGCATATTCTGAATATGTTTGAATGCTTGAGTTATTTCTCTGCTCTCATTTGTTCAACTGGCAAGGTAGCCTTTCCCGATATGGAATACATTTCCTATCAACCAGGCTGGCTGGGGCTGATGAGAACCATAGCCAAAACCATCTGGCCTGGGGAAGGCAGTGTTATGATGGAAAAGGCTACCAGTGGTCACTAGTCACGATGGCCATGCATCGCTTCTGGCATCAGACAGCATGGCTCTCAGCACCAGTTGCTTGGGAGCTTGACTGGCAGAGGGCGTTTGCCTTCGTATCTTTGCTGGTGGACTTGCCATCGGGAGACCTGCTTGGCCACCCTGGGAACAGAATGCAGCCCTTCCTACGTTCCTCAGGTGTGTCTGAAGGGCATCTTCCCATGTTGGTCGCTTCCTCCTATCTCTTTTGAAAGCCTAAGTAACCTGAGTAAAGCTATGCCAGCACGGGCGTGCCAAGGAAGGCTGGTAAAGTCTTTCCACTCTGGTAGGTTTTTCAACTTGAAAACAGCTACTTGTGTGTGTGGCTGTGTGTGTGTGAGAGAGAGAGAGAGAAAGAGAGGGAGGGAGGGAGGGGAGGGAGGGAGATTGGGAAAGCTGTTTGAACCACATATTTTGCCATATATGGCTAAAACTTCCTATTGGTTGTAAGCACTGTACATGAAAGAGTTTCTCTTCCTCCCTCCTCCTGGTTTCCTACCTCCTATATCAATCAGTGACTGATAAATCCATCTATATGGTCCTAACATGCTAATAATATGCATCAGGAGTTCCTCTAATTTCCTTTCCCCCTCCCTTCAATGTGTGTGGGTGTGGGTGTATGCAGCAGTTTTGTAGCATTACAGGAAAAGGTAAGAACTGCATCTTAGATCAGATAAGTTGACACTAGTTTATGCAACAGGATTTCCTCCTCTTGTCCTCCCACGGCACTTCCTTGTGCCCATAAATCTGCTGCAGAGGTTGCCCAACCTTCCAGAATAGGGTTGAGGTTGCACAGAAGGGGTACAGGGTGAGGCAGAATCCATTCTACCAGTGATGCCCATTCCAATAGTGGAAGGACAGCAGTGAATGCAGCCTTAGTTGCCTTTCATGTCTTTGAAGGAGAATGACATAAGTGAATGGAATTAGATGAGATAAATTATGGGTAATTGTTGTGTCTGTGTTTTTTGCATTCATTCATCCCATGCTGTAGAAACCTGAAGACTTCAGTGCAGATATACTGAAAAAAATATACCCCAAGATCTGAACATTTATCCATGGCACACAAATTAACCCCTTAAAATAGCAACTCAGATGAACTAAAATGGTAGGTTAGCCTTTAGCTGCCCTCCTGACCATTTGAACTCCTAGTCTTGATGAGAAGAAATCAACGCCTTCCTTCATTTCCAGAAGAGTTTTCTCTTTGCCCAGATATAACCGTATCCCATTTGAAATGGATTGTGACAGGGGTCACTGCTCGCCTCTGTTAACAGGTAGCTCTCTGAGCTCTCCTTCCCATTAAAATTAGAACAGCTTCTTTCTGCTGTGTGGGCTTCAGGTCTGATGCAGTCACTGCTACTGCAAGTGCTGGTGCGTGAGAGGAAGGAGAGTGCTTTGTTTCAAATTAGAGGCACCCAGTGCCTCAGCTTGTTATTCTGTGTCCAGGGCAGGCCTCCAATTCCATGCTTCCTTTCTCGCCCACCCCAAACTGGGGGTAAGTGAAAAGAAATGCATATTTATTTGTTCTTAACTGCAGGTTGTCAGAACCAACAAACTCACTTGAGCTCAAAGATGTGAAAAGCAAGCAAACAAAAGCAGAATCCAGTATTTCCTAACTATGGTGATATCTAAAACATGGCAAACGATGTTGCTATGTGACCTTTTCCCCTAATTTCCTGGGTCACCGGCACAAACAAGGTAATCTGAATGGAATGGAATCATGCAGCTGGAAGGGTGCCTAGAAGGCCATCAGTTCCAGCCCCCGCTCAATACAGTACACAAGTCTCCCATTCAAATGCTTACCAGGTTTGACCCCACTTAGCTTCTGAGATTAGTTAGGACAAAGCACTTTAAGCTATGTGGAAGCTATGTACTTTACGGGTACTAGATGGGAACTTCAGTTGGTCTGGGTATTGGTAACAGAAAAACAGAATTGATCAAATTGAGTAACGATTGTGACTTGTCTGGAATGTGCTATTTAATCTATTTATCTATTTTATTTGCATCCTGCCTTTCTACCAAAACATGGCACTTAAGGTGGCTTACAGAACTAATTGACCGAAGCAAGACATTAAAATGCAATGAAACACAGCAGTTACAGAAAAAAAAACCGATTAAAATATAATTTTGTTTGTTTAATAGATTATATCCAGCCTTTTTCTTTTTAAAAAAACTAGAAGCAACTTATTCTCCTCCTCCTGCTCTCAATCCTATCCCCACAACAACAACCCTGTGAGGTAGGTTGGGCTCGGAGCCTGTGACTGGCCCAAAGTCACCCTGTTGGCTCCGTGGCTGACTTGCCCGAGTGTTAGACCCATGCTGTTAACTGCTACGCCATCCTGGCTCTCAAAATTGTGGGAATTATGTAAGCCACCTTGAGTTCCTTAAAAAGGTGGGATAGAAATACAATAAATAAAAAGGTAATTGACCATCTAGTATGACACTGTCCAGGGGATCCGTGATTCAGAAGCAAGCATTGCTCATCCAAAGCAAATGGTGTTCAAAGCCAGAGCCAGCAACTGGCGCAAACGGCTCAGGGGAGGTAAGATGGTCCAAGACAGGCAGGTGCACAGTGGCCACTCAAAGGCAGAGGCAATGGCAATAAAGTCCCTCCCAGGGCCAATAGCCACCAGGCTCCTTCACACCCTGCAGCAGGCAGAAGGAGGCATCAGAGCAGTCCTGGCGTGCATGCAGACTCAGGGATCTTCTTGCTGCTGGTGGAATTTCTCTGCTGCTCAAACATGTTTGGCAGTGGAGCTTTCTGCAATGTGCTAGAGACTAACAGGGGCATAACTGAGATCCTACTGGCATCCTTCTGCCTCTGGAAGTGGAGTAGCACCTACACCATTCCCTAAGTCCCTTCAGGATGGTTTTATGGTGACTAGGATACCTCCCATCACCCTTACCATTAGCCAGTTCAAACCAGCAGAACTTCTGAATTTGCAGCTAAGTCAATGAGGTTTCAGTCTTTCTCTCCTAGTCCCCCAGCCTTTATCCTTTCCCTTTTAAGTCCTTTGCAGGTGCTTTGGAATAGGATTGTTTTCCTTATTCTTTTCATATAGCCTTGCAAATAGCTCCATGAAAACAACTAACCCACAACCTGCAACTCCAATATTTATAGTACATGGATAACCTAAAAGGAAAAGAGAAATACCAGCTATTTCCCAGTATATTAAAAAAAAAAAATCTTGCTTTTGGTGTCTGCAGGTGATTCAAACTAGCAACAGGCAACTAGGAGAGCTGCAAGCACATTGTAAGCTGGGATGGACAAATCTGTCACATTTGCTCCATTTCACGTTTTACATGTGCCTAGTCATAAATCTATTCCATTTTCATATCAATATGAAAAAATGGTTTTAAAAGCAATTACCTGCATGAAAATCTGCATGGTAATATGTATTTAAATACATATTTTCCACAAATTTTCTCTCGAAGGCACATTTTCCTAAATGGCTTTCCTCCCAAAATACACATTCCAAAGCACATTTTTGCTATGTTCCTTTTTCTGTGAACCATGCTGGAACATTTGAGTAGTGGAAAACTGGAGGCTAAAATTAGTCTTGAGAAGTATGGGATCTGGTCAGCTGTATCAGAGCTTACAAAGAATTCCTAAAGTGCCCCAAGTTGAAAGTCATGCGACTAGGTGCAATTCTACCATAACACACAGTACTAAAGGTAGTAGTGCTTCTAATGATACAATTGAAGCTTGGCAAGCCAAATGCTGACGTCTACAACTGGTTGACTGGCTAAGAAAGAGACTCCAACACCTGAAGATGGCACGTCATTTAAGTTATGATCGTCGTGTTGTTCCTGGTAGATCTTACTAAGCAATTCTGAGTGGCCCAGGATTTATTGGCTGCTCAGGGGCTCCTGGGGGCAGGCAGCCTATTTAGTAAGCACTTCAAAGCAACAGCTCCCTCATAATAGTACGGCAATCATACAACAGAGTGCTATTGCTATTATGATGTATTACTGAAAACATGGTGCCAGCCAGAGAGCTACCTGGGGAACTCATAAAAGGTTATTTAACCTTTTGTTAATTTAAAGGCTCTTCAATATTATCTAACTTATTTATTATGTGAGGGAAGGGGCCAGAGTCCATTACCCAATGGACCGTGAGACCGGCACACAAGTCTTCCGCTACGTACAATAAATTTCAAACAGGACGTTGTAGAGATTTAAAGTTGAAAGCTGTACCTGAAAAATGACAAGGGGCAGCTATATCATTTGAATAGGTGACAGGTAATGGACTTCAAATGAGATCAAAACAGAATTAACCAGCCCACTGCCCACCTGGGAATCACTGTTACATACTGATTTGCAGATTGTATGCGGACAAAATCTTGACAAGCTGAGCAACATTTACTCTCACCAAAAAGAAATAATAAAAAAATAGGCATGGTAATGTACAGTCAGTGCTGCTTGGGAAAGGTCCCTTAAGGAAACTAGCACTTAAGAAGTATGTATTGTCAGCATATGGGGGAATAACAATGCAGTTCATGGATGAGGAACAATTTCCATAATCTGGAAATGGAGGTGCGTCTCCGGCAGCATTCTTTATACGCCGCAGGCGATGCTCCCCTAACCCTGCTGGAAATACAAATGAAATAGCATTTCTGAACCATGGGTGGCTCTTTTGTGGCATCTGTGCCAGAAGCCGCACATACAGTAGGGCTTTGTGGCCTGCCTAGATTTAGATGGAGGGGGAAGTTCAAGCCTTAATGTCGGCTTAATGCAGGAAGCATAAAAGTTCTGGGAGGAGGGAGCCACCCAAAAAGTAAGGGAGCAGTTCATTTGGTTTGCCCACACTGCAAACTTTCTCAATAAATTGTTTGTTTGTTTTAGGGAAAAGTTGCTCTGCACAGCCTTGCCTACAGGCCCACCTTTTGGTGGACCGTCGGCTCCTGTATGCCCTTCCAGTGCTGTGGCACAGGCTACTTCTTGGCTCAGTAGGATAGTACAGGCAAAATCACATTAAGGTGAGTGAGTAACCATGTACTATGGCTAGGGATGCATTTTAATGCCAGCTTTCCACATTTACACTTCCTGAACATGAGTGCACACTTTCTCACGCTTTGTGAGGCTGTTCACCAACTGCACCCCAAAGTTATACGTATAGCTGTGGGAAACACATAGGCTTGGAGCAATGCATCTGGATGCCTTTTGTGCTGTGCACAAAACTGCGTATATTGGGGGAAAGTGTGCAGTAAAACGCATTAGAGGAACTTTCTCACCATAAAGGAGCACACTTTTTAAAGAGTGCACAACAGTACATAGGTTCAGAGAAGTGTCCACACCAATATCCTATTTTTCAAGCAGGCTTTAAAACAGCAGCACAAATTCGCGTACTGGTGTGGAAATGGGATAGACTAGGTTTAATGTAGGAAGCAAGAGAAACTGAGCAGAGTTAGGCTGGACAGTTCCCCTCACTCTTAGCTCTGGGTAGGAATATCTCATTCTGTGCATTTGCCTTGTGTTCCTCTGTATTTAGGCACAGTAATGCCAACCACAAAGTGCTAAGGTCAATGCAGGGTTGGGATCAGTTCCTTTGCCTTCATTCACTGTTTGGACAACCATGGGATGAAATAGGACTAGGGGATGTATAGGGTGGATGGAGTCCACATGTTAGTTCTTGGTACTGAGAGCTTCTTGGCCGATCTGCAACGCAGGGTGTGGGATTCCACCTTTAGTTGTTGGTGGTGGGGCTAAATTAATCTCTTATGTTAGGGGTGAGGATGAATGAGGAAGGCCACCCTCTGCATCTGACTGATGCAGACCAGGAGACATGGGGGTTGGGAATGCTAATATTCTGGCTGAGACATGACTTGCCCAATTCAATTTCAGTTTAATTGTCTGAAAAACCCTATTTACGTATTCTCACATTCATCTCTTCTGCAGATTCTCATTAAGATCAAATAAATATGGCTCTTCTTCAGACTGGCACTTGTCCCATCTCCTTCTATCTGGTTGGGACTGTAACAGCCTGCCCTTGACCCACATGGTTTCAGGGGGAAACATCAGATGAATCAATAGTATTAACTGCTACAAGCAATTTCAGCTCTGGCTCATAGTTTTTGGGGAACCTGGGTTGGAATAACATATTTCGGTCTTGCATGCAGGTATATGCTGTATCTTTAAGCAGAGGTTGGGTTATAGTGCATTATAGTGCATAGGTTGTATTTCTTTTTCCTGGATCACATTCTTCTACAGTCAAAGGTATATAATTTCAAGGTGCACCGTGTGACTGCATTTGTAGGCCCTAGCTATAAAAAGAAAAACTTGATCGTGACTACATACACCTTTGAGATTCATATTATTAGCCTCTGGGAAGGGATAACAAAGAGGCTGTGCAGGGTGGCCACATACAGAAGAGGAAAGAGCTCATGAACCTTTAAGAGAAATTTCAGGACAGGTTACACCTATTGAATTTCTCTCTTCCTCACAACTACTAAAGGTGTGTCAGGAAGTGCAGGGATATACAAGGATGTGGTCATGCACCTTGGATACCAGCCATTGCTCCATCCCTGCCCCATCCAGTGGCAAAGTTTAAAGGGGCATTCTTGAAAATGGGTAGAATCCTTAGTGCAACTGGGACACAGCCATTTCTAGAACACTTTGGCTCCGACTTTCATCCCTCAACGTTACAATTGCCGTAATCCAGATGACAAAGGTACATTTGGCGGAAAGGATAAGGGAGTGATGAACTTTACCAGAGGGCGGTAAAGTTCTTGATTGAACAGGCTGGGCAGAGTTTTGAGTGTCTTTCAGCCTGAAGGCTGAATGGGCTACAGAGAACCTCTCATGAGCTGCATCCCAGTGGTGGGTGGGGCCAAAGGCAGGAGAGGCCGGGCAAGAACTCCAGCATATTTTAGCATAAATCCCTTACTGACGGTAAGTAAGCCTTAAGAGAGGCATTTCGACATTTTAGAATGATGAAAAAATGCCCCCCAAATGGGAAACCAGCAAAGTCTCAGCTCTTGAGGGAAAAGAAATAAAGCTACCTGAGAATCCTGAAGGTCCAGTCTGGCTTGGTTTTGGCTCCTGGCCTGAGGCCATGTGCCCCTGATCCTTTCCATAGAAATATTTTTTTGCCTATCGCTTGAAAAGTTTGCCTCTATCCTCAAACCCAAAAGTTTCTTGTGTGAAAGGCCACCCATATGAAGGAATGGAAAATGCTTTTGTGACACATTTCCACATCCCGCAGCTGCCACAGAGCTCATGGCAATCGCTAGATTGGCAAAAAGTCTCTGGCACAGAAAATCTATTCATCAATACCCATGTTATTCTCAGCAGTTCTATCACTCCTTCCCCCTTCTAGTAAGATTTCTACTGGAAACAGGCTCAGCTGTTCTTTCCTTCAAGAAGAAAAGCAAGCACCCAATTATCCACACCCATAAATTACCTTGACATGTTGTAGCTGCCACATGTCCCTGAGGTTTCTTTTCTTTTTTCTTTTTTAATTGTTCATGAGCCCCTAGTCCCTGGAAAAAAGCACGGAGAAAAAAAATTACAAGTCCTGGTGGAGGCTTGCTGGGTCTTTCATTCTGAGACAGATCTGCTGATCACAATGTTAGAAGTCCATAGTTACGCGATTCCTCTTTCTCCATGGAATCATTATGTAAAGAAGCCTCCCGCACTTACTCATATAAACATATCCTTAGCTAGAAGGCTGGGTTCACTGGTGGCTCGTTTGTCATATTCTTTCAGAAATGCTGGCTGTGCAGCTTTGGAAATGTGGTAAAGCCCTCGGCTTAAAACATGAAGGGCTTCCCACTTGCCTTTCTGTCAGTATTTTTCTTTTTCTTTTTTCGTTAAAAAAGCAATTGCATTAAAAGCATTGTTTCCCATTAAATTCACAAATGTTAATCTCCATTTTTGTTCAAATGAAGTGCAGACTGACTTTAGGGGAAATGAATGTTTTCCTGCAGCTACAAAGTGTTGTTGCTTGTTTTTAGCTGCCTGGAGCTATTGCAAACTTCAGCTTCCATAATGAAAAGAAAAATAGGGTGTGATTTCGAAGGAGGAAACAGCACACTACCTCAGGATATGTGTACTTAGAAAACTGTATTTTTCAGGACTGATTGATCGCAACTTAAAATGATCCAATAACTCAAGTTTTCTGGGCTTGTGTGTGTGTGGTGGACAGGAAAAAGTGGACAAGATCTATAGAGAAGAATCAACAGGAGGTGGGACAATTAAGGGGAAACACAAAAGCTGCCTTCAACTAACTGAAGGCCTGTACATGGAAAAGGGATCAGTCATGTCCCAGAAGGCAGGCTGAGGTGGTGTTAGGGGCTGGCGTCTCCAGGTCTCTCGTTAGAAGTGGCAAATCTGAAGAAGGCCATTTGTCCCAACCATTTGCTGCCTATAAGCAATGGAGATGGTCGGCTCACCTGGCCATGGGACCTGTATCTTTCGAGCAGTGCTCCAGATCATTGCAGCTGCCCACTGCAATGACTGGGCATGACTTTGCCACAAGACACGCCACGCCACGCCAAGCCTTCATCTGCCTGGATACAAGCCTGATTCCTCCCTCTGAACTCAACGCCTCACAGTTACCAGGGCACCTTAGGAACTAATAGGAAGTGCTAGTCCGCACTCAGCCATGAAGCTCACTGAGGGACTCTGGGACTGCCACACTCTCAGCCCAACACATTCCTCTTGGTTCTTGTGGTAGAATAAAAGTGCAACTATGTAAGTAGCCTTCAGTTCCTCGCATGGGGAAAAAAGGGAGTCTATAAAGGTCTATAAGAATAGCAATAATAAGACGGCAAAACTGGGAAGATAGTGATGAGTTTTCATGGCAGCCACCAGTACCGAAGAGACTGCAGAGTGTGGCAATTCTTGACAGCAATTAAGAGCACTGATTTCCTTTAACATCTATGCTTTGAAAGTCATGCCAAGAGGTAGATCCCACCTGGATTTACACCAGTAGCAATGATTCAGCGGCTTACTCTGCATTTTGCATAGCATGTCCTTATAGAACTCTGTAGTTTTCCTGATGAGTTAGAGAAGGTAAAGATCATTTCATTATAGCTGTGCTCAAGTAGAACTGGAAATGCATAGGAACGTTGCACATTGTGCCTGGCAACCCTGTGCAGTGACGGGATGGCATTAGTGGGGTGGCTGAGGGAGGAATATGTTGGCTCCAAAGCAGCGTATGATGCTGGATATGCATCAGGACCCCATTCCTTGAAAGCAGCTGTGTGTGGGGGGTGGTAGTGAGGGGTGGAACCATTGAGAAACCTACTGGGCTGTTTAAACAAAGAAAGCATCTATTTTACATTGGTAGGACACAGGAAACGGAGAGAGAGTGCCCAGAATGTTCAAATGGATGTGCCCTCTCATGTCCATTGCTAAGCACTAAAAGAGCAGAAAATGGAATCCAGAGGTTCTGTCTGTGCAGATGTTCAGGAAGGGGCTAGAGTGCTGAGTGGAGCTTCTCAAGGTGCCCCTGCTTGACACTTGTATGGCGAACGCTCCCATGCGCTTAATGCCTGGATATAACTTCTGTCTCTCTTGTGTCGCATTCTTCTCAAATCTGTCCTCATCGTCCTCTCCTCTCCTCCTCTCAGGCTCCACGAAATCCACCCATCTACTGCAGCCCATCAGACTCAAAAAGGATTGACTTCCTAGCATGCCATCCAAGGGCTGCTCTGAACAGGGTGATGGCATGTTTGGATAACATCTTTCAATCCTTCATGCTCAAAGGGTCATTAATTTCATTCTTGCCTCATGGCTTGCTTGCTTTCATAGAAACTTAGGAAATGTTTCAATATTAAACACAAATACAACTGAACTCTGAGTGCTTTAATGGCCATACAAATAGAATTAAAGAGCTGCCTTTTTCCCAGACCGGGGGCTGTTCATGATACGATGCTGCTGGTAGAGGAGAAAAATCCAAGTTGATTAAGAAGGTCATTAAATGGAGTGAGCAAAAAGGGCCATGGGTCATGATGGATTTTCAAATTGCTAACACTGGGGATACTTTTCAGCAAAGCTCTATCTTTCTGCCCCTTTTAAACAAGTTCCATGCTCCTATACAGCTACATGGGCAACTACATCTCTCTAACCCTGCCAAAAAAGTAAACCTACACTGGGATGAAATACTGTGGCACAAGACCAATTTTCAAAATGCTAGCTTTGGAGGTGGCTTTCTCTCTACTTGAGAAAATGTCCGTCCCACTTACAAATTCACAGAGAAAGTGCTTTTTCTAATGCTAACCCTAAATGGCCGCAAACCCCAACCCTAAAATGGAGCTGAGATCATCATGCCTCGGGATGATTTTTCAAATCCCAGCCATGTGCATGTTTTGCAGCCCAGCTCATTGTTTCAGCCCATTCTGAACACACTGCATGCTTTGAAACCTTAACAGGCACTGCCATTGTCAAAAGCCCAACCCTACCATGGATCTTAACCCCTTACCAAAAAGGGGCTGAAATACCCACGCCTGAGGACCAATCTGTACTACAATAGGTAGCAGTAGTTTTTTCTGCACAGCTCCTGCCTTCTGCCCATTCCAAACTCAAAAGGATTCAGAAAATGGCATTTTATGAACCTTAACCCTTTATGAACCTTAACAAGGAGCTCAGGCCCCATGCTAAAATGGGGTGGAAATTCCCATCCCTCAAAATTGATTTCCAAAATGTGGTTCCCATGCATGTTTTTACATGAAGCTCATTGTTTCAACCCATCCTGAACACATTTCAAACCTTGAAAGCTTTTCAGACACTGTATTTTGAAAACTGAACCCTATGCTGTATCATAACGCAAAGTCTAAAATGATGGATTTCCAAAATTCCAGCCCGGTACACTTTTATTTATTTATTTATTTATTTATTTATAAAATTTGTATGCCGTCCAGTTACTTGTGTCTCTGGATGGCTTACAGCATAAATAAATTGACAACGCACTCTGGCTGCAAGTTAATAAAAATACAACAGTAAAACTCAATATTAAAACTTTAAAATATTGATTCAATAAAAAGGTCTTAACCTGGCACCGAAAAACATATAGTGACAGCGCCAGGCGGACCTCTCTGGGGAGCGCATTCCATAGACGGGGCGCCACTGCAGAGAAGGCCCTCCTCCAGGTACTGTGTCTCCTAATATCTTTCACAGAGGGTTCCCGGAGGAGGGCCTCTGCTGCTGATCTCAAGGGGCAGGAGGGCAAATAGGGAAGAAGGCGTTCCTTTAGGTATCCTGGTCCCAAGCTGTTTAGGGCTTTATAGGTAATAACCAGCACCTTGAATTGAGCCCACACTTCGATGGGAAGCCAATGGAACTGATAGAGGACTGGGGTTATATGAGAATAATGCCCAGTCCCTGACAGCATCCTGGCAGCTCTATTTTGCACCATCTGAAGTATCCAGACTGTCTTCAAGGGCAGCCTCACGTAAAGCACGTTACAGTAATCCAAACGGGAAGTAACCAATGCATGCGTCACTGTTGCTAGGCAATCCTCCTCCAGGTTGGGACACAGCTGATAGATTAGCCAAAGCTGAAGGAAAGTGTTCGTCTCTACTGCCGTCACTTGGGCTTCCAAGGACAGCTCTGGGTCGAGGAGCCTGCGGACGCTGTCCTTTAGAGGGAGCGCAACCCTGTCCAAGACAGAGCCCAAGTCACCTGCCCAGGAGCTCGAATCACCCACCAACAGAACCTCCGTCTAGGGATATTGAAACCTATTGTTGTACACATCAGTATCGAGGCATGTGTATTTCATTCCCCCTTTTTTTGGGCTGGGGTTAATATCCAAGGTATGGTTGGGGTTTTGAAAATGGTGGTACTTGTGAAGGTTTCAAGGCTTGAAATGTGTTCAGAATGGGCTGAAACAATGACCTGGGCTTAAAAAAAAGCCATGCACAGGACTGGGATTTTGGAAATCTGTTGGGGTCAAGTGTATTTCAGGGTTAGGGGTAAGATCCATGGTAGCATTAGGGTTAGGGTTATGGTTAGGAAAATGACAGTGCAAACAAAGTTTTCAATGGTTGCAATGTGTTCAGAATGGGCTAAAACAATGAGCTGTGCTTAAACACACACACAGAGCTGAGATTTTGGAAACCCATCAGGAGGCATGGGTATTTTAACCTGTTTTAGGTTTGGTTAAGATCCAAAGTATGGTTAGGGTTTTGAAAATGATGCAGCTTGCAAAGGCTTCAAGGCTTGGAATGTGTTCAGAGTGGGGTGAAACAATGAGCTGGGCTGAGAAACCCTTGCAGAGCTGGGATTTTGGAAATCCCTCTGGCGGTATGGGTATTTCATTCCCGGTTTAGGGTTGGGGTTAAGACCCAGGGTAGGGTTGGGGTTTTGAAAATGATGGTGCCTGCCACGTTTTCAATGGTTGCAATGTGTTCAGAATAGGCCAGAAGAATAAGCTGGTCTGAAAAATACTCACAGAATGGAGATTTCTGAAAACCCATCGTGAGGCGTGTGTATTTCACTCCCATTTTAGGTTTGGGGTTAAGTTCCAGGGTAGGGTTACTGTTTTAACAGTGCATGCATACAAGTGGGGTGACTGCTTGGTCATGATACCTTTGCTGCCTTTTGTCTTTCCAGGGCTGTCAGATGCATAAAGGCCTCTCCACACGTACGGGAGGGTTTTTGTCCTGCTTTGTTAGTGCACCAGGGGTAGAACCTACCTTCCCAGCATGCATGGGAAATATATGAAAATGACATGTGACAGTGACTGTTTTTACATGGGTGAAAATACAGGTTCCCATGCACAGCTGTTTCAAAAATTTGACTTCAAATTACTAAAAATGATACTTACAAACATGTCTTTGTTTTTCTCTCGTAATATTAATATGAAAGATTTTCTAGAAAAATATAAAATTATGTGAAGAACATAAATATAATAAACAAATATATATCATACCAATCATGCAGACCAAATACACGTTAGATCTTCCTAGAAGGAAAGATCTTCCGTGCGGCAAACCCTAGGAAGCTTACGCAAGGAAACACTTTTTATGTTGCTAGTCTAGTCTTTGAGAGTGTGTTGTCTACATGCACATATGGTGACTTATCGGGGCAGATAGGAATGTGCAGCTCATGTACTGAGCACTGGGCAATTTGCTTTCCATGAGCCACTGTCACTGTTGCCCATGTGGATTGTGCTCCTTTCCATTTGAGCACAATCCACTCCATGGCCCTGAAGGGAAGGGCACACCTGCTCTTTCCCTTTGTATAGTGGAAAAGTTTACAAGATTTCTGTGGTCACGAGGTCACATCTGACCATTCTGCCCTCGAGTCTGGGCCATTTCTATACAGTCATTCCTGTTCTCCATTCTTCTTCACTGGGGCGTGAGTTAGTTGGCTATTTTTGTTTCTCATTGTCTGGAATCTAGCATCAACGTAGTTGTGAGGTTTGATTTCTTGTAAGAAGCTCGCTAATTAATTTTGGTTTAGGATACCCCTGAGTAGGACTGGGACAAACCCTTCTGGACTCTGTCCCTCCAAGCATTCACAGGTTTCCTCTTGTGCTCAGCCTAGTCTTCCAGAGAGACCCGAGCCAAGCTGAGAGGAAGTCTACACATGCTTGCTGAGCCCCAGTTATGCAACCAGCAACCTTCTTCTTTGTCAGCAGCTGCCACCCAAAGGCCAGCTGTGGCTGTTGCAGGAGATGCTGCTTGCCCAGCAGTTGGGAGGCCACTTTCCTAGCAGGTGCTCAGTCACGGGGTGCCCACCAGCACAGGGTCCCCCCTGAACATCATTTCAGCAACTGCTGCAACCAATTCTGGGCAGTACCTTGGCCAGATGGGCCTCGCCAAAGCCACCTGCCTGGTATTGGAGCTTCCAAGCTGCATATACAGCTTCCTTTTCTTTCCTGATTAGTTATGTGCAAAACATTAATTCTGTCTAGTTTAATGAGAACAGGTGTGATTATGGTAAACATCAAAAAGGCTATATAAAGGATTTATACCTATATAATCCTCCCTAACAGCAGAATCTTGATACGGTCTTAGTGGCAGAGAGTGCTGTATGCTGGCCAGGAGTCCAGCTCCTGGCCTTCTTTGAGAGGTTTCCAATGGCAGAAAGGGCATGACCTTTGCCTTTATAATCTCTTTTCTACTGTCTGCTAATAAAGCTCTACAATATTTACTCTCAAGTGTGTTTATTTTTTTGGATGCAGAAAAAACCACTGCCAGTGGCAGAATATTTTGCAAGGTGCTCAGGATAGGCATGCTTGGGCAATTGCCAAGAGACCACATCTCGGCAGGCACTTACTGACAGCTTCTTCCTGGACTCGCTCTTCCTCTTCACTCTTTCAAGCTGCTTGTTCATCTCCTGTTCCTCCTAGCCTGTACAACACTAGTGCTGAGAAGGAGGAGCGGGAGATGATGCCCCTGCCTGCTTCCTCCAGGGCTTTCGGGCTGTCAGGTAAGTAAGTGGATGAAAAAAAGGTTGAAGAGCAAGAGCAGCTGTTGACTAAGGCAGTAAGAAGGTAGATTTGTTGAAGTCCCAGTGAAGGCCACTGACCCAAGGGCCCTCGAGATCTTGCCCTGCCTTTCCTGATGCACATTTAGGAATGGCAGAAGAAAGGCAACAGAACTGAACTGGAAGAGTATGCCATGATGCTATAAGGTTTGGCTATGGGACTCTGCTGGGGTGCAGCCCTCCCCCAAACCAGCTATCCTGCCCTTGATCCATGGGTTTCCTATTATTAAAAAATTACCCATTCTTGGCTACGTGGGTGATGAACTAAATCTCATCCTGCAGTGTAATTAAGAAGGATGAAAGCAAACTTTTTGTGTGGGTGAGAAAGTGTGTTGGCATCCTTTTCAAAGTTTATATTTCATGTTACATATAAATCTGGATGACATTTATCCTAAGGTTTCAGATTATGACAAGCTAACATTTGGTGGTGGTGGTGGGGGTTAAGTAGGAGGAGCAGGAAGACTGCTAAGAGATCAGTGTGGCTAATGGCCAGAACTGTTTGCATCCTCCAAGTATGAGCTAGACAGCCAGCTAGCCAATCATGAGCTAACTGGGGGTTGCAGTAAGGGCTGGGTTAGTATAAATTTTCTGTAAGGCACAAAGACTCCTTACATTTGCAGGAAAATAATGGGGACTGTGACACGATTGAGGAACCTGCAGTTTCCAGATGTTACTGGACTCCAACAGTGGCTGATAAGAAGAGATGTTGGAAGTTGTATTCCAGCAACATTTGGAAGACCTCTGGGTTAGGAAAAACTCATATTTTCTCCCTTCCCCAAAGCTGTCCCAACTGTGGAATGCACATGCCCAGTTCTCTCAGGTGACTGTAGGTTCCCCTCATGTGACTGTAGATTCCCCTCATGAGTAAAGGGGAAAGCTGTCCTTTCTGTTGGCTGAGAAGAAGCTGTCCTCTGAGTTGGACAACCCTGTGATGATCTTGTCCAAATGGACTGGCCTCCTCACTGGTCATGATACATTTTTGGCTCCCTAAAGCATGACTTTTTGTGCAGTGAAGGGGCGGGGGTGTTACTGTTGACCCAGAAGGGATTCCAGAAGGCCCAGTTCCTCCTCCCTATTCATTGTAAGAGTAGAGGAAAGGGAAAGTTCATCTCCCATGTCCTTTCTTCTGACATATTCACAGTATATTTAGTAGAATATTACTAGTGGCTTTCCTACCTAACCTTTCCTGATTTTTGTAATAATTATATGCATAGTCTGCTTTTTTCTCCTCTTGTCCTCCTCCTTTCCACTTTATCCTCATAAGGTAGGTTAGCCTGAGACTTAGTAACTGGCCCAAAATCACCCAGCAAGCTTTTTCGTCAGGTGGCCAAGTCCAACACTCTAACTGCTACATATCAATGGTTCTTAAAATGTAAAAATTGCACACTGGTCCAGACCAAAGGTGTATTTTGTCTTACACTCTGCCCCCAACAGTGGTCAGGCAGATGCCCCTGGGGAGCTGACAAACAGGGTATATTGGGAAATAATGATCATGATTATAAGAATGGATGTTGTTTCTTCCCAGTGCATTATGAATTCAAATTCTAACACTGCACTTGACTGACACTGCTGTTTTATATAGACTTATCCAGAAGAAGGTCTATCAGAAATGAATCTTGTTTCTAATCAGGCATGTTTAGGATTGCATGGGAAGAGATGGAAGGATATATTCCATGCCCACCAATGGAACTAACAGCACTTATTTTCACTCTGTGTTTCCATACTTGTACACACACAACTATATGATTCAAGTTTAAGATGAAAATCACATGCAATTATTTTCACAATTCTGATACCCCAGCTACTTGTTGTGATCATGAGTATGAGTAATATTACTCAGTAATATGAAAAGAGGGTAGGGAGAGAGAATTAAGCAGAATTCTGCTAAAGGGCTGGTATCAGTTTACTCTTCTAATGTTAAATCAGATGCACATATTTTTATAGACTCTCCATAGGACTGGAAGGAACCTGGAAGCCATCATATCTGTTTTGTTCCAAGACTGGATGATCCAAGCATCTGCTTCCCTCAGCACATACACACCCTGATATCCAGACCACTGCTTCAAGTTGCCTGCAGGGAATATGGTGTTTACCCCAGAATTACCATAATCGAGAATATGGAAAGGGATGAGGAAAGGCAGAGGGGAGACAAGGTGAAATACCATTTGTCAAGCAATCAATGAATAATGTGGTTATTCCTCAAATACATTATTTAAAGAGTAATCTTTTAGGTTATTCAACAAGCTCTCTAGCAGGTCAAATAAAAAGCACTAAATAATTTATCCTTTCAATGGTACATTATTAATTGTATATTGCTCAGTGAATTATTTTATCCAATATCTGGCCACAACACAGCGAGGATAGATGGCTGTAATAGATGACCACAGGAAATGGGTGCAGTCTTTGACATTGCAAGCTAGTATGCCTTCCTGTGCACAGAATGAAGATTAAGTGCCAGACGTTCCTGATTCCTCCCTGCCCCACCAAAACAACCCCTTTCATAGCCAGTGAGAACTGGCTTGTCCTCATCAAGCGACCTATAGACATTGTGGCATCAGGAGGAAAACTAAGGAACAAATGTGATGAGCCTTTAGGGTTTGGGTGTGGATTACTCATGGAAGGCATTCAGGCTAACAGGTCTTTGATGCATTTCCCTAAACCATACCCACTTGATGAGAATAGGACTCAATTTATACTGGCAGCTGTTCTTTCTGTTTAAGACAATGTCAGTACGTTTTATGGGGTTACATCGTGTCCATCTGGCATGTTTCATTCTGCACTGCTGTTCCCTGTGTAAGTAACACTTTTCACAGTGCAGTATTCTGCTTTCCTCCATACAATAAGTCCAGGCAGATCTAACTAGAACTTCTCAATGGCTTATCCCAACATAGTCTGATCATCCTGCCATTTGGTATGAGTAGTGATGTGATTCGTTTCCATTTGGTTTTGATCGCAATTTTATCCAGTTTGCATTTTCCAGACTGAATATAAACTCAGGCACATTCTGTGGATGAAGACTACATTTCTGAGCTTGTGCTTTGATTCACGGACAGGAAAAATGCTTGATAGTGTGTGTACATTTAAAAATGCATGTTTATAAAACGCAAGTAGAAATATACTTCAGGCATAGGAAAAAGGGGTGCCTTTCAGAAATACAGACATTTCAAAATGACTGAGTCCCAGAAATATGCACATATACACTTTAACCATAGGAAAAGAATACATACATTTTTCAAATGGACACAATTGAAACATGCATTGGGAAAATATGCAGCAAAACATGCATGGATTGTTTTGCAAATAGGAAGAAACAAAGCTCAGAATTTGATAGGGACTCAAGTTTTGACATGGAATTTGGAACACTTTGGTGAGCTCAAGTTTTCCTGATTTACACACCGCTAGGTGAAACAGTAATGGAACCATTTCCTGTAATTCCCCATATCCACCTTGCAAAGAGGTCTTAAAAGATATTCAGGAAGGTAGCAGTTTTACCCCATTCCAGCATAAACAAGGAAAACTCTTTGTGATATTCAAATACGATATATTATCATCTCCCAGCAATGTCCCTCTGAATCTAGCACAGGGTAAATACGCATCATAAACTGCAGTAGTTAGAAACCAGTTAGAAACCAATTAGCTTCTTGGGGCACTCTGTCACTAACCTTGAAGTGGCTATTCTGGAGTATGTGCACATGGACACAGAGAGAGGGAGAGAGAGGGAGAGGGAGGGAGATTAGGATGATAGGCTACTGAGTTACAACTCAAGAAATTCTATTGTATCGCTTTCAGCTTGAACTGGGACAATTTTATCTTAATCGTTCTGCATGTGTTACTCGGCTTGGCCAATGCCAGGCTGTGTCATCAGCAACAACTACTTTGTAAATATTCACAGCCATTAAGGCAGTTGTCACTGTTGCTGCTTTCCCAATTTCATTCCCATTTGACTTCACTGTCTTCAAGACCCACTTGGATCATGCGTATTCTTGTGGCATTCTGACAAGTCCAGTCTTTAAGCTACCTTTGCTGTTCATATTGGATGTCCACCTGAGACATGTAACTGGCGAAGCTCACTGAAATAAATGTGCTAGCGCCAGTGTATTCCAGGATGCTCATACTGTAAGCATCAAGTTCATGACAATTTCTCCTAATTTCCTAAATGCATCTGAAGAATGCAACTTGGAGAAAGTTCCTGGTACATGGGGAATAGAATAACTGAAAGATATGTAGCTTCGGGCCTCCTGTGCCAGCTTCCAGTGGTGCAGTGGGCAGAGCTTCAGGGAAGTATTCGAGGTCAGTATCAAATCAGTGCAAACACAGGGAAACTAAATCATCAGGGAAATGCACAGCAAGAGACTGGCATAGATGCATCACATTTTCCAGAACTCTGTGACTAGACCTGAAGGCACTTAAGTCCACGTCTTCAGAATCCCACCCAAAGGACAAGAGCAGACCATCAATGCCACCTGAAGAATGGTCAGCTTACTTAAAACTACCCCTTTACTCATGATGAGTCCTCATTCCACAGACAGGCACCTCTGCAGCTTGGGAGAGCCTGCACCTTTAGAAACCTGCCCTCCCTTGGGCTACATGTTCACACGGCAATTGCCTCTGAGTGTGGCTACCTCCCTTGTGATATCAATTGCTAAGGGTCCGGGATCCCCAGTCTGCCTCCAAGGGCCTGTGCATCAGCAGCACCCCCATGGTACTTGGCTTGCGGGAAGGGAAGGGAATACTGTTAAGGGATAGTAGTTACTTTAAGGATCTTGACTGAATAATTTCAGAGAATCTTAAACCCACAGTTCATCTTCTAGAATTTGTTTCAGCTCTCCAATGAAATGAAAATCAGTTATCAGCAAAAGCCTATTGTGTGGGTATTTCCATATTAAAGCCAATCTTTTTTTGGCTGTGAAATATTTTGTTCCTGCTGTCGTCCATCTTGGATTTATTTTGTTATTCAGGGTAACCTTCAATCAGTGTATTCTTTGGAATAAGCTCGAAGTGTTTGTTCTATATTTTATACTGGGCTTGGGCTCCTGTCTCTTTTTGACAAATGACTTGTTAACATATTGTTTCTGAAGTGCAATTTGCATTTCTGTGAACCAGGGATTAGGCATTGTGTGTAGATTAGGAATAATTTATATCTAATTAATAATGGACAGCCTTTTCCCTCTTTCCCAACAGAGATTTTCTTCTGCATAATATGAGAAGAGCCCACTATTCCCGTATGATGACAAGAGAGAGCAAATAACATGGAAACATTTAAATTGGTGGCAATTGGTGTTTTAACTCATCCAGTGCTGAGCGATCAACCAACTGCTGTACAGCCAGCCATGCACATAATATTTGTGAGTGTTCTTAGGGACACTTGGATATTTTCAAGAAGGCAGTGCAGGCTTGCAAAAGTTCTGCATACTGATTAAATAAGGCTTAGGTGATTGGCACCTGTCTGTTAACTAATTATATTTACATTCTTTTGTACTTTACTAATCCTGGTGGGCCTTAGGATGACATGAATCACCAAAAAGTGAGGACACAATTTGCACATTAATGTATACTCAGAGTTATAATTTTAAGAAAAAAATGCTATCGCTTAAATCAAAATACATCACACCATAGTGGCGAAGACTGTGACAAGGTGACCTTTGTCTCTGCTCCATCTGCTATCCAGCTGATAACTGCTGATGGGCCATTTCAGAGCTGAAGCTCTCCATTCCAATGTTTCATGGGACTTGGAGCTGACTATCTGGATGGACACAGGTTGCCCAGATCTGAAATAGAGGTTGCCTTCAAACAGAGGACTCTCTGTAGGCAATCGCTGCTAACTTTCAATATTTATTTATTTATTTAGAAAATTTCTAGGCCTCCCCATTCGCCGAAGCCTTGGGGCAGCTTACAAATAAATAAATAAATTAAAATACATAAATAGCAATATAAAATACACGTAACTGTATAAAATAAGTCGCCCTGGCCAAAATAAGTCGCCCTGGCCAAATAGAGGACTATAGAGGACTATCTTCTGCAAATTAGGACACATGGCTGCTCTAGCTGGCCATATAGTATAGCAGGATGAAATTGGATGTGTCTTTCAGCAAAACTCAAATTCAGTGAGGTTCTCTGAATGGTACTGCAAAGTTCAGTCCAACACAGGCATATTTTTCTGCATATTTTCCAAAAGCCATGCATCAACTTTACACATTTGTGGAACAGTGCACATTTTTCTCTCATTGATGTGTGCCCATGCACAATTTTCAAAAGTATGCATATTTCAATGTACAATTTTAAATGCAGCACTTTTTTAAACTTTCTTTTCGTCTGTGAATTACATTCAGAAATGTACTGACTTCAACTACAGATTGCATTTGGGTGTGTGTTCATTTCTGGGAGGAAAAGCATGGCTCTATATCACCAGAAGTAACCTGCTTCAGATGTCACTACTGATTCTATTTGTATAGCGAAAGGGATAGAGGAAAGTAGAAACTGATGTCTAAATGGTGCAGCAAGACTTTAAAAACTGTTGGGCCAACCATGGATATGTGGATATGGATACTGTCTTAGATATAAAAACGGCTGAGTCCAGCATTGTTGCCAAAATCTTCATAAAGATGCTGTTCTGAATAAAAGTTCAACAGCTCCCAGCATTCCTCAATCAACAATGGTTGGCTGGGGAATGCTGCGATTTTAGCTCTTTTTTGCTGCCTAAACATGCGTAGGATTGCACCCTAAAGGAAGCGTGAGGCAACTCTCAATGAAGCCAATATAAGCTTCCATTCGCTGGGTATAATTTAGGCAGTGGGGTAATCCTGGCCTTGTGTTTCAGACCAGCTGTGACTATTCCCAAGGAGCATATGTATTGCTGGTTATTATGGGACACATAAAAAAATCCACAATAACAGCCTCTAAATGGAACATTTTTGGGTTGTCTGTTAAAATATATATTGTTAAAGAAAATAATGAGCATCTACACAGTGAAATCTAAAGCGGAAATGCACAATTGCCCAAATCATGCATGAGAGAAAAACTCACTTAAGCAGCCCTTTTTGTATAATACCATATAGTACTGACTACTATTATAGCTTTAGACAAATTGATTGCTTTTCACCCTGGTGCTTGCAAAATGTCCTATTTTTCCAGTTTGGGGAATGATTTTGTTGCTGCAAAAATTATATACTGTTGTTTTCAAAATCTGCTATGCCACAATGTTTATATCAGTAATGCTGCAATTATGTAATGATGGAGAAAGAATAATTTATTTCATGGCGACTGCTGAATTTAAGTTTCTATTTCTCTCCTCACCTTCCTCCCCACACACACAACTCTTGTAAAGAGGGTAATAAAGTCAATTGCCTACAACGAGATTATCTTTCTAATAAAAGAAAAAGGGGTGCTAGGATAAGATATTAAACCTGCATCGCTTTTGCTTATTATTGCTGTCTGTGTAGGTCTAAATTAAAGAGTTGGGGTAATCCCTGTGGTCTGATAAAGATTCCAGTTCTCATTAAGGTATGGTCTAATATTCTTGGCTGTGTGAATGGTTTTGTGAGTGCCATGAGCATGATTCAGTATCCAATGATATCAAAATGCTTAGCTGGGAATATCTGAACTGAGTGCCATGAGTAATAGACAAATCTGATACATTCAAGAGCCAGTGTGGCACAGTGGTTTGTGGATGAGACTGTGACTCAGAAAATCTGGGTTCTAGGCCCTGCTCAGCCATAAAACCCACTCAGGATGATGTGGGATCAGTCATAGACTCTCAGTCTACCTCACAGGTTGTTGTCATGAGGAAACAATGGAAGGAGAAGAGGTGGCAAATTATGTAAGCTGCCTTCCTCATGAGAAAAGAGGTGGGATATAAATATAATTAAAGTTTTTCATGAACCACACCATGTACCCACACAAAAGTTTGCTTGGTATTGCCCTGTAATGATTTGCTTCCCTAGCCTTTCCTCCTTCTAATCAGACCCCAGCAGGGGTAGATAATTGTACCATATCTCTGCATTTTATGAGGTTGGATCATTCAATTGCTTCTGATTTGGAGAAGCAGTACAAGTTACCTGCTGTAACTGCATGTGCCACTGCTAAGGGTGTGCCTCTTTGCAATAGTCACATATAGAAGCACAGTGGGGAGCAGCTTTTTAAATTTGAATTAGAGCCCTCCTTTTGAACCCCCCCCCACTGCCTTGATCTGCCATCAGGGCAGCTTACAAGGACAAGTTTATCCTGAACTTTGACTGCTGTTGTACCACCACCAAACTGATGAAAGTTCATAGGATTCCATATCCTATGAATGGGATAGCTAAGTTGTGGGAAGAGCCTTGAGCTTAGCACTACTTAAAACAGCCATAGGACCAAACTGTGGCAGTAGCCTGTGGAACGGTTAATATTCCTGGGTCTTATCCAAACACATGCTTTTGCTTCATGCCCAACCAGCCGCTCATTATGGTCACTATTTTATGCAAATATACGGATGCTGAAATGTGGGTTTTATTTTGTTTTGGTACTCCTAAACCTTCAGGAAAATCCAGGGACCATGATAAAAATGGGATGGTTTATCTACAAGAACTACCCACACAGTGGCTGGCTTCACACAACCTGCACTGTTTCCACAGTATGTGGATTTTTGCCTGTTATGTACCAATTGCCACAATCACATGGATACCCAGACAGCATTATTTCCATGCTCCATGCTTTGTCCTCCTGGCCTCACCATATCCCAGCAGCCCCCATTCTTTCCCATTCTTGCCTATGGACTGTAGCAGACTTCTCTGATTGGTCCACTGCAATTCTAAGGCAGGTACTCCTCCTCTCCCCTTTAGCAAGAATACTTGCTTGTCTGTGGTACTACCCAGCACCCACTAAGACTTTTTAAAAAATGTATTGCCCTGATTCTCCCTCGATGTGTTTTCACATGGTCTCCAAAACATAAACAGCAAGACAGACATGTCACTTGGCCGATGGGAATGAAATGAGCAAAGTTGTTAGGGAGCTGAGGACAGCAGAGATTGAAGGCTAGAAGGGGCCACTATCAGGCCTCTCTTGTCACGGATCTCTATGTGCTTCCATACCAACTATGGTAAAATGGTGATCCTGGATGTAGACAACTGAAGACGACATGGTGAAGTGTATAAATCTTACAATTGACAGCCAATCCTTTCCATGGCTTCAGAAAACGAATCCTACTATGCAGGAATTTTGGAACTGGATCTAGATGACATAACAAAACAAGATTTCACCATGGTTCCTTGTGTCATGTGAACTTACCTAGCAGGTCTAATGCATTTGATTCATTTTGTGAAACTAAAAAGATTTTGTATTGTGAGTGCCAAATGTAAGTATTATCAGCAACATTCTTCAAACCATAATCAGATGACTGTAGGATGAGACTCCCAAAAAGCAGGACTAATGCCATTAAGGGCAAACTGTCTTTTAGCTGTCTCTCTTTATATGCTAAATGAATTAAATGAACAATTAGTGTCAGCAATCAACCCCTTTTGATGGTTTTTTTTAAGAAAAAGTTATTTTTTTAAAATAAATGTTTGCATTATTGGTAGTGGGGTAGTGGGGTTGGAGGTTGTTTGATATGACAGATCTGGAATTATGATTAGTGTGAAGGTTACTTTTACCATTCACAAAAAAGGAACCAGTCATTTTGCAGTTCTATCTTTAATAGTGCGCCTATTGATGTGGTGAGATGCAATGAATAAGATCACAGTAGGGGCGCCAGCATATTCCATGGAACCTGCCCTGGTGTCTACACTCCTAGTGAAAGGAAGCAGCATCCAAACTATATGGTGGGGGAGGGAGGGCTTAAAAAACCTGGAATTATCTTCTGGAGGGTGGGCCATTTGTAGAACAGGCTTCCTCTGCTAGGTGAGTGTTCCAGGAAACTAATGCTTTTATCAAGAAGCTTTGAGAAGGTTGCTTCACAATTTGTGGAAGAAACACAGGGAGAAAATCGCTCAGATTCGTCACGAGCTGGATTCCACTATTG